>NC_035447.2:132763165-133090978 GCF_002127325.2 Helianthus annuus
TACTGGCGGTATCCTCAACCGCTGTAAGTGCAGTCCTTGTCAAGGATCATGAAGGTACACAATATCCTATCTACTATGTAAGTAAAAGTTTACTTGATGCCGAATCCAGGTACTCACACCTCGAAAAACTTATCCTTGCATTAATCATGGCATCCACTAAGTTAAGGCATTATTTTGAAACCCATACTATTATTGTTAAAACTAATTTTCCAATTAAGAATGTCCTCAGGAAACCAGATATGTCAGGGAGAATGGCTAAGTGGGCAGTAAAGCTTAGTGCCCATGATATAAGATACGAACCAAGAACAGCTATTAAATCTCAAGCACTAGCTGACTTTGTGGCTGATTTCAGTAGTGATCTACAAATAGAAGCAGAATTGGAGGTTCAGCAGCTGGATGAGACCAAGGATCCTTGGATACTACACACTGACGGATCCTCAAATATCAAAGGCACAGGGCTAGGGATCCTACTAAAATCGCCACAGGGGGACATAATACCCCACTCCATAGCTTGTGAGTTCCAGGCAACTAACAATGAGGCTGAGTATGAAGCCTTAATTGCTGGCTTACAAATTGCTAAGGATATGGGGGTAAAGTATCTTAAAGTATATGTAGATTCATTATTGATCACTAATCACTTTAATGGATCCTACGCTGTTAAAGGCGAGAAGCTAACCAAATATTTAGAGATAGTCAAAGAATTGGCACTCTCTTTTGTCTCTTTCAGCTTGACACAGGTACCAAGGGAGGAGAACACAGAAGCTGATGCATTGGCCAACCTAGGATCATCCTTGAAGATTCCAGAAGACATAAGTATCCCTATCATCCATATCCTGGCTCCTGCCATTGAAAAACAGGTGGCCATGGAAATAGAAGAGGATACTGCAATGATCCCTAGTGAAGAAGCCCAATCTCATTCAGGATCATGGATCTCACCGATCATGGGATACTTGCAACATGGGGAGATCCCGATGGGAGAAAATCCTAGAGCTTTCAGGATTAAGGTATCTCAATTCACAATTCTGAATAATGTATTATATAAGCGATCTCTTGCAGGACCATATTTGAGATGTATCGAGGATCCTGAAATTGAAGAGGTGTTGAAGGATTTCCATGAAGGAGATTGTGGAAACCATACTGGGGGCAGAGCTTTGTTCTCAAGGATCCTTAGAACAGGATACTACTGGCCAACCATGAAAAGGGATGCTGTAGAATATGCCAAGAAGTGTGATCCTTGCCAGAGACATAGCAATATCCTCCATCAGCCAGCTGAATTCTTACACCCAATACCATCCTCTTGGCCATTCATGAGATGGGGAATGGATATAGTTGGCAAGCTCCCTAAAGCACCTGGTGGAAAAGTATTTATGCTTGCCATGACTGACTATTTTTCCAAGTGGATAGAAGCTGAAGCCTTCGCTCAAGTCAGAGAAAAGGAAGTCATATCCTTCATCAAAAGAAACATTATAACCAGATTTGGCATTCCCTCTGAAATTATATGTGATAATGGTTCTCAATTCATTGGAAGGAGAACCACTAACTTTTGTGACAGTTGGGGAATCAAGATGATAACATCAACACCAGTTCATCCACAAGCCAATGGTCAAGCAGAATCATCCAATAAGATCATCATCAACAATCTGAAGAAAAAGCTAGGATCCAAGAAAGGGAAATGGGCAGAAGAATTGCCTTATGTGCTATGGGCTGATAGGACAACTCCCAAAAACGCCACTGGTCAAACACCTTTCTCTTTAGTATTTGGGGCAGAAGCAGTGATCCCAACAGAAATGGTGATCCCAACTGCTAGAACAAGTGCTCGTGATCCTGAAGAAAATGCTGCAATTCTAGCTCAGGATTTGGATACTATTGAGGAAATCAGGGATCTAGCCAGAATAAGGATGGCAAGCTACCAACAAAGGATGGCTGGTGCCTACAACAAGAATGTCAGGATAAGGAAGTTCCAAGTTGGAGATATGGTGTTGAGAAAAGCATTTCAAAATACTATCAATCCTGCTGACGGGAAGCTAGCACCAAAATGGGAAGGTCCCTACTTGATTGAAGCTGAAGCAGGAAAGGGGGCATACAGGTTGCTAACCATGGAAGGAAACTTGTTACCAAGAGCCTGGAATGCTGTTCACTTAAAGAAATATTTCATGTGAACATGATCCTTCTTGCATGTGAAGTATCCTTGAAGGATCCTGGAGATATCGGTGATCTTTACTCTGGTAATATGCTTATCCTAAAACTATTGCATTTTCTTACTTTTTGCCTAAGGATAAGGATCATGTATCCTTCATCCTCTACTCACAAACCATTTGAGTTATGATAGTTCAGGTATCTCCAGCAAATCGTCAAAGATCTCCAAGAGCACCACAGATCCTTGGGTCCAACCCCAGTTATCCTTGGGATTATCCCCAGTTTCCGCCAGCAGCGCACGATGATCCTGATATAGTTCATGTCTTTGGGATCAGTACCCATTTTCGGGGCTGGCGACCTCATCGTACTGGCTATACCCAGGATCCTACGTATAATGGTGGACGCACCATACATCCGTTCCTAAGGTTTCTAACGTTTTCACGTTAGCTAAGGTTTTGACATTTTCATGTCACTAAGTTTGGATAGTTGCCAGAAAGGGCCATACTCCAGTTTACATACGATCCTTTGGGCTTGTCCCCAGTTATCCTTTGGGCTTGTCCCCAGTGATCTTCCGGGATCATTCTCAGTTATCCTATGGGCTTGTCCCCAGTGATCCTCCGGGATCATTCTCAGTTATCCTATGGGCTTGTCCCCAGTGATCCTTTGGGATTGTCCCCAGTTACCCTTTGGGCTTGTCCCCAGTTATCCTTTGGGCTTGTCCCTAGTTACTAACTTATCTTTTATATTGGCTTAGTCCCAAGTTATATTCCATTTTTCAGGTTTTCGAAGTTAAACAATTAAGGATCCTTAATCCTTATTGTTCATTAAGATTTTTACTTATGGTTATCCTGATTAAAGGTTAGGATCCTAACTTGGATCCTCAGGTATGATCCTTAACTATTTTTAATTTCATTATTCATTATCCTAACCAACCCTTATACTTTGACAACCAAACCTATGATCCTTGAACTAAAATACTTTGAATAATTTCAATATGAGGATATTTGATCTAGGATCATATCCTAAGTTTATTAAACACCTTTTCAACTCTCGTTATTTTAACAAATATAGCAATTGAGAAATAAGAGGATTATTGAAGGATAACAACACAAGATAAGCCAGAAAAGTTAAGTTATATTATTAAACAAAAGGATCATTAACCCTTTCAAAAGATTGTCAAAATTGCCAACCCACATTTCTACCAGCAAAACGTGGCCCGTCCACATGGGTTGGCAAAGGGTGTCCATCGTCTATGCGGTCTTAGCATCTTTGCAGGAAAATAAAAGCGGCAGGATCACAAAGGCTTCATCCCCCAAACAGAGGATCCCTCCACCTTTTGTAATCCTACCTATTGTCTAAAAGGATCCAGGATCCTTAACCCTAAGAAACTATTGTTTAACGTTACAGACCATAATTGTTCACAAACCATCAACCACAAACCACTACCAAAAAACCTAAAAAATTGGGCTCCGGCCTAGTCAACAATATCCATCATCGCCCAATCATGCAGCTTACTTCTCCGCTGCTCCATCTCCACCAGCATCTTCACCTTGATCCTTGCCAGCATCACCTCCCTCCAGCCTTGGGACATCCTCAGCATCTTCCTCATCATCCAAGTCCGCCAGCCTTGCCTTCCAACCTTCAACGTCCCATGAGCTTTTGTCAAAGGTGGGATCCTGAGCCTCCTCAGCCATTCGAAGTTGGATCTTGTACATAGCAATCGCCGCTGAGACCTTGGCATCTTGGGTGATCTCCTGCTTCTCATTATCCATGTCAATCAGCCTTTGAGCAGCTTCATCTTTGGTAGCTTGGAGTTCCTTCTCAAGATCCGCTATCGTAAGATCCTTTAATACACCCATTTGCTGAAGGTCGGCAATCTGGCTCTCCTGATTTTCAACGTGGCCAAGATAAGTTTCAATCTCAGCAAGTTTCTGCAACAAAAAAAGACAAGCTCAGAATCAGGTGATCCTCAAGAAGGATACTAGAGACAGATAACCAACAGGGGCAGTGATCCTCACCTCGTTCACATAATCAAGAAATTGCTGACGAAGGAGAGGGAATCCTTGGAGTTCATCGGAAGCTTTCCTCTTTTTTCCCTTGCCCCGAATGGACGCTTTAGGAGCTGAGACTGAAGGGCTGGCAGCGGGAGCTTTCTTCTTTGAGGAAGTGACGTTGGCAAGATCACTGATCCCAAACTTGGAGGCAGATTTAACAGACCTGGCAGATTTTCCGGCACCTACACAATTCAAAAACAAGATAAGTTCCCTTGTTAAATTAAATACTTTCACATAAAACTTATTTTTTATGAGGATACTTACTTGACATTGTGGCAGACGCAGAGGATATCTCTTGAGAATCTTGGATAATAATCTGGAAGCTTCGAACTTCAGGATCAAGCTTCTTGAAAGCTAACACTCTCTCTTTGGCAGCAGGGGTCAACTTTAAGTGAGCAACGGAGATAGCTGCATAAAAAGACAAAAAAAGAAAAAACATCAGTGATCCTCATCATATGAGATAGAACTGATAGTGATCCTTCGAGGATCCTCTATCCTACCATGAGTGGCCCATTCCTTGGGCAGATCCTTCCCATCCGGGATGGAATCCCTCTTAACAAAGAAAAATCGACGTTTCCAGTTGGTATCATTCTTGGTCACTTTGAAAATAGGGTGATCCTCCCCAGCTTTCCGTTTCAGCAGATACCGGTGGGAACCAAACGTAGTAAGATCATAGAGCTCGGCCAGCTCTGCCATCCCCAGATCAATCCCTTCTTGTTCGATGATCCTCTCGAAGGTATATAGAACCCTCCAGATCATCGGCATAGCTTGGATATATGAGATGCCGGTAAGAGAAAAGAAAGATTGGGTGAACATCGGAAAAGGATATGAATACCCAATGAGGAAGGGAGTAGCAGGAAAAGCCACCCAGACATCTGAGACAAGATCGCTCAAAGCAGTAGGATCAAAGGGTTTGAAAACAACATTCGCTGGGAAACAATGGCGAATCTTGTCTATGTGGACATCAGTAAAGCAGCATCTCTCCACGGGAGAATCCTTGATAATTCCCTGGCTCTTTAAGGGACTCTCCTTCTTGGGACTCTTGTGCGGAGAATTACGGAGCAGCATATTTTGAACAAAAAACAGAGTAAAAGCACGAAAGAACAGAGCAAAGAAGAGAAAGAAGAAGATGATACCTGATCAAGAGTCTTCAATGATGGTTATAAAGGGAGATACTTCGAATTTAAATACAAAATGATCCTAACCCTATCTCCTATTTATCATGATGATTTGCAGGGATCGTCACATCAGTGACGTAAATATCACAACGGCTAGTCCATATGTAACGGCTAGTAACCCGGAGTCGCCCGTTAGAGATAAGCTCAAAACAAAATATAACTCATCTATTTACAATTAACTCCTTATATTTTGGGGGCAATTGTTGGGGCTGGATTTTACTATAAATGATCCTTATACGTGATCCTGACCAGTGATCCTTGTTTCTTTGGCAGATAGTGATCCTCAGCCAGACTTCAGGATCAGGATCATGGGACGATATGGTGATCCTTACACTAACGGTCACTTCCACTTGTTACAAAATTGTTTTGCAGGAACACTTAGCAGGATATGCCCTACACATCATGATCCAGGGACGCGTTTTCACAAATATGGCAAGAGCTAAATTGGAGATAGACGTTGTACCGGATATGGAAACTTAGCTTGATTAATGGGCAGCAATTTAGGCTAGATTATCTTTATTTCTAAAGGGGTAATGAGCTGATTAGTGGTCTATCTACCTAAAATAAGTTACCTACACATGTATAAATACCACTCTTCCTCATTCGGAAGAACACACACAACATATACGGCAACTCTCAAACACTCAGACAATAGTGATCCTTGTATTCAGCTCATTATCATCCAAAGTTGTAACCACATTTTTGTTATAGTGAAGTTGGTGATCGGTAGTTGCCATCACCCGAGGTTTTTTATGCCGGAGATCATACATTGATCAAGGGCTTTTTCCTCGTATAAATCATTGTGTCTTTGTATCTTTATCACAGAAGTGATCCTTTACTTTCATAGCTAACCAAGCATCATACCCCGTTTACATAAAGTTTGGTTACATTATCCTTGTGTGATTTTTGACCAAAACAGAGTGGATCCAAATCCTTTACATAGGCATGCTTCCTTCAACTTTTCTGGGATAGGATTGATCTCCATCCTCTCCCTGTATTGTGCTATGTGCTCCTCTGGATCCGTTGTACCATCATACAGCTTCATGGTAGGGATATGGAACCTTTTGGGTACCTCTGCATCACAAATTGGTGGTGCAAAGCGAGATACTTTGTGGCTCCCATCTGCAATCTCTGGGATAGGCTTGACTACCCCTGGAACACTTGAGATCATATCTTTTAGCTTCTGCAATTCCCTGGCCATAGCATGATTGACACCTGTATCCTGCATGAATCCATGGTTAGTGGTAAGATAATTGTTTAAAGTGTTACCTCCCATTGAGTTCAAGTTAGTGAATCCATATTGCTGGGATTCGGGGATAACGGAGGGGCCAGTGGAAGCAATGGTCTGCATTGGAATGAAGTCCCCTTGATGGACATCTAGACTTCCTGTTAGCAAACTTTTTAGGGATCCTGGTATCTGGAAGGATCCTGGTATCTGGAAGGATCCTGGTATCTAGGATGACCCTGGAACGAAGGAGGATCCTTAAACCTGGGATGATCCTGGAACAAAGGAGGATCCTTGACCCTGGGATGATCCTGGAACAAAGTAGGATCCTTGAAACTGCTGTGCTCCCGGATAGGCTCCCGAATTCATGAAGGATCCCATATGCTGGGGGTAGGATCCTGCCGGCTGAAAGTGTGAGCCTAATGCCTGAGTCATTGCTGTCGATCCGTGGTGCAATCCTCTTGATTCTCCCATAATTTGCACGTCTGGAATTCCCGATGGCTGAGAAGTGATCATTGGAGTATCAAAGCTCAAGGATTTGGGCATCAGTGGGGAATGATCCTCTGCCGTTTTCTTTTGTCTTTTGAGATCTCCAATTTCCCTGAGGATCCTTTCATTAGTTTCATCCTGCCGCTGCATACGATCCTTCATCTGCAAAATCAAAGTAAATACGTCACTAGTACTGGGAATATAAGAATTCATAGCAGAAGGAGATGGAGTAGAAGTTGGGCTCTTCTCAGCATTCTTCTGGGATCCTGCCGGTGGAGGAGGCAGAGTGTTCTGAGACGAGGTGACTGCAGACATCGCCGTGGACATGTTTTTCAATGATGAAGCCATGTAATTCTTTGAAATGATTTCGAACAGAAAGTTTTCTTATGAATGAAGCACCAATTGCCCCACGGTGGGCGCCAAACTGTTTTGGTCAAAAATCACACAAGGATAATGCAACCAAACTTTATGTAAATGGGGTATGATGCTTGGTTTGTAGAAAAAGTAAAGGATCACTTCAATGTGAAATATGCAAAGACACAATGATTTATACGAGGAAAAAGCCCTTGATTAATGTATGATCTCCGGCATAAAAAACCTCGGGTGATGGCAACTACCGATCACCAAACTTCAATATAAGAAAAATAGTTACAACTTTGGATGATAATGAGCTGAGTACAAGGATCACTATAGTTTCGAGTGTCTAAGCGTGTGAGAATTGTGTTGTGTGTTCTTCCGAATGAGGAAGAGTGATATATATACAAGTGTAGGTGACCTATTTTAGGTAAAAAGACTAATAATCAGCTCATTACCCCTTTAGAAATAAAAGTAAATCTAGCCTAAATTATCGCCCTTAAATCATGCCATGTTTCCATATCCTTCACAACGTCCATCTCCGATTAAGCACATGCCATAGTTGTAAAGACGTGTCCTTTAATTGTGATGCTTAAGAGCGGATCCTGCTAGATGTCCTGCAAAACAACATTAAATTCAACGAAAGCAACTGTTAGCATGAGGATCCTATGATGGTCCGTGATCCTGATCCTGGAACTCTGCTGAGGATCACTATCTGTCAAAGAAACAAGGATCACTGGTTAGGATCACATGTGAGGATCATGTATTATAAAAATCCAGCCCTAACAAATATAACAAACAATGTTTACAACTTCGGATGGTAACGAGCTAGGTACAAGGATCACTACAGTATCGTATGCTAAAGCGTGTGAGAAAATGTGTTGTTTCCTCCAAATGCTGAAGAATGCCCTTTATATAAGTGTGTGTGGTCGTATTTTAGGCAAATTACCTAACTACTAGCTCGTTACCCCTTTAGGAATAGAAGTAAATTTAGCCTAACTAATTGCCCGTAAATTGTGCTAAGTTTCCATATTCTTCATAACGTCTATTCTTGGTTATGCATGTGCGAAATCAACGTGATAGATTCCTTGATAACGTTGCTAAGACCAGATCCAACTCGCAATTCCTGCAAAACAATATTAAATTCAAAGAGAGTAATCGTTAGTATGAGGATCCTTAGGATGATCCATGATCCTGATCCTGAAGCTCTTCTGAGGATCACTATCTGCCAAAGAAACAAGGATCACTTGTTAGGATATTATGTAAGGATCACAGGTCATTAAAATCCTGCCCTAACAATATGTTGTACAAACGATCTCTTGCAGGACCATAGTTAAGATGCATTGAGGATCCTGTAATCCAAGAAGTTTTAAAAGACTTCCATGAAGGAGATTGTGGAAATCACACTGGGGGCAGGGCATTATTCTCAAGGATCCTGAGGACAGGATACTATTGGCCAACTATGAAGAGAGATGTTGTGGAGTATGCTAAGAAGTGTGATCCTTGTCAGAGACACAGCAATATTCTTCATCAACCAGTTGAATTTTTGCATCCTATATCCTTGGCCATTTATGAGATTGGGTATGGATATAGTTGGTAAGCTCCCTAAGGCACCTGGTGGAAAAGTGTTCATGCTTGCTATGACTGATTACTTCTCCAAGTGGATAGAGGCTGAAGCTTTTGCCCAAGTCAGAGAAAAGGAAGTTATATCCTTCATTAAAAGAAATATTATAACTAGATTTGGTACTCCTTCTGAAATTATATGTGGTAATGGTTCCCAATTTATTGGGGGCAGAACTACTAACTTTTGTGACAGTTGGGGGATTAAGATGATAACATCAACACCAGTCCACCCACAAGCTAATGGTCAGGTAGAATCATCCAATAAGATCATCATCAACAATTTGAAGAAGAAGCTTGGATCCAAGAAAGGGGAATGGGCAGAAGAGTTACCTTATGTGCTTTGGGCTGATAGGACAACCCCCAAGAATGCTACAGGCCAGACACCATTCTCTTTGGTATTTGGGGCAGAATCAGTGATCCCTACAGAAATGGTGGTCCCAACTGCTAGAACAAGTATTCGTGATCCTGAGGAAAATGATGAGAACTTGGTTCAAGACCTGGATACTATAGAAGAAATAAGGGATCTGGCTAGGATAAGGATGGCCAGTTATCAACAAAGAATGGCTGGTGCTTACAACAAAAATGTCAGGATCAGAAAGTTCCAGATTGGTGATATGGTGTTAAGGAAAGCATTTCAAAATACCACCAATCCTGCTGATGGAAAGTTGGCACCAAAATGGGAAGGACCCTACTTGATTGAAGCTGAGACAGGAAAGGGGGCATATCGATTGCTAACAATGGAAGGTGACTTGCTACCAAGAGCCTGGAATGCTGTCCATTTGAAGAAATACTTCATGTGAGCAGAACCCGTGATCCTCACATCATAAGTACCCTTGAAGGATCCTTAGAGCACAGATGATCCTTACTTTGGTATCCTTAGCAAAAGAATGGTTATCCACAAAAGCAACCAGTTACTTGGGTTTGACCCCAGTTCCGCCTGTAGCGCATGATGATCCTGGTATAGTTCATGGCAGTGGGACCAGTACTCGCTTTAGGGGCTGATAATTCCATTGTACTGGCTATACCCAGGATCTTACGTATAATGGTAGACGTACCATACATCCATTCATAAGGTTTCTAACGTTTTCACGTTAGCTAAGGTTTTGACATTTTCATGCCACTAAGTTTGGATAGTCGCCAGTTAGGGCCATACTCCAGTTTACATACGATCCTTGGGCTTGTCCCCAGTTATCCTTGGGCTTGTCCCCAGTTATCCTTGGGCGTGTCCCCAGTTATCCTTGGGCTTGTCCTCAGTTATCCTTTGGGCTTGTCCCCAGTTGCTAACTTTTATATTGGCTTAGTCTCAAGTCATGTTCTATTTCAGGTCCTTGAAGTTAAACAACCAAGGATCCTTGATCCTTACTTCTTACTAAGATTTGTCTTATGGGTATCCTGGTTATGGCATTAAGGGCTAGGATCCTAACTTGGATCCTCAGGTATGATCCTTAACTATTTTGATTTTATTCATTGATAATTTGAATAACTCTTATACTTTGACAACTGAACTTATGATCCTTAAAACATATTACTTCTTGGAATTTTTCAACTGTAGGATATTTGATCCTAGATCATATCCTAAATATTTTCTATCTAATTTGTCCAGCTTTTTTAGACAAGTATGTATCAAAACAATTGAAAATTAAAAGGATGTACAAGGATAACAACACATGATAAGCCAAAAAAGATTAAGGTTATTTTATTAACAAAAGATTAACCATCAAAAGTTGTCAAAATTGCCAACCCACGTTTCTACTAGCAAAACGTGGCCCGTCCACATGGGTTGGCAATGGGTGTCCATTGTTTGTGCGGTCATAGCATGCAGGTAATAAAAGGCGGCAGGATCACAATGGCTTCATCCCCCAAACAGAGGATCCCTCCACCATTTGTAATCCTACCTATTGTCCAAAGGATCCTGGATACTTAACCCTAAAACTATTGTTCAAGTACGAACCAACCATTGTTCAACAAAAACTACCATCAAAACTAAAAACTTGGGCTCCGGCTATGTCTAGAAGTGTCCATCATTGCCCAATCATACAACCTACACCTTCGCTGCATCACCACCTCCAGCTCCACTAGGTTCACCACCATGATCCTTGCCACTGCTTCCAGCCTCGATCGTCAGGATCTCCTCAGCCTCCTCCTCATCATCCAGCTCAGCCAGTCTTGCCTTCCAGCCTTCCATATCCCAGGTGCTCCTATCGAAGTCGGGATCCTGAGCTTCCAAGGCCATCTGCAGTTTGGTCTTATACATCGCTATGGCAGCAGAGACTTTGGCATCCTGGGTGATCTCATGCTTCTCGTAATCAGCATTGATTAGCACCTTGGCCGTCTCATTTCTGGCATTCTAGAGGTCTTTTTGGAGGTCGGCAATCTTAAGATCCTTGAGCAGTGCAACTTGTTGGAAGTCAGCAATCTTCCTATCCTGCTCCTCAACGTTCCCCACATAATCTTCAATCTCGGCAAATTTCTGCAAAGAGGATAAAGAACAGTTCAAGACCAGGTGATCCTCAAACAAGCAGGATATATAAGCAGGGACAGTGATCCTTACATCGTTGAAGTACTCAAGGAATTGGTGGCGAATCAGAGACAGGCCTTGCAGATCCTCAGCTTCAGAGGCTTTTCTTTTCTTGCCTCACCTTCCTTTGGAGGGTGCCTTGGGGATTGAAGCAGTTGGGCTAGCAGGAAGCTTTTTCTTGGAGGATCGCACGTTATCCAGATCGGTCACGCTGAACTTGGAGGCAGATTTGGAAGCTTTTCCAGCACCTGCACAATCAAAGCAAGATAAGTATCCTTATCCTATTTCTATTTAATTATTTATTTAAATTTTTAAACAGGATACTTACTTGACATGGTGACTGAGCCTGAGGATACCTCTTGTGAATCCTGGGTGATTGTCTTGAATGATCTTGTTTCAGGACCGAGTCTCCTAAAAGCAGCGAGTCTTTCCTCAGTGACAGGAGATGCTATGAGATGTGAGACACTAACAGCTGCACAACAAAAAACAAAAGGGTGTTAGTGATCCTTTTACAAAAAGAAGACTGTCTGGTGATCCTTCTCAGGATCCTCTATCCTACCATGGGTAGCCCATTTCCTTGGTAGATCCTTTCCATTGGGGATAGAATCTCTTTTGACGAAGAAGAAACACCGTTTCCAGTTGGTGTCGTTCTTGGTGGCCTTAAAAATCAGGTGTTCTTCACCAGGCTTACGTTTGAACAAGTATCGGTGGGATCCAAAGGTAGTGAGATCGTACATCTCGGCCAACTCTGACATTCCTAGGTCAATCCCCTCCTGCTCAATGATCCTCTCAAGGGTACACAAGACCCTCCAGATCATTGGCATAGCTTGGATATAAGAAATGCCAGTAAGAGAGAAGAAGGATTGGGTAAATGCTGGAAAAGGATAGGTATAACCTATGGTGAACGGGGTAACAGGAAAGGCAACCCAATTTTCAGAAACATGATCACTCAAAGCAATGGGATCAAAGGATTTAAATACGGTGTTCGCTGGGAAGCAATAGCGGATCCTATCGATCTGTGGATCAGTGAAACGACAGCGTTCTTTTGCGGAATCTTTGATGATTCCTTGACTTTTCAGAGGGCTGTTTTTCTGGTGATCCTTAGCGGGAGAGTTCCGGAGCAACATTTTCGGCAAGATGATGATTAAAGAAGTAAAACAGAGTAAGAGAAGGAAGAAGAGGAAAAGAGAATACCTGATTGATCTTCGGATGAGAATATAAAGGGAGTTTCTCTAAGATTTAAATGCAAATTGATCCTATCTCTAACTCCTATTTATAATCATGATCTTGCAGGGTAGTCACTTCTGTGACGTCAGGATTGCAACGGATAGTTCGATTTAAACGACTATATATCCGTTAGTTAGTTGCGGATAAGATCAACAAAATATAACTCATTTATTTTACATAATTACTCCTTATATTTTGGGGGCAATTGTTAGGGGAGGATTTCCTAATGACCTGTGATCCTCATGTGTTATCCTGTTTAGTGATCCTTACTTCTGTGACAGATAGTGATCCTCAGAAGTGCTTCAGGATCAGGATCATGGATCATCCTAAGGATCCTTATACTAACGATTGTTCACTTTGAATTCAGTGTTGTTTTGCAGGAGTAACAGCTTGGACTTGGTCTTGGCAACGTTCCTGAAGAATATTCCACGGTTATTCCACACGTGCTTGACTGAAAATGGACGTTATGGAGTCGTGGGAAGGCTTGCATGAATTGCGGGATGTTAGTTAGCATAGTTAACTTCTATTTTTAAAGGGGTAGCGAGCTAGTTTTAGAACACTTGGCTAATTTTGGCTACACACACTTGTACAACTGCACTCAACAGCTTACGGCAAAACACTTAGCAATTTTCATACATTTCTACACGATACACTATAGTGATCCTTGTACCTAGCTCGCTATTATCCAAAGTTGTAAAGAATTATTGTTTAATCTGAGTTGGTGATCGGTAGTTTCCATCACCCGAGGTTTTTTATGCCGGAGATCATTCATTGATGAAGGGCTTTTTCCTCGTATAAATCTTTGTGTCACTTGTGCAATACATTTCTGGGTGATCCTCATTGTTGTTTACCAATTCAAGCATCATACCCCGTGACAAAAAGAGTTTGGTTGCATTATCCTTGTCTGATTTTTGACCAAAACACCAACAGATATATTTTGGGGACAATTGTTATGGGTCATTTCCTGCATATATATCCTGACTAATATTCTGGATTTGATTGTTGATTTGCGATCAGGATACCGGATCAGGATATTGGTAACATCCTGATACGATATCCTGGTACTAACCAATTAGCTCACGTGCAGATTATTGTAACAAGTCTCTAACGGCCAGGAGGACTTCTTCCCCTCAAGACTCGGGCAAATCAGTTAGCTTGTAGACGTTGAACCCGGAAGAAGTGGACTACGACGTTCACTTGAGGAATATTCGAAGCATCCCAGTTTAATAGGATAGTTAGTTATTTTCGTTTTACTATAAATAGATTGATCAGATCAGGTTAAGGCACACACTCTTACGCACACTTTTACTCTCCTGTTGTAAACAATCACTGCACTCAAACTACATTGTAACACCTAGTTGATCCGCATGATATCCTGCACTGTATCCTGATATTTGAAGTAATAGAAGAACAAGGCAGCTGCGATTGTCAGCTCCTGAGGTTTTGTGCCGGCGATATTTGAAGAACAAGGGCTTTCCTCGTACATCCTGTGTCATCCTTTACACTTTTGCTCATTGTTTGATCATAGATACAGCTCTATATCCTGAGCCGTATCCTGAAACTGTTTTTTGCGAATAACTTAACTAGCATATTTCCAACACATATTACTAGCACACTACCTCACAAAACTAATTTGATCACTTAATTGCTTAGGTAATTTTTGACCAAAACACATACCCGCTCTATACTTACCCGCATCCCATACACAAAATAGGGATCAAAGAGAACAGAGAAACGGAGCAAATAGAGTCCCCGACGTTGCCGACTTCGCTAATACAGACACTTTACTGAAATGTGCACTTTGCTAATACGTGCACTTTACTGAAGTGTGCACTTTCCTGAACTAGTGCACACTTTATTGAAGTATGTGCTTCTTACTGAACTACTAAACTAGTCCACACTAAACTACTAAATACTTTACTGAAGTTTGCACTTTGCTGTAATGTGCACTTCTTACTAAACTAGTGCACACTTTACGGAAGTGTACACTTCTTGTTGAACTACTAAATTAGTGCACACTTTACTTGAAGAGTAGAGTAAAGGATATTAGACAGATGACATTGTTAACCACCATTGTTGGTGAGTTGAATGTGAAAGTTCTGAAAGTATTGGTACTGTTTTGGTAATTTTCAGAACTAATGGACTGTAATGGTTATTTTAACAAACCATAGGGACTAAAAATGTATCTAACTCTTTATTTATTTTAATTTTAATAATAGGGCCATTATGGTCATTTCAAATAAATTAACAGAATAACTAGACGACGTTAGTGAAAGTGGACTGTAATAGTTACAAAAGAGAAACCACATAGACTGTTTTGGTAATTTTTAAACTAATTGACTGAAATTGTGATTTTTGACAAACCACATGGTCGAAAAACGTAACTAACTCTTTATTTTTCTTTTAATATAAATAATATTGATTTATTGTTTAAGTTATAACGTATAGTGTAAACATCACATACAAACAGAACTTAACATACAAAATACCCTTAACATAAGAAGTGAAAAAGATTTTTTATTTTTTTTGAAAATTTTCCCTTCAACTTAGAAATGACGTTAAATTACAAAACGTAAAAATAATAAATCGTGATTTTACAATAGTAAAGTAATTTTCAGACTAATAATTACTCTACTATTTTGTAAAGTAACTATAATTACCCTACAAAATTACATAATTACTCTACTAGTGTAAAATCATGTCTACTAGTGTAAAATTATGATTTTGTTTTAGATTCTAGGACTAAAATATGTGCTTAATAAGTAGGGAAAAAAATTAAAAAAAAAAAAATCACTCTTTCACTTCTTATGTTAACAATATTTTGTATGTTAAGACAACGTAGCTATAACTTAATACTAAGATGTGGTGGCCTAGTGGTAGGAGGGTTGGGTTTTCTAGTGGAGACCTAAGTTCGATCCCCACTCGTGTCACTTTTGGTGGATTAAGGCAATGAAGGATTTGAGCTATGTCTTGTGCGAGGTTGTCAATTTGAATCCTGAGCCCACTCGAATTTTCGTACCACCGTGTGTTACACCAGAGAGACCGCTCTTGTGGTGGCACAACGACTGCCAAGTGTCAGTCGGCGGTATAGTTTCCAAGTGTCTTAAGACAATATAGTCTGA
This sequence comes from Helianthus annuus, assembly GCF_002127325.2. NCBI lineage: Eukaryota > Viridiplantae > Streptophyta > Magnoliopsida > Asterales > Asteraceae > Helianthus > Helianthus annuus. Next base: position 132,779,092 of record NC_035447.2, read on the forward strand.
CCGTACTTGAGCAACGAGGCTCTCCAATTTAAAAGTGCGGTGCCTAACACATGAAAATCATCGTTAAAAAAGGATGTTAAATCATATCAAAAACTTTTTGTATATTATAACATTACTTAAATTAGATTATAGTAAAAAGAAAATCACCAAAGCTTTTTTCCATTTGATATGTTTAAATATCCATGTCAGAATATAATCACTTCGATAGTCTTTATAAAAGTAACCGGTGTATCAAAATTGCTAGCATGTCTGCTTTTGCTTACGTTTTTTACTTTAGTAAAAGTCACATTGTACATGCGTATCAACTCTTGTATCATCACAACATGTACAATCAACATCAACTGACAGAACTCAAAACTTACACATACCAGTCATTTGTTAGTAAAAGTCGCATTGTACATGTGTATCAACTCTTATCATCCCAACATGTACAATATATCAACTGACAGAACTCAAAAACTTACACAACATGGCTCACGTAGTGTTTGTTTTATTTGACTACCTGAGGCAAAATGATAATACAAGTCTTGAGGTTTGTTGTTTAATGCATGAAACTTAGACAACAAGTTTTACTAATTTATAACCCAATTAACGACATACAAAGAGAGGAGATCGTTGTCAATCAAAGTTATTTTTATCAATATCTCAAGATCATTTTGGTGCATTGGTTCGTAAAACCAATCATGTAATGTTCTCAGCATATCATATGTACAAAGCATGACTAATCTCATGTCATAACTACAATGACATGACACCTTTTATAGAATAACAAAGTAATTTATTCAAATTGAATAACCAATCTAGCAAGTTGCTAAAGTGTACAAGTTCAGGACATCATAGCTCAATTTCAATATTAAACTTTAAACATTCTCTTCTAGCTAGCCAACCGTATTGAATCTAGCTCTATTTCTTAACTAAACATACGAACTCTATTGTAGCCTCAATGTTGTTTTCTAGATTACATACTTTGTAGTCAAAAATCCCGATCGTCCCTTTAAACTTTTCGTTAAACGACCCGATCGTCACCCAAGAAAATAAATTATGGGTCCGTCACTAGTTGAAATCTTGTCGAGACCGGCTCTACAACCAAAAAGGTTGACTTTTTTGACAGCCATTAGACCAATCACACAATATATCCTCACATGGGAACAATCTTCTTTCGATAATGGATTTCATATCATGTGACGCCTTTGTGAAACATGGTTGGAGTCTTCATTCAAGTTGGTATTTGTTCACAATGGCTTGATTCTTCTAGCATTTGTAATAAATTTAAAATCTGAGTCATATCCATATTAGAATGTTTACTTATTTCTTAGACTAAAGGGTATGGTGAGGCCCCCTACGAAGATGGGCCGCTACGTAGGCGCCACATCACCGGCTCATGGAGAATGGGCCTCCTTCACTTTTGAAGGGGATGAAGGATGGGGCTACCCCACCTCAATATTTTATAATTTTCTAAGTGTTTTTTTATTAACTTAATAAAAAATTTATAAAAGTTAAAAAATACAACATAAAACAACATAAATAAAGTTATGTCATAACATAAAAAAATTACATTTCCTAAAAATAAAAAAAAAAACATTTCCGAAAAATAAAAAAAAATTACATTTCCTAAAAATAAAAAAAAACCTACGACGTCCATTTTTTCTTCACCTCTTCCTTCATCCTTCGATACACCTCTCGTTCTTCCTCCGGAACCGAGTCGAGATCCAACCTCATTATCCTAAAATCCTCCGCTCGAGCATAGTCGGCCGACACGTTTTTCTTGTGACTATATTTTTCGACCGCAAAGTCTTTAAACGAACGGAATTCGGAAATTAACTCGTCCATTTTCGAAGACGCCTTCGAGCCGCCACCTCCACCCGAGCCGCCCCCTCCACTCGATCCGGCCCCTTTGCGCTTTGCGGCCGCCTCTTTTTTTGCTTTGTCCCTTCCGCCGGGACGTTCGATCTCGTGAACGGGCTCCTCTTCATATTCCGGTTCGTCGTTTATGTCGATTTGACAACCAGCGGTGGAGCCTCCCACACTATAACTTCCGGACTCGGAAGTTTTAGTCCGTTTGGCGGTTGCGACCTCATTTGGAATCGACGCCCATTTTGGTTCTTTCTTTAAAACGTTCCATGCTCGGAGGTGCGGGAAAGGCGGATTTTTTGTTTCCCATCTAGCCATTGCAAGGTTAAGAACGTCCTTGTCGCTACTCCCACTAGGACGATTAATATAAAGTGGGTTATAAATCCCGATAAAATCATTCACGCACTTGTTCATTTTCCGCCACTTCCTCGATACGGAATCGAGATCACGGGCCGCGCCTTCCCCCATAAGGTGATTAAATCTATCCGTACATGCCTTCCAAAAACAAGAACCCGTTTGATTGTTCCCTAAAATTTTAAAAAAAAATTGCATTAGTAAAACTAAAAAATAACTCTTTTTAAATTTAAATTAAAAAAAAATTGAACTTTGGTTCATACCGACAATCGGGCAAGTTGAGGCCTTAACATACGCTAATGCTAGCGCCTCCTCCTCTACTTTTGTCCACGTTCTCGCATTTGCTCTCGAACCGCTTTTTTTTGCGGTGTCGGATTCGGTTTCAACGGCCTTCCCCTTCCCCCTGTTTTTTTTGCGCTTGAGTTCTTTAGGTGGCGATTCGGGGACGACTTCATCATCATTGTCAAGTTGAACCGAGGGTTGCGGTTGGGAAGTTGGCGGTTGCGATTGGAATTGATCAAGTTCAACCGAGCCGCGTTGCATGAATTGTTGGAATGCTTGGTATTGTTGCATTTGTTGAAGTTGGGACATTTGATTGAAGGCGTTAGGTGATTGTTGGAAACCCGAAAACGTAAATGGTGGAGACCCCCACGAAGGATCCATAGTCGGAGTGTAAGCGGGACTAGAAAAAAAGTTAGGATTGTTCGGGTTGGGGTCGTTTGGGTTGAATGGATTCATGATGGTAAAAAAAATGAGAGTGTTTCTTTATAAAAATGGATGAGAATAGGAGAAGATTAGGAGAAATGGATGTGAAATGGTATAAAAAAATGGAAGAGGTTGATAAATATTTAAAGTGGAAAAGGTATTTTTTTTTTTTTTTAATAAAACTATCCGTTATATAACGGATATATATATTTGAAAGTGGGGCGGCGAGAACGGCCGTGGGTTGCTGGTGAAGCCGGGACGGGCCGGGGGGGGGGGGAGGGAGGGGGGCGGTGTGGGGGACCGGCGCCGGTCCATACCTTTTCAACATTTTTCGTTGCACATGTTAGCACTCATAATATCTCACTTTGTGGTAAGTTGAGAGTGTTGACTATGTTATCTCAGTTTTGATATATAGCAAATAATCTATTACTTATATTAAAACAAAACAATTTTGGCTACTTGGCATTTACTTAAACCTCTATTTTCCACCTGTCAACTAAATATTGCACACAATTCTTCTTTGGGCGGCAATCCATCCATTCACTTCCCAATATCTCTTTGATTGTACCGCCTTTCCAATTGATTGTAACGCTTAGAAAGAGAATTCAACTTTCCATATTTTTGTTCGAATCATCTTCCAAAATATGTTTGATTTTCCATTCTATCGCAATAGCCGTAAATCTATAAAACCAGATGACTTCTGGTGTGTCTTCTCATCGATTCTTAGTGCAAACGTTTTGTCAATCATATCTGTTTGTTCACAAGGATTTCGCATTCAAACGATCTGCCAGACTTATTGAAGGTACGATTATTTGTCACTGGTATGCTTATTTTATATGGAACTTCATCTGTAGCAAATTTTAGGGTTTTTTTAATAGGTTTTTTGATTCAATATTCTATTTCGTGTTGATCTCCTCTGAATATCATAAGTAAGCATATGTTATTGATTATGGATTGATTTGCTCTCAGTATTCGATTTTAGGTTTTCTTTATGTTGAATTCACATCTTTAGCAAATTTTAGGGTTTTTTTAATAGGTTTTTTGATTCATTTGATTCAATATTCTATTTCGTGTTGATCTGCTCTGAATATCATAAGTAAGCATATGTTATTGATTATGCATTGATTTGCTGTCAATTTTCGATTTTAGGTTTTCTTTATGTTGAATTCAGATCTGCAGATTATTACATTTTTATTGGCTTATACTGAATACTGATCTGAAAATCACAGATTTTTGTGTCGCTTATGATAATTATGAAATTATGAAGTTGTATAAATTCTTAGGACTAATTTGTTAATATGTTATTCCTCTGCTCTCAATTTTTAGGTTTACTTAATGTTTAATTAAGATCTGCAGATTACTGAGTCTAAATTGTTAGAAATTTTTCTTTTTTTGGTAGAGTAGTTTAACTGAATCTTTTTTAATCGTCGACGTATATATTGATTGAGTTATATTACAACGATGCCAATGATGAACATATTTGTAGAGTATAAAGTAATACATTTATACAAAAACCTTACTTCTAAACATTGCTCATATTGCCTAATGATTGATTGAAACTGTATGCCAATGATGAACATATTTATTGAATCATGTAGGGCTGTATACTTATTATTCATTAAAAAATTGGGGTCTAATACAAAGATGTTGCATTATGAATGATTGAAACTGTAACGGAACATGGATCATACTGATTACATCATGTAGTAGTACATATTTGTTCTTTATTACTGTTTTGTATATTGTATATATGCACTTACATATTTATAAATGTAACCATTTTTTTTATTATGATGTATCATAAATGTTTAATTTTTCAAATAAAAATCATCTGACGTGCTTCGTTTATGTAACCTCTTATTGTAGGTATTTCCTATGGCTGAAAGTTCATCAAGGTATTTCATTTGTATAATCTCTCTTTTGTTTGCATTTTTTATTTCTCATGCTAACCTTTACATGTTACACTTGATTAACATCGTAATCTATAAATCAGTTTCAGACTACCTAGTTTTTGTAGGCACATGAATAAAGCAGACGAATTTATTATGGTAAATGACAAATTATTACATAACTTTATTTATTTTTTCTCTTTATCTGTATATAATAAGTACAGTTTGTTAATATTTTATTTTTAAGATTTTTTCAGTACAAGTATAAATCAAATTTTTTTTTGTATCAGTGTATTCCAGATGACGCTGCGTGCACACTATGGGGTGTATATAAATGTCCTACGAATGTTGATATAATCACAGAAGATGGCCGACAATTTAATGTTGGATTAAGCGCCTCTAAAGGAAAGATATTCTTTTTTCATGGTTGGTCCAAAGTTGTAGACCATTTGCGACTAACCATTGGGTGTTTGGTTCTATTTAATCCTATAGATTATGCTACGTTTAAGTTAACTTCTTTCCTTGATGGGGTTAGTCATACCACTTTTTGGACGTATCTGCTCCCTCCATCATCTCAATTTTATGTAAGATAACTTATAGCTATATTTTTACAATTGTATTAATGTAGTAATTTAATTATATTAAATTTACTGTTTGCTGATTTGGTTTTATCATCCCCACAGGTCATTCCAGAATGTATCCTGCCAAAACACTATGATTATTCGTCAAATGATGTAATATCTACTGTTATTACAGACAACAACACGTTTAACGTTCTAATTAAAACATTTGACGGAAAAGTAGGTTTTTCTGTTGGTATTGACGTAATTGTTAGTCAATTACAGTTGAATGATGGTTGTTTTATGTTTTTTACAAAATCTTTTGGTAATTTTTTCCATTTAAAAGTTTTTGGGAAAAAACGGGGTTGAAATGAAATATTCAGACGTAGAGGTCGATGAGGTAAGTGTCATATTTGACCATAATTACACACTTTTTACAATTTATTTTAATTGATGTTATGCATTTAATTTTCAGGCTGAGGTTGCATCTCTTGATGTTGAAAATGATAATGATGAAGAAATAAATGGCGGTGTAAAAAAGTTTGTTCGTATGGCTGGTGAAGATCATTTTGTAAGTTTTATATTAATTTTACATACTGCTAAAAATCAAATGTTATCCATTTTTTACTTAATAACCATTATTCTTTTGTTTTTACAACAATAAAGAGGATTCCTGATCCTGTTTCACGCATGGCTAGACTTCATGAAGGTTTAAAAGAGTTGACCGTTAGATTTTCGCATCTGGATCCGCCATTGCAGATTACCAACGGTACCAGACGTGAAAGACGTGAAAGAAAAGGGAAGGCTGGTTTTCGATATGCTTTGACCTCTTGGAAGAAGTTCATGAAAGCCGGTAGGATTAAGGTCCGCGACCAGGTTCACTTTTCCTTTAATGAAAATGATCAGGTTTTGACTGTTGAGAGGGTTGTACCTTACGTTAGGCGTACCAATTAGTTATAAGACAAATACGGCATGTTTTTTGCCTTTGAATTGTTTTTCGTTTTAACATTGGTGTTGATTTTGAATTTCAAGTTTTTATATTACTTTAATTTAATATCTCAACTGTTATTTTAACAACTATATGACATGTGTTTAAACTTTACTCTATGTTTTTTGTACTTTTTATTTCCATTACAAGTATGATGGATCAAAATTTAGCTAGAAACTACTATTAAGGATACAATTAAATAGATATATTCTAATATTAACAATTAACAATTAACAATATTAAGATTAACATATTAAGACTAAGATTAACACTAAGACGAAGATTGCTGATTATTTTTAACTAAAAAGCAATTATTCCCCACGGATTTTGAACGTACATCCAGCATCCACCTGAGTAACATAATTAGTTTAGTTTGGTAAAAGTATAAAACCCTAGAATATTACTACAACAATTTTATTCTTTCATTACGGTCCGATTTAGAAAGCAACCATTAACAGCACATTTACAACTGGTATATAACTGCTTGCCTTAAACTGCCAATTCTATATAAAACACCTGTAAACGGGTCGAAATCTCCAGATTTATAATTAGAGACTTAAAGTATTGAGTCTCTGTTCAGTGGTAGACTTTACTAAAAAGGCTTAAAATGGATATGTTAAAAGATACATTCTATTGATTTTATGATATATAGGACGTTGATTATTAATGTTGCGAACGAGGCGGAAACAAATATATGTTTAGTCTTTGAACTGATATTTAATGTTTGCACTTATTTTTATTGTTTTATGTGTTGGCGAGTTGGTAATTAGCACTTGAACTGATTTTTTTTTTTTTTTGTGTTTTCTTTTTTTAATAGTTACATTTCAATTAAAGTTACTGAAGTGGGAGTTTAGAACCTATATTGGATTGCTCGAGCAGGTAAGTGTAATCACATTTTTTTCAGATTAATATCATGTTTACAAAGTAGACTACATTGTGCTTACAACATATCCACTGCTTATTATGTTGTACAACATCCAATGTAATCCATCTCAATGTAAACCATCACCTGTTTATGATGTTGTACAACATTGAATGTTGTCGGTTTTCACAATGTATATACACTAAAATGGAGTCAATTATATATTTATTAATTTTATTATGGTAACTTTGATTATGCTAATGATTTATTTATATATTAGTATTAGTATACATACTCATAATAATTAATTTTATTTTTTTTCAAATTTTCGTATATGAAACTTGAAAATGAAATATGATAATGTTATATATATGGTAATGATTGTGAATTTATTTTAACTTTAATGTCAATTTCCGTTCTGATTCAATATTTTTTTTTTATTTTTTTTCGAAATTTAAATTGAAAATTGAAATATGGTAATGATTGTAATTTTAGTTAAAATAATAGATTGATTGAATAATATACATTGCAATTCAACTAACTTAATGATTGTACAAATTTGTGATTGCTTTATATATTTAAGGGAAAAAAATTTACCAAAAATAATATATTAGCATAAATAAGAACTTCGAAATACATTTTCATTCACAAATTCATTTCTTCAGTCTAAGAAACATCATCATTCAATCCTCCAAAATGTATGGCTTTTCTTTGACATTCAATACGGTTTTCATATTGGTTTCTATGTAGTATTTTAAATTTTAAATGTATGTAATTTTTGGTGTCTTATTATTATATATGTCCATTCAATTCTTTCATTTTTTGCATGCTATGTAGAATGGAACAACCAGCCATCACGTTGCTCAAAAATTTGAATCTCAACCAGGATGACTATACCATCAAAGTTCGCATTGTCAGACTATGGAGTCGAGCAGCCTTCAATGATTCTCGAAAGGTTTATTGCTATGATATGATTTTAATGGACGAAGAGGTAAGTGTACATAAAGATGTTTACAATGATAGTTCATATACATATTTTTTCTTTGTTTTTTGGATTAATTTGCTGTACTTATTGTACATATTAGGGGACGAAAATTCAAGCCTTTGTCTTAGCCAAGACAGCCAGAGAGTATGAACATTTGTTGAAGGAGAAGCAGTGTTTGTTCATCCGTAATCCTTCATTAGGCGAGAATCGACAGAAAGTGAAGTATGTCCATATTTCGACGAAAATTAATCTAAACAGCAACGCAATAGTTTCGGTTTGTGATGAACCTGTTGGTACTGAGTGGGGATTTGACTTCTCTCCCTTTAGTTCTGTTGTTCAAGACCCGACTGACGACAATAAGTCCTTTAAAAGTCCAATTGGTATTCTTACTTTTTTGACTTTAATATATAATACCGATATGTTATTTATATGATGTTACAAATAATTTTATGTTAATATTGTTTTATTTGTAGACGTAATTGGTTTTGTCGTTAAGAGTTTTCCTTACGATCTAAAAGAGGATACCAAAGACGGGAAACAAGAAAAGAAGCTAACATTCATGCTTCAGGATTTAGAGTTTGTTAATCCTTTTTTTGTCTACTAACTATATATAACTCAATCACTCATATTCTAATTTTTAACTTATGTTATTTTTTTTCATAGAGGGAAGCAAATATATGTTACGCTTTGGGATGCTTATGCTGAACAGATTTTGGATTTTGAAAGGGACAACCAAGATGAAAAAAATGTTGTTGTAATTGTTCAATTCGGAAAATACAGGTTCTGGGGAGGTAATCTCCTAATTTCTCATAAAAATATTTATTAACTTACATAATCTTTTGTTAACAAATGTCCCTCTAAATTAATTTTAGAATTTTGTGTACACCATTAGGGTTTCTTTATGTTTCAAATCTCTACACTGTCACTCGCGTGTTGATCAACGCTGAAATTGATGACATTTTAACTTTTAAGAAGAGGTACGTTTTAACATCACCATATCCCGACTTTTATACTGGCTTCACAAATAACGTTGAATTAATTGTTTTGCTAGGTTCCTTTCAAACATTACCCCTGAAACGTCTTCCACCTTTTCTGGGTTGAGTGCATCCAGAATAAAGGATCCTACTGAAGAGTATCTTTCAGATTTTGAGTTCAGTACTATTGGATCTTTAAATCAAATCTCGGAGGTACAAGAGATCTAACTTTTACCATGTTTATTTATTTGACATATCATTAAGACGTAATTTGTAATATCTTTTTTTACAGAAAAAGTTTGTAATTATTGTCGGAACTATAAAGAGTTTTGCTTCCGAGGATTCTTGGTTTTATAATGCTTGCAAAAATTGTAATCGAGCGGTCACCACAAAAACAATTTCAAAAGAAAAGCAAGATGGTTCCGATGGTTTTGAAGATATTGTGGTTCTAGAGTGTAAGGACGATGGCTGTAACAGTAAGACTGTTTACTCCGTTCCGAGGTAATATTACTTTACATATCAATTGATATTTTACATGTTTACGAGTTCCCTGAATGTTGTGTAACATATAATTAACGTGTTTCAGGATCAGGGTTCCGATACGGGTTCAGGATTGTACAGGGATTGTGACGCTCACCCTATTTGAGCGTGAGGTGCTTAGGCTGTTGAAGGTTAACACGACTCAGCTGTTGGATAAGAACCTTGATGTACGTTATATTTTGTTGTTCTGTTTTAAATATGTCGATTAATATTAGTAACTTTTCATTTCATCGCTTTTTATCAAAATTTTCCTAATTTTTTTTTGTATATCACTCGCCAGTTAGCTAACGAAGGGAATTTTCCGCAAGAACTCAATGCTCTACTTAACAGGAAGTTTGCATTCAAGATATCCATCGGTTCATTTAACATAAAAAACAAATCGGATGGTTACTCTATTTCAAAATTAACAGACAATCAAACTGTTATTGGCGAACTAGATAAAATTTTCGATGTCATTCAGGTACTTTGAAAACTTATGCACTGCTGTATTGTCATATTTTATGTAACTCTAACCAATTATCTAATTTTTATTATATTACATATTTTCAGCCTGTTGACGAGGAGCGTGTGAATGCTGTTAGCTCTGACATCAAAGCAGCAGACGAGGTCCCCGTTAATGTGTGTAATTTATATCTGGTTGTTCCTTATAATTCCTTTGAATTTTTTTTTTTACTTTGAATCGTTATTTGTTTTCCCTGTTTTAAGGATTCTGTCTCCCGTAGCAAAGCCGATGATACACCTGTTTCGAATTTTACTAAAGACATGTTTAAAACACCCGATGAAGATGTCAACGGTACCTCAATTCGTGTCCTGGAGAACGAGCTGAAGCGGAATTTGGACAGCATCTATGATGATGATGTGATGTCTTCTCAGTCGTCTACAAAACCACGTAAAGCTGGCAAGGAGGTTGTCGATGATGATGGTGTCACGGTTGGATTACTGATTCCCAAGGTTGAGAAGTAGTTTGTGGCAACTAAGAATGTTTTGAACATCTCAGTGGTTTTTATTTTTTCGTGGAGTGTTTGTTTGTTTTTTCGTAAAACATATTAATGGTTCCCGTGTGACAACTTTTGTGTTTTTTATCCTTTTGGCTGGTTGCAATTATATTAATAAGAGATGTTCATTTTGCATTTTCGTATGTATGTCATTGGTTGTGTTTATAACATTTTCCAAGAATTAATGCTTCTTTATGTTATTGTATAGTTTTTTTAAAGTATGTATTTTCTAAATGAAGGAAACGGCAGAAGTGGAATCCGTTGATTTGTTTTCTGACTTGAAAGAAGATGGTGTTTGGTATTCTATTATCTTTGTTAGCTTTGAATTTGTATGGCATGACAAAGACTTAGACAGATTGATTGTTGTGCTTCTCGACCAACAGGTAACCTCATAACATGTTTACTAAAGTTTCGACTTATAACTTAATTTTTAATATAATTTATTGAAATTCCTTTTACATGACATTGTTTAGAGGCAGAAGATTGCAGCAATTGTGCCTATAAAGTTTTCTAACTTATACGCATTTAGTAAGATGGTTGGTGGTCTATATTCTCTCTCCCAATTCAAAACCGAAAATCTCATGTATCATGAATATCCAAGATATGAAGGCTACATTATTGTCTCAACAAACAAAAAGATCGTATTTAATGAATTCTCAAAACTAACACCATTTTTAGTTCATCCTCCTAAAGGTTTTGTTTTGTACCCGTTGACACCATGCATTAAAACATTAGCTCATGACAGAAGACATGAAAAGTATATTGTTGGTAAGTTAAATTTCTTTTAACCTTCGCGCTAACATGTTATTGTTTAAACTTTAATTATATTTGTTAGCTATTAGTTATTAAGATTTTTTTTTCATTTATTTGAAAATTTATGTTATTATTTGTACCTTTTGTAGATGTTGTTGGAAGAATAATATGTGGCGAAAGAGACAAAAAGAAACATATGTTTAGGTTATTCCTACAAGATTTCACGTAAGTCAACTCTTTTGGTGACTACACATTCTCTAAAACTTACTGTTTAACTATAAATTAAAAATCTAACAGAGGACATGTTATTGAAATGGAATTGTATGACATGAGAGGATTGGGATATGTTACAACTCGAATGAACATACAAAAAAAGTCTATAATATACGTTGCTCGGGTCAAGTTGGTTTACTGCAACACCAGTAAGTTTTTTAGTTTGTTTTATTTTGTTTCTTAACATTTAAGTTTACACAAATATTTGTTTAAAACTCTAAAATATAATTTGCAGGAAACATTTTGAGATCAACAGATTTGACTAAAATCGTTTTCTCTCCTAAAATTCCAGAATCACATCTTATTGGTTCGAATATTCGATCATCTATTCCATGCGATTGTATTGTAAAATGACCCGTTTTTTTGGTGCATGTTACATGACATTCTTTTACTTATTTATATATACAGTTTTTTAATCTTTTAATTAAATGCTAAAATGCAGGGTTATTTGATGTTACGATTTACATTTTTGTTATCTACATCTGATTAGAAATTATGAACTTATTTGATACTAATTCATATTTTGTTTATCGGTCTATCTAATTTGTCTCAAGTATTGGAAATTTTATCCTTTCGTTACTTTAATAAAAAAAATATCTTTTATGTTTATTAATATAGAAATCTAGATAATAGATTGTAACACTACCATTAGCATTTAATCTAAATATGAAAACTTTTAAAAATTTTCCCGTTTTTTTGTAATCATAGAAAACTAGATTTTTAGTTCAATAGATAACAGTTTGGGCTGAGACCAAAATGATTCCTACATATTAACTTAAGCCCGGCAATAAGCCCAAAGAAATTCCGGCCCAAACTTTTCATGTATTATTGGGTCAGCCACCATACCCTATATTCCCATTGATTCTAAATTAAACAAACTTATAAAATTCAAACTACATATATCCTGCTTTTACAATTTCTTTTCACTAATCATCACAATATACGGTTTCCAAAGTTATCTTTCTTCAACTTCAACATTCACAATAACCAAGAAACCCTTTTATTGTTCATCTTCTGCATACAATATTCATCAAAAATTTCGATCGGTAAGTTATGAAGTTTGATTTCCACTCTTATTGTGTGTTTGTAAATCTTATATGTTATGGACCGAAACTTTGTTTTATACATCATTTGGTTCTTTTGATCTTTTACTTTTGATTGTACTGGAATCTCAAAGCCGTATATACAGTGTTTCTCCTTTTTATTTCCATGATTTTTTGTCTCAGGTTGTTAGGCCGATGAATGTATATGTATATAGCTGATGAATGTTTAGGTATAATGTGGTTTATAATCCTGATGAATGTTTGTTCTATATCTTGGATGTTATTGAAGGATCTGCTGCTTTTGATACTTTTGTGTTATTTATGTTTTTTTTTTAATTTTTTTTAATATTTTTAACAGATATTATTTTCATAGTATGCATGTCTTCATATTGATCTTTAAGATTCTAAAAAAACTGTTCGTGAATCTATATTTTTGTTTTATTATTTTTACAGTTGTGATGTTATTTGCTATTTCATTTGCAGATTTGAAGGTTTGATTCTTAATTATAATTAAACTTTTTATAAGTTTCTCCTTTAACAAATGGCAGAAAGTACATGTTTAAAGTTGAATACCTTTTGTCCAAACTATCTTTTACCTTTAACTTGTGTTTTTTATGTAATGATTAGTATCATGTATGTAGTATACACTGTTTTTTATTTTAAATCTTATACTTAAATGAATGTTTTCATACTTTTCTGTTTTTGTTGAGTCTTATATTATTGTTTTACGGTCCTTATAGATGTTAGCTATAGATTGTTGACTACATTTTATACTATTTTTCTGAATTAATGATGTATTACTTTTTGATATTGATGTTTCATTGTTTGCAACATAATTAGTAGAAAAAATTTCTTTATTTTTGTAGTACATGTATTCAAAAACTGCATCTTTGAATGTAATTATTCTGTTGGTTAAAATTTTGATTTATGTTGCATCTATATGTATGTATAATAAAATTTATAATGCTCGCTATAATTTAACTCTATTTTCAGTTCAGTTGCTGGTTGTGTTCATAATGGGAGACAATTCCGATGATGAGGTTCTTGAAATATCTCGTGATCAGTTCGTTCAGAAAGTAGACGAGGTAAACTACTATTAATTATAGACCAATTTTTGATTAATGGTTATATGGCAGTAATTATATTGCATTTTGTCAATTTTAGGCCTTGCGTCAAGAATATGGATTCTTTTTTTCACATGAAGAACCAAATGACCACCAGGTAATCTTATATTTTTTTAAAAGTATATTTATACAAAAAAAATCATGTGATATTTAGCATAACAGTTAATCATTTACATTATTTATCTTAATGTATAATGTTGCATTTCATCAGGATATTTGCATTCCGCAAGAAGATGCCATTACCATCAAGGAGGGAGCTGGAAATACAAGTAAGGGTAAAGTACATGACGTTGAATGTACCTCCAAGGGATTTATATCTGAAGGATCTCCATGTCTCACGAAAGATGTAATTTTTGAGATTCATACAAATAATATTAATATTTTAACAATAATATGTTATCGTTTTGAAGATAACATTTTTTTTAATCATAAAGGTAAAAGAATGTATAAGGTCGGTTGGTACTTCCAAGTCTAAGAAGCGTTTACATGGAGAAAATTGCGGACAACACACTGTTCCTGAAGATCCGGCAGTTTTGAACTTCACACGTAAAGGGGAATACAGGCTGGTATTATTTTTGAATACAAGAAATCTTTAAATTTTCATTATGTTTCGTCATTATTGGATGTTTAAGGTGTAAACTGATTAATAAACGTTGTTACATGCAGCGTCTTCCCGTCGGGGTATCAAAACGCGCTGGTTTTACAAAGAAGCTTCATACACTGAAGATTGAAAACATGCATGGGCAAGTTAGTACTTATGAAGTCAAACGGGAAAAAAACGGAAGTGCGAAACGCTATTCAGTCATAGAGTGGCCTGTATTTATGGCGGAAAATAAGTTGAATGATGGCGACATGCTTGATTTCACTTATGTCCCTTCAAAGAAGACCGTCATCTTAAAAAACGTCCGACATGTCTAAGCAAAAGTGCACCGAACTTTTTATTAACCGTCTTTATAACAACTGTTTGGATTTTCTTTTGGTAGCTATCCTTTGAACATGTAACCGTCTGGAATGATTTCTTACTAGACTTTTGTATGTTACCTAACTTTTGTGTATATGTTTAGTCTTTAAGTTTATGGTTGTTTATCTAATTAAAAATGTATATCTAAATTCCAGAATCTTATACTACGGAATATATTATATATTGTCAATTTTTGTAGTGACATTTGTTTGATAATTATCCGTTTAATGTTGATGATAGAAACAAAATACGTCATTTGATTATTGTAAATCATAACATACCGAAAATACAAAAACTATACTTGGAAAGCGTGAAATTATTGGTAATTTTAATTTTGGAATAACTAATCAACCATAAATCAATAAAATCTTTTGCAATTTAAGTTGATATAGTATTAAATTGATTCCAAAAATAAGTAAACCACTATTTATATTGAACGAAGAGTCTTATTTCTTTTACTTTGTAATCCTCCACTTTGTTCGTTTACTTAACGGTTATACATTTAACGATTTGGTGTTCTTCTTCTTCTTCTTATTGCAGTAACCTTAATCGCATTTCCGGTAATGTCCAAAAGATCGAAAAGTCAAAATTTTTCATCTTCATTAAAAGGTGTACAGAATGAGAACATTGAAAACCGTAAGTGCCATTTTTTATTGATCTATCATAACAAATTATACATTTACAGATCAGGTTACTTAATTTGTCATCTACCATTTTACACTTATAGTCATGCCGAAAAGGTCAAAGCTTGAGTCTTCGTCTTTCGGCAAGCAACCTTGCACTACAAACAATTCAAGTGGTAACATTTTGATTATCTTTCCGTTTAATTATTATTAGGTCGATACATGGCTCAAACCATTGACATATACTACTTTTTGTATGCTTTTATTAATTACGTTGCAGGTGTGATATCAAGGATTCCATTTTCAGACATAACTAATGGTATACATATAATCCACACATATATGCATAATCCTTTAACATGCTGTTATAGTAGTTTTCTTTTTGTTTATACTTTCTAAATTGTAATTTTAATTTTTTTTTAGTTCGCAATCCTGATACGAATAAGGAAGCGAAAGAGAGGCGAAGACAACGAAAAATCTATTTGGATTCTCGGAAAAATCAGTCTCTACGTAGACATTCTAACGCTCTCAAGAATGTATCGTCAGGTAATAGTTGTAAACTAAACAAGTACTGAAAGGAACGTACCTTCATGTAGATATATTTTTAATAGTTACATGCATCCATGAAGATGATGTGACCACGATTGCGTCGTAAACACTTAAATATCAAAACCTTTTGTCTGTAACAACTTATAATCGTATATTGATGTTGTAATTGGTAGATGACCATTAAATTTAAAGTAGCATTCCAACATGATACATGTATCAAAATATTTAAACATATAACATAGGCCAAAATGTTATCAAGTAGTTTTCCAACAGCTTTCATAAACAAAACATTTAAACAGCTTCCTAAAAAAGCATTCCTACATACTTATATACTTAATGCCAAAACCATTAGTTAGACAAAATTACCATACAAAATGGTTTAACGGTTTTGATATATGGTACTAACCCCATTATTCTTCGATTACATCCCGAACAAAGAGTGTAGGCATATCCTCATACCACTCTAAAACGCAAAGATAACCCATCTTGATGTTGTTTTCACGAACCCATCCTGGCCATCCCAATACACTAAACCGATTTTTCTTTTTTGCTCTTTTTGGTTCAGCCGTGACGTTCAGATTTGTTTCCACACCACGCCTGTTTTTAATGGTCACCTTTCCGCAGCGATCTATTCCCATGGCTCTTGCGACCTTTACCGGTATCCGCTAGAAAATGCCAAACAAGTATCCAGACGGTAACGATAAAGGCACTAATGAAACCATATAACAACAACAGTTAACTTACTACACAAATAATCAATGTAAATACTTACAAATCGTGAACAAGAGGGTGGCATGAAAATGAGATTTGGTTCTGGTGCGTCCCAGTCAATTTCTTCGGAAGTGAAAGATTCGTCTGAGTCCGAATCTGTTAGCAGTATCACTTCCTTTTCTTTGTTTTGTTTATTTCTCGCAGTTGAAGAACGCGCCATTGACTACATACAATTATATGAGTAAATATTAGATGTTGATTATCATAGAACATATCGATTTTGGTAAAATCCCCAAATTTAATAACATTTGTGTGTAACACTTAGGCCAAACAAATATACATATCAACAATTATCCTGACCAAAAAACCTAAAACAAACAATAATAGATTTGCAGAAAAAAATCAATCAATAATAATAATAATGCCCCAACGATAATCATTATCAAATCGAAACCCTAAACCGACCTACCCGATAAAACAAACAATACGAAACCAAATCCTGAAACAATAACGGCAGATTATGATCACAAAACATGTAATTTCGGTCACCCAAAACGCAAATCTATATAACATGATGAAACGACGAAGAAAATGCCGTTAAAAACTATATGTTGTCTATCAAAGAACATGTCGGTTTATGAAAAATCTTCAAATTTAGATTGGAAATCCCTAACACTGATGCAATTAAACATCTACGTTATGTGAGAAACATAAGTTTGAATCGTACCTGTTGGTGATTTATCTTTTCGACGCTGATAATCTGAATGCCGATCGACGGAAAAGCTTTGTATGCGTATGAAGTCTGTTGTCATATATAGGGGCAACAATAGAGAAAGAGATAAGAATCATTGTGATGTATAAAATATCTGATATATGATTTGACAACTAGATGATTACTTATATATACTATTAAAACTATTTGATTACTTAATGTAATCAAATTATAAATATAAAACCGGTTGAATTTTTAAAAAAAAATAATAACTATAACATATTTTTTTAAAAAAAATATGAAACAATGAAATTATTTTTAAATATACTGATTCACTATACATTATAAATGTTACTAATAAATATGAAATTTAAGAACTTACAAACCATTTTCATTGCCGGAAAGAAATAAACGTATCATTTTTGGTCCATTCCCATTACATTTATGATGTCGTCGTTCAAACTACTGCAAATTGTAATATGCTACCAAACTGCAATACAACTTCCTTTATGTTACTCCTATGTCAAAAAACATGCCATTGTATTACACATAACAGTTTCCTATTTTCGAATACTTTATTTGTAATTATACATCAAATTGTATTTATACACATGTATTGTATTTATACTCACGTATTAACTATTATCCCAGATGTCCAGCAACGAACACCATTGGGCAACATTTCAAACGGTATTATTTAACTTTTTATCTTCAGAATATGCAAATTTTCAATTTAAACCCTATCATTATATTTCATTTAGCTTATATGTGTTTTATATTTAATGATTCTCTGCAAGTTTTCATCCCTAATCTTACTCAAGATGAGAGTAAGGAGAGGCGTAAACTTAGAAAATTATACATCGATGGTAAACGTTATGGAACGCAAAAAGGTACATCACAATCTATACATGTTATAGCATCTACCTCTGGTTCTTCATCCATTCCGCATGACATGGTCAATGTTACAACAGAGGCGTCCATTGGATATGGAGGTAAAACTTTAATAAATGTTTGAAGAAGGATATTATTAAAAAAAATTTATTTCTTTAGTGGATAATGTTTATATGTGAATTATCTATTTTTTATTATAAAACTACAGTTTTTGACCCGAGACTTCTTCAAAATCACTGCAAAGAGAGACGGAGGTTAAGGAAGTTATATTTAGACAGTAAAAGATCTACAAGTCTACGACGACGAAAATTACACCCTTCCAATACTTTATCATCTTAATCTTCTTCTGAATTAAGATTGATATCTTCCAACACGCACAACGTTACTCCTACAACGTCGGTTGTACCTACAAGTAATAATTATATTTACCAAATAATTCAAATTTAATTTCAAAAACAGTATATATGTTTAAAAAAGTTATTAAGTTTGAGTATATTATGTTATTTAGGTAATCTTAGTTGTCTTACAAACAACATGACTACACCAATAAACATTCGTCGTTTTTCTCTATCTTCAAACATCACAAATTCTAGCAACACACCTACTATTCTACAAAGTTCTTCTTTACAGAGGATGTCGCCGGGAAAACGTAAGTTATTAAGTAAACCACGAGTTACAACTCCTATACCAATGATCGACTTGACGACAGAGGAAACTACAGATGATGCAATTTACAAAGGAGTTTCAACAGGTATAAGATCAATTATTTTATTTATTTAATTAAGTAAATAGTATATATTTTTTTATACAAACTTATACTTCGTAAAGTAATATTCTTTTTTTGTTCAACTAACATTACAGATTATTTTGATCATGGTGACCAATGTATTACTTGTGAAGTATGCAATGCTAAATTATGGGATGCTGAAAAAGGAAGGGGAAGAAAAGAGAAAGGAAGAATATGCTATTTCTTATGTTGTGGTTATGGCAAAGTAGAGCTACCAGATTATAAAGATGCTGTTCCAAGTTATAAGAAACTTTTTACGTATAAGGATAAAGAAAGCAAACATTTTTTGAATAATATTCGACGGTATAACTCCATGTTTGCTTTCACGTCAATGGGTGGTAAGGTTGATCACACTGTCAACAGAGGTAACGGACCATTCTGCTACAGAATTAGTGGAGAGAACTACCACAACACTGGAAGCCTGCTTCCGGAAGATGGAGATCAACCTAAATTTTGCCAGCTCTACATTTTCGATACTGACAACGAACTTTCCAACAGACAATCCGTTTTTAGGTAAATATAATAAAGTATAATTTTTTTTCCCATCAAATCTTTCTATAATATATTTTTTATTAATATTGATGTTTGTTGACACTCCGCTATTTTTTAATCAGTCGTTCTAAGGATTCATCCTCCGCGAGTGTCGCTGAACTTGATAGTAAACTGATTGAACATATAAAATGTGTTTTTAGATTCAGAAAACCAGTTGGTAAAAGCTTATAGGATGGTTAGAGACTGTTTTCATGAAAACCCTGATCTTAATCTGAAGCTTCGTCTAATTGGTATTAGAGAAAAGGATGGACGAACGTATAATTTACCAACTTGTTGTGAAGTTGCTGCTCTAATTGTGTGGGATATTGCAAACACAATCAACAATAGAGATATAGTTATTGAAACGCAGACAGGTACTTTGAAAAGAATTAGTGAATTGCATCCTTCATACCTTGCACTTCAATATCCTATTTTATTCCCTTATGGAGATGATGGTTACAGAATTGACATCCCTCATCGAGGTGTCGTAGACGTAATCAATAAGAAACGTCCAAATTGTACAATGAGAGAGTTTTTTGCATATCGTGTGCAAGACAGAATTAATCAGTTTTCATTGATTCTAAATTCAAGGAGACTCTTTCAACAATTCTTGGTTGATGCGTATACTATGATTGAGAGCGAAAGGCTTAACTACATACGACTTCAACAAAAGAATCTAAGGTCAGGTAGCTATGAAAGTCTATGTGAATTAAGAAATAAGGGCCAGCAAGACATATCTAAGGTTGGAAAACGAATCTTTTTGCCCTCTTCGTTTACTGGTGGCGCTAGATATATGATGCAAAATTATTTAGATGCCATGGCTATCTGTAAGTGGTTTGGTTATCCGGATTTTTTTATAACCATCACGTGCAATCCAAAGTGGCCTGAGGTAAAAAGGTTTCTTAGAGACACAAATCTTAAACCTGAAGATAGGCCTGATATACTGACGAGATTGTTTAAAATAAAGTTGGATTCAATTTGCAAAGATTTTAAAGAACGCCATCTATTTGGAAAAGTTGCAGCAGGTATTTTATCAAATTCCTTTTTATATACATATTAGATTATTTAAATCTACTAATGATTTCTTTTTGTAAGTTGTTTACACAATCGAGTTTCAAAAGAGAGGATTGCCTCATGCCCACCTATGCTTATTCTTAGAAAATGAATCCAAACTTCCAATGGTAGACCATGTTGATCCATTTATAACTGCAGAAATCCCTGATGAAGATGAAGATGCAGAATTATATGCGCTTGTGAAAGACTATATGATTCATGGTCCATGTGGTAACGCTAATTTAAGTTGTCCATGTATGGTTGACAATAAGTGTTCGAAGGGTTTTCCAAAGAATTTTCAAGATCATACTACACTGGATTCAAATGGATTCCCAATATACAAAAGAAGAGATAATGGTGCTTATGTAGTAAAAAATGGAATCGACTTAGACAACAGAAGTGTTGTGCCATACAACAAAAAACTTTTGAAACGCTACCAGGCACATATAAATGTTGAGTGGTGCAATCAAGCCGGATCAATTAAATATTTGTTTAAATATATAAATAAAGGCCCTGATAGAGCAACCGTTGCTGTTGTCCAACATGATAATAACAATGAACAACTAGAACAAGACGAGGTCAAAGAATATTATGATTGTAGGTATATATCGGCTTGTGAGGCATCTTGGAGGATCTTCGCCTATGATGTGCATTACAGGACTCCTTCTGTTATGAGGCTGCCTTTCCATCTTCCCGGAAAACAACATGTTGTTTTTGGACCCGACGAGGATATTAATCAAGTCCTTAACAAACCATTTGTCAAAGCTTCAATGTTTCTTTCCTGGATGGAACGTAACAAAGACCCGAATGACACATTGGCCCGTACACTTACATATGTTCAGTTTCCAAGTTGGTATGTATGGAAGCTTGATAAACGTTGTTGGGAACCTAGACAAAGACATAAGTCAATTGGGAGAATTCACGCTGTAAGTCCGTCTCTTGGGGAAGCATATTATTTAAGAATTCTTCTTAACAAAGTGAAAGGACCAAAATCTTTTGATGATATTAAAACAGTTGATGGTAAGGTATATGATACATTTAGAGATGCATGTTATGCACTCGGTCTTTTGGACGATGACGCAGAATACATTGAGGCAATCAAGGAAGCAAATGAAACAGGATCCCCTTCGTATCTTCGTAATTTATTTGCTACTTTGCTATTAACAAATACGTTGTCCAGACCTGAGGTTGTATGGGAAAGCACATGGAGATACATGACAGACGACTTTATCTACAGACTTAGAAAATATCATCGTCTTACAGGTAATTGTTTTACACAAAATGTTGTTATTATCCCTTTTTTTTGTTTTTGGTTGCGTTAAAAAAAACAATTTTCATTTAAAGAAAACATGGTTTTGTGTTTCATTTATGCTATATGGTTTGGTTCATTAAATATTTTTTGATTTCATAACTTGATAATATTTTTTTTTCCAATTTTTTACAGCTTTATCAATTCCAGATCACCAGCTTAAAAACTACGTTTTGAGTGAAGTTGAAAAATTCTTAGCCAGAAACAACTCATCACTCAAAAGATTTGAGACAATGTCGTACCCAGATACTGCGTCTATGTCTGATTCAGACAATCGTTTGATTAACGAGGAGCGTATCTACGACCAAACGAATCTTCAAGTTGAATTTAATAATCAACTTAATTTGCTAACTGAGGAGCAACGGTCAGTTTTCCAACAAATAATCAACGCAATTGAGGGTAACAAAGGTGGGGTTTTTTTTGTGTACGGCTATGGTGGGACCGGCAAGACCTTCTTATGGAAGACATTATCTGCGGCAATCAGATCAAAAGGTCAAATTGTATTAAACGTTGCTTCAAGTGGCATCGCGTCGTTGTTATTGTCTGGTGGCAGGACCGCGCATTCCAGGTTTCGTATTCCATTGAATCTTACAGAGGATTCAGTTTGTCATATAAAACCTAATGGAGATGTTGCTAGACTACTACACGAAACAAACTTGATTATATGGGATGAAGCGCCTATGGTCCATAAGCATGCATTCGAAGCGTTGGATAGAACAATGAACGACATTTTCAATATCGAAACTTCAAACAGATCAAACATCCGCTTTGGAGGGAAGGTTATTGTTTTAGGAGGCGATTTTAGACAGATCCTTCCTGTTGTTCCAAATGGTGGAAGACAAGAGATTGTGAATGCCTCAATAAGTTCGTCTTATCTGTGGAATACATGTAAGTTGCTGAGATTAACAAAAAACATGAGGTTAACAGTTGGAAGTTCAGCATCGGACGCTGAAGAAATAAAACAATTTGCCAAATGGCTTTTGGATATAGGTGAGGGAAATGTTGGTGGTCCAAATGATGGAGAAGCGTCAATTGAAATACCAAGCGACCTTCTAATCACTGATACATCGGATCCCATTTCAACTTTAATTGATTTTGTGTATCCTTCAATTCTCGAAAACTTCAACAATCAGAATTATTTCAGTGAGAGGGCTATATTTGCACCTAAGAACGAGGTTGTGCATGAAATTAATGATCGGTTGTTGTCACTATTCCCAGGCGAAGAACGAGAGTATCTTAGTTCAGACAGTCTTTGTCAGTCTGAAAATCCAAACGCTACACAACAAAAACTATACTCTCCTGATGTGCTTAACGGTCTTAAAGTATCCGGCTTACCTAATCATAGGCTAGCACTAAAAGTAGGCGTGCCGGTGATGCTATTACGTAACATTGACCAACAAAATGGGCTTTGCAATGGTACACGACTACAAATCAAAAAAATGTATAACCGTGTAATAGAAGCCGAGATAATATCCGGAGGGAACATAGGCACTCGCACTTATATACCAAGGATTAGTTTGATACCTTCTGATAAAAAAATTCCTTTTGAATTTCAAAGGAGACAATTTCCGTTGGCTGTTTGTTTCGCAATGACTATTAACAAGAGTCAGGGACAATCACTGTCTAGAGTTTTTCTGTATCTGAAACAACCAGTTTTCACCCATGGTCAGCTGTATGTTGCTTTATCAAGAGTTAAAACCAGACAAGGAGTTAAACTTCTGATTTTGGACAATGACGGCAAACCTACTAATAAAACGACAAATGTAGTTTACAAAGAAGTATTTCATGACTTGTGATCTCCATGTACTCATTCATCAAACGATCTTTCATTCCATGTAACTGTTCCATAAAAATCATAATAACATGTTTTTGAAGTTATTTAATTTTTAATTATTTTTGTTTTTTAATCAATTTTGTTACTGTAATAAAAAACGTTTATACTCATACACATACTTAAATATTAAACTAAAAGTATGCATAAATAAACAGTACGTTCACTTACAATCCTCTATCCATTATCTTCCATATACGCAATATTACACAAATTTGGATCATCATGCATCTGGATATATTACATTATTTGTCTCATTGTAGTTTACTAAATTATTATTACTTGAACGGTTATTTAATTCAAACGATTACTTCAATAAATTAAAGTTATTCATTTGTGTTTTAGTACACCCGCGAACCTCGCGGGTTCTTAAACTAGTATCAACAATATAAGCAAACATTAGTTGCATACAACCCCTTGTAATAAATGTGTTCATGATAGAGAGAGGAGTTGGGGTAATACTTGAAATAATCATTCTACTAGGGGTTTAAACTTGGTCAAAAGAAGTACTTATTTATGAGTTATGACCCATCTCGCACAACACATTTTTATTTCGATAAAAATACGGCAACGTTGTCCTACAAAGATTGCTGTTTTGTTAAAACTGCTGCTAAACTATTAAAGTGAGAACTTGTGGACACACTCACAGCAAGTAATGTCAACATGTATAATGCAAAATAGTGTTAGGGTTTGCTTACAAATATGTTGTATAATTGGTCTAGAACAAGTAATTCGAATAAATAATAAACGTGGAACCGAATTGAAATTGCAAAGTTATGATAAAACATGTATTAATCTCTGAATCGTATGAGAACTATCAGATAAACCTATTTGCGGGTTACACGCAATGAATTATCGGATTAGCCAGATATCACTCTTGTTGGAATTAGATTTGATGATTCTGTGGTGAAATATAAATTCAATTGCATACCCCTGTAACCGTACGCACGTCTATATGTCTTGTATCTGTCTCGTGTTCTTTTACTTATGCGTATATCAATTTATCGAGATGGACAGAAATTTCATCTGCCATCATCATGGGCCCAAAGTCCAATTAAAATCATGGACTTAAACCATTCAAAATAAGTAAACCATATATTGACAATTATAATTTGATTGTCTTTTAATGCAACCATCACTCCAAGAAATCAAAGGACCATCGTAATGGACTTTTACTTCCAAATTAATGGACTAAACACTTTAATGGACAAAACGATTCAATAGACCGAGTAGTTTAATGGTAGATTACCAACAAAACAATAACATGGAATATTATTAAGCCTACCATACAATATATAAAGTCCAAAACAATTAGAAAAAAACGTATTATTAATTACAAGGCCCATGTAATTATTTGCACAATAAACTCAAACAATGTTAGGACTAAATCGAGCCCGCGCACTCCCGTGTCACCTAACTCGTTTATTCTCTAACATTATTTCCTCGATCAAGAAGTTAATCTAATACCCTAAAATCCCTTGATAACACTAAAATTACCAACAAAATATAATTAAACTTGGAGATATAATTACAACCAAAGCGCTTATGGTAGAAGTAGAATATTATGTATTGTAGTTCTTGTTAACTAAAAAAAAAATGTAGGAATCCGTTCGTGCAAAAATAAATAAAATATTTTATTAACTTGAATTACTGAACAAGAACAGAGTGATACTGGAAAATTAAAATACAATTACAACTAAAAATAGAAAATAAAGAACAGAATTGCAAACAGAAAGACTGTTCTTGGCTGAAGATCGTGTTAGACACGGGTCCATTAAAACAAACTTCGAGTCTCCCAGGAGAACTTGTTTGTTTCGACGATACAACAGCCTAAGCAGTTGCACTGTCGGTCTTGACTCCAACCCGAAGGTGTACCTTGCTGCTTGAAGAAGAAGAAGAAGAAGAAGAAAAATTCAGAGGAGAGAAGATTGTACTTGCTGTGAATTCCGGTGTGTTTCTGCAACAAGGGTAGCAACCTTTTTATACTGCTGGTCTCGAGATAAAACTGAAAAATGAATTAAATGGAAGAATTAAATTGCATTAAACGTCTTCAATGCATTTTAATTCGTCATTTAATTCTTAATCAAAGCCGTTGACTCGTCAGTTTCAAATGTTGAACTGTAACTGCACTGTTATTAATTGCTGGAAGCTTCTGCGTGCGCGCGCACAAGACAGACTATTGCGCGTGCCCCTATGGCTCATGCGCGCGCAGGTCTTGCATACTCATGCGCGCGTGCGCCATTTTGCCTCACTTTCATGCGCAAGCAGAGGTCATGCGCGCGCTGCTTTGGCTCACTTTGGTGTGCGCGTGCGGCAGCCACCAGTGAGCCTATACGAGCACGCCACACAGTCGCACCGTATTGGCTCACTTTGGTGCGCCCGCGCGCGTCTTCAGTGCCCATGCGCGAGTGCGTGCGCAAAGTGCAAAGTGCGCCATCAATGCGCCACATGGCGCCCATCACCCACGCCACGCACGCGCGCGTGTGCGAGTTAGGGTGCTCTGCACCCTTCGCGAGTACACTTAGTGTGTGCTTCCATGAAACAATAAGGATGGGGTGTTCCCACTTAAATACCCCTTTAAGTTTCAACTCTCCTCTTATGTGGGACAAGGTGCCACTTTCCCACTTTTTCAGCATTCTATGTTTGAAACACCAAACTCTGAGCATTGATATCTCATTCATCTTAACTTTGTTTTGGACGTGGTTTAGTTCGTTGTGAAGCTCTTCCAACATAGAACACAAACCCACATATAAATATATAAAATCCACTCATTTTCTTATATTTATTTCTAGTCTAAAATTAGGAAAAAAACATTTTCCTATATTTGTGAAAAGTGCTATTTTCACAAATTTCCAACAATCCCCCACATGAATAGAAATCAATCTATCAAGTATCAACGATACACGTTCAGCAGTTGAGTATTGCAAGATAGGAAGGTGTAACCTTTGAACCTTCTTTTGTGAAGCATACTTAGCCTCCTAGGGTCTTGTAGACGCGGTGTCTTTGAACAATCCCCCATTTATGTAGGCGACAATATACATTCACATAATACTCTTCCTGGTTCAGTCAAGTCCTCATGGTTATGTCCGTTTATGGTCATGAAACACTTTCCTGGTACTGCGAGAGCTCTAGGATTTGCGCATCCCTACAAATCCATTCGAAGCGACCCCACTTCTCTCTAACATAGGTGATTCCTCGGAACCATTAAAAGCATCATGGTTAATTTTGGATTTCTCAAAATCCTTAACCTCAACATGCTTAACCTTCCTTCATGTCAATGATTGGAATGGACTAGGAAGTATATAACTCCCTTTATTAATTTTGAGGCACCCCCCACAGTGACTCCCTTTGGGTTTATGATTAAGTTGGCCTATTGAACCTAGATCTTGGGATCTCCAGTCAACTAGGTTAGGTTTCCCTCATATTCCCTTCTTCTATGGGCTTTAGTCCCATTCCTCTTGACGACTTATAAACTAAATCTCTGCTTAACCCTTTTGTTAACGGGTCTGCAATATTCTCCTTTGACCTAACATAGTCAATTGAGATAACACCCGTTAAGATTAGTTGTCGTACCGTGTTGTGTCTACGTCGAATGTGAATTGATCTGCCATTGTACATTGAGCTTTGACTCGAACAATCGCCGATTGATTGTCACAATGTATGCAATCGCCGCCAAAGGCTTTGGCCATCTTGGAATATCTTCCACAAATTGACGTAACCACTCCGACTCTTCCCCGCTTTTATCCAAAGCGACGAACTCGGATTCCATCTTGGATCTAGCAATAACCGTTTGCTTGGAAGACTTCCAAGCTATAGCCGCTCCCGCAAGTGTAAACACATAACTACTTGTGGATCTATGATCTTTTATATCCGATGTCCAGTTCGCACCAGTGTATCCTTCGATCACTGCTGGATCACGGGTATATTGCAATCCATAGTCTCTTGTGTATCTTACGTATCTGAGCACCCTTGTGATAGCTTTCCAATGATCCGTACTTGGATTACTAGTGTATCTACTTAGCCTGCTCACAACATATGCTAAGTCGGGTCTAGTACATCTCATTAGATACATGAGACTACCAATGATCCTTGAGTACTCTAACTGAGCAACACTCTCGCCTCTATTCTTTCTTAGACGTTGGGTGCTATCAATTGGAGTTCGAGCTATACTCATATCGTCCGAATTAAATTTTCCAAGGATCTGGTCCACGTAGTGAGATTGACTCAACACAAGAGCATTTTGGGTTCTGGTGATTTTTACTCCAAGAATCACATCCGCTAGACCCATGTCTTTCATGTCAAACCTCTCTTTCAACATGTCTTTCGTTGAGTTGATCATGTTATCATCACTCCCAATGATAAGCATATCATCTACATAGAGACATAAAATTACATAACCCCTTGGCGTGTCTTTAAATAAACACACCTGTCACACTCATTTATTTTGAAACCATTGTCAATCATGACATGATCAAACTTTTAGTGCCATTGTTTTGGAGCTTGCCTCAATCCATACAAAGACCTGACAAGTTTACATACTTTGCCATCTTTTCCTGGGGCGGAAAAACCCTCAAGTTGTTCCATGTAAATTTCTTCTTCTAAATCGTCATGTAGAAATGCGGTCTTTACATCCATTTGGTGAAACTTCCAAATTTCTTAGAGCCGCAATTGCAAGAACCAATCGTATAGAGGTCATTCGCGTCACAAGCGTGTAAGTATCAAAGTAGTCTAGACCTTCCTTTGTCTAAACCCTTTTATTACTAACCACGCCTTGTATTTATCAATACTTCCGTCAGCTTTCATCTTCCTTTTGAGTATCCAACGATATCCAAGTGGTTTACAACTAGGTGGAAGATCTACTAACTCCCAAGTATCATTTTGCAATATAGAATCAATTTCATTCTTAATTACTTCTTGCCATTGAGGTCCTTCTATTGAGGTAACCGCTTTGCGATAGGTATTGGGCTCACCCTCAACCATATAGCTCATGAAGTCTGGACCAAAGGATTTTTCAACCCTTTGTCGTTTGCTTAGTCTAATCTCACCCTCCTCAACCTCGGGTCGTTCATGTATTTCATCTAACCACATAGATGAACTTGGACCTACTTCATCAATCGTTGTTGATGAAGTTGCATGTGTTTGTCCTAGGATAGGAAACACATTCTCAAAATATGAGACAATGTTAGGATTTGCCTCCATGATAGTGTGTTTGTGTACATCGGGATTCTTGGACTCGTGTACAAGAAAACGATGTGCACTACTTTGATGTGCATATCCTATGAAAATGCAATCAACCGTTTTGGGTCCTATCCTAAGAGCCTTAGGAGGTGGTACAATCACCTTTGCTAGGCACCCCCACACTTTCAAGTATTTCTATGAATGCTTCCTTTTTCTCCATAACTCATATGGAGTTTCATCCCTATTTTTTTAAAGGTATCTTGTGTCACACCCCAAAAACGTCGCAGTGGAATATTTAACTTTCTGATTATGTGTTTATTTTAAAACATCCATATAATTTTTAGAAAGTCCGTTTTACTTCCTTAATAACATCCACGGGTCATCCGTCGTAAGTTTAAAAGCCCGACATTAAAGCTCTTACCCAAGTTTTGTATATTAAATTCATAGCGTCAATTTTCAGACTCGTATGTTAGCTAGACAATACGAACTATATATTTACCATGCAGGGATAATCAATGCTATACAATAACCAGAATCTAAATTCGTCGTTTGACTTGACACGGGGCGACCGATCATGACGGGGTTGTCAACCCGATAGATCTACCAACAATTCCTCGCGTACATTTACTTAATCGATTAAACGACATCATGGGCGCATGGTCCATTTTAAGACCAAATATGATGTCTGCCTCATGTACAATATATATATCCTACTAATATGACAATTTAATATACGAAGTTGTACGAATCCCCTGAAATCCCCACCGAAACGTAAGCCGATGTGGTTACTTATTCTCTTGAGACCAGGCAACATTCGTTCCAACTTTACGGTCTGTTTCTCCTCAGAAACACCGTACCATCCCAATTTCTCCTCCAAACATTCATTCATCAAAAACGTTTTATCTTGAAACGTATGATTTATCAAACTCCATATATTTTCAACGAAAATATATATATATATATATATGTTATATTAAAAGGTATGTTTTAATCCAAAAACTTTATTAAACCCTTTTATTGCCGTGTTCTACCCCTAAAATATATACAAAGCAGTAAAAGAGGGGTTTAGTGACACTCACCTTTGGGTGCGTATTTTAAATAGCGCAATCCCAAAGATTGATTTCTACACGTCCTATGATTTTTAAATCAATATCCACACATCACAAATCCTAAGTTTCTCTGTTTCTTAGAATTATCACATAACTTTGAGATTTTCTCGAAAAGTTATCATTTTTTATTATGTTGCCACGTTAATATATATATACATATATATATATATATATAAATATATGAGTCCATGTATATATTTTTAATATTTTTACGACTTGAACGATTTTATTGGTGACCGTTATCATGTAAATTTGTTAACACTCCCGTTTATTCGCAATATATCTACGATTTGCGCGTCGTAATATATATACGTAAACATACACATAATTTATTATCGAAACACGCGAAATCTTGTTAACTTATCTATTTTATCATTTTTAAAGCAAATATACATAAAATATCTCATATGTATCAAGTTTCATGCTCGACAAACAAATTACACATTTAACGCGAGTTTTACCGTTTCTACCGCACAAAACGCACAAGTATACATGCATAATCTAAATTTTCATTATCATGTTAAAACTTACCATATTTTCACATTCATATGTTTAAATCACATAAAACATCTTAACACATAAGGTTCACCCAAAATTTACCCATACTAGTGTTCATTGAAAAATGTGTATTTTAGCGATTCGGTAACGTTTTCGGGCGTCGGAAGTCACGTATGACTAACCAAACACCAAGTAAACTTAAAATTAGTTAAAATACTTATTTTTAAACTATAAATATCAGTTTACTTACTGATCTAAATCAGTTTTATAAAAATCACTCGAAAAGCCGATTTTTGACCGTTTAACGCATAGTTTTGCGTTAAACGTTTCTATAATCATCCCAACTCAGAATGACTTGATATATTAGCACAATACATGTTATTTACTGATTAAAATAGTGGTTATAATCAGGTTAGTGCAGTTTTTGTGTAAGTCACATAAATCATGAGATTTCACGTATTTTACAACTTTTAATGCACCAAGTACAACATGCAAAGCTAGTAAACATTATGACAAAGTTATATGTCACTAAAAACTTTAAAATAACTTTATTTTAGTGTTTATAATCTGATCAAAACTGATTTTTACTAAATCATACTCAAATCACCTTTTATGATCACATATCATCATGCATTTCTAAGTATATGCATCTAGTGTACCTATATCATAAAATAATCATCCAATATGATCTTAAATGCATCAAGAATATATTTATTTCATGTTCATATAAATCAAAACATGTCCATTTCATTATCATCAAATCATTTTCACATAAATGCAAACATTCTTTCATTTATTATCATGTGACAAAACTTTCAGACATGCATACATATATATACATATATACGACACATATACACACATATATGAACTTCCAAAAGTTCACTTTATATAATATTCATCTCAAATCACAAGATCCTTTTAGAAACTTCTTTTATGACATCTTTTTAAACCATGCATGTAATTCATCTTTCGAGAATCAAATCAAATCATTCAAGGATCATTCAACAAAATCAAAACCCAACTAAATACACATTCATACAAATTTTCGGCCATTCATACATATATACATATACACACTCATTTTTACTTTGTTTGAAATCTCATTCATTATTATTTTCAAGTTTGTGATTTATTCCAAGTTCAAGAGAAACCATTCAACATCTCTGTCATCACTAAAAATCAAGAATGTGGTTTTGAAAATAAGTTTATACCTTCAAGATTTCTAAGTGGGTTTTTGAAAAAGATGATGAAATGAGGCTTTGTTCTTGCTTGAATCTTCTTGAAATCACCTCCAAACCTCCTTACAAGCTTGAAATCACCAAGAAAGGCCTTTGAATCTTCATGGAATAGTTTGAAATTTTTGAATGTGTGTGTATATGGGGGTGTTCGGCCGAGCTAGAGAGAGAGAGTGAGAGTGATTTAATTTGAGTGTGTAAGATTATGCTGAGTGTTTAAATCTTCCAAATCATTACTACATGTCTCAAGGTGAACACTTGTCACATTGGAAGGTGAAAGAAAAAGGTGGGCACCCCATAGGGCCGCCACCTATCCTCTCTCTCTCATACATATACATTTACATACATACATACATACATATATATATATAATATAGAGTAAAAACTGATATTTTACTGGATACCGGGTATTTTATCTAGCGTTTTAATCCCGTTTTAGTGTGTTTTAAATTATTTTTATCATTTATAAAAATAATCATTCGAAA
Source organism: Helianthus annuus (assembly GCF_002127325.2). Classification (NCBI taxonomy): domain Eukaryota; kingdom Viridiplantae; phylum Streptophyta; class Magnoliopsida; order Asterales; family Asteraceae; genus Helianthus; species Helianthus annuus. The sequence continues at coordinate 132,811,454 of NC_035447.2, forward strand.
TTATTACTGAAATAATTACCAGTTGACTTGACTGTCTGCGTTGACGGTATTTTGTCAAATGCGCGCAGTATCGCGCGGTACGCGCTCAAACTCAAAAAATAGAGTTTCTTAGCGTTTTAATTTATTTTTCCTCACGAATATGATTAAAATTATTATTCTAATCGTAACAGACTATTTTTAGGATTTTTACACTGATCGGGTGGTCACCGACGTTCGTTTCGCATTTTAACCGTTACGCGATAAGCGTTTATCTTATCGTTGCCAACATAATTTTTACCAAGGTTTAAATTTACCAACTCATTAAATTCCACACGTAAACATCATAACCAGTCAAATACAGCTTTTACCTATTCAGAAAACATGTTACAATTGTACGGTACGGCCTGAAAAGCCGGGTGTCACATCTTGTTCAAAAGATAGTTTGCTGAGAGAATGGCGTCCCCCCACATTTCTCGGTTCACTCCCGAACTAATCAACATGGCGTTCATCATCCCTTTCAATATGCGGTTCTTTCATTCCACCACGCCATTTGATTGTGGAGAATAAGGAGGTGTACACTCATGTATAATGCCAATTTTTGAACATAAATCCGCAAAAGGTGCAACATATTCACCTCCTCGATCGCTTCTCACACCTTTTATCTTCTTTTTAAGTTGATTCTCAATTTCATTTTTGTACAAGATAAACTTCTCTATTGCTTCGCCTTTACTCTAAAGTAAATACACATAGCAATATTTAGTACAATCATCAATAAATGTGATGAAGTACTTATTTCCTCCACGCGTGGGAACCGCTTTTAAATCACACACATCGGTATGAATTAAATCAAGGGGTTTGGTTATTCGTTTAACCGATTTAAACGATGATCTCGTAAGTTTGGATTCAACACATGACTCACATTTGTAATCGGACTCGATATGGAATGTTGGTATCATGTTTAATTTAATTAAACGTCGTAGTGAACTAAAATTTACATGTCCTAGTCTACTATGCTAAACAGTAGAAGACTCAATCATGTAAGTAGAATAAGAATTTTCATTCATATTTTTGTTATCGTTTACAACCATAACATTCATTTTGAACATTCCATTAAGGGCATAACCCTTTCCGATAAAAGTACCATGTCTAGAAATAACAAAGTTGTCCGATTCAAACACTAGACGAAATCCAAACTTGTTGAGAATCCATCCCGACACGAGATTCTTCGTATCTCTGGGACATAAAGCACTTTGGTCAACGTAAGCTCCTTGCCAGATGTCATCTTCAAGATTACAGTGCCTTCACCCTTGATGTTGGCGGTAGCTTTATTTCCCATATAAAGCTTTTCTTCACCCGTAGCTTCCTTGAATGTCGAGAAAAGAGCCTTATCTCCACAAACATGGCGGGTTGCACCCGTGTCAACGAACCATCCTTTTGGGTTTTCACCCATGACGTTGACTTCTTCAATCATAGCCGCTTCTTCGGTTATCATTGCGATTAGCAGCATGCCATCCTCATTAACCATGCGCGCATGCTCACGCTTAGGTTTCTTGCATTGGTTAGCACAGTGCCCCGTCTCGTTACAGTTGTAACAAGTACCTTGGAAAGACGCATACTTCTTTTTCACAGCCCCTTTTTCGGTCCAAGGTTGTTAACCTTTGCTTTCCTTTTGTTGTTTTTTTACCACCCTTCCTTTATTGCCCTTTGAGGATTCCACAGTTTCCACCATGTTTGCTTTCGCCGAAGCTTGCAAAATGTTGCCTTTTTGGGCCACCTTATAGTCCTCTTTGATACGAAGATGGACGATAAGTTCCTCCACAGACATTTCCTTTCGCGTGTGCTTTAGATAGTTTTTGAACTCTACCCACGAAGGAGGCAATTTCTCAATAATCGTTGCCACTTGAAAAGTCTCGCTAAGTACCATTCCCTCAGCATGGATGTCATGAAGTATAATTTGCAACTCTTGGACTTGGTTCATAACAGTCTTGTTATCAACCATTTTGTAGTCCAAGAAATGGGCGACAACAAATTTCTTTGTTCCCGCATCCTCCGTTTTGTACTTTTTTATCCAAAGACTCCTATAATTCTTTGGAAGTTTTGATATTGTAGTACACATTATACAAGGCATGCGAGAGACCGTTGAGTACAAAGCCTCGACATATGAAATCTAAATGCTTCCAAGCATCTACCGCTGTAACACCCTAAGAGCATTCACATCCATTCCATTAAATTCCGTGTGTGGAGTTTTTATAATATAAAGAGTATAAAAAGTGGTTGTGAGTGGAAGAGAGAAAAAATGTTACTGTTCCTCTGTATATTTGGGGGGACACTGTTCACCCCCTATAATTTTTTAATATATTTTGAAATTGGTTGTGAGTAGAGGATAGAGAAAAGGTAATGATAAAGGTATGAAAAAGTATTATTTAATTGAAAAAGAAGAGAGAAAATGTAGTGTTTTTTAGTGTAATTTATGGTGAAAATATGGTGGAATGGATGTGAATGCTCTAACACGTAATATCTTAAAAATGATGCAGCGGAAGAAGAGCCTTAAATTTTTTTCTTTATTAGACACATTACTTACATGAAGGCTCAAATACAAAATGTCAACAATTACTAGAAGGGATTTACAACATTCACATTAAATTCACGCTTCAAAGCAATACATAAATCGAACTATGTGGCCGTTCTTTCCGTACAATCCTTGCTCTTGACTTGATCTACGTCCGCTTATCTTCGTTAGTGGTAGAAGAAATCCGTGTAGTACCTGTGGACATCACATACAACTTAACCATTAGTCATTGACAACATCATACGGCATTATTATCATATAATTAAAAATCGTATAACATTTGACAATATAAACTTTGATTCAATCGACTATCCTCTTGAATTCTCTTGTTTCGAGTTCGGTTTTTATTTCATAAGAATCCGACATTCTCATTCCTGCATTACATTCCAGCCTCAAGCACATTGTTAGTAACGTTAATACTCAAACGTATCTAAATCATGCATACGTACATACTTACATACATACATACACACGTACATACATACACACCTACATACCTACATACATATATTCATACCTACATGTTTCGTACAAGTTCTTGCATACCATTTACATATAATTCTTGTCCAACTTATATGCATTCATCTATCATACTCATACACTAATTACATGGGGCTTAGACTTGGATTTATAACCCATAAACATCTAGGAAACACTCAAAATCAAGTTTGGGAGGCTCGCCGTAGACCACTTAATTGCTTCGGTAATTTTTGACCGAAACATATATCATGAGGCTATATCCTAAAACTGTTGTTATAAACGAACAAACCAACATATTTTTCACAAGCATTGCTCGCACACTACCTCACAAACTAATTTGATCACTTAATTGCTTCGGTAATTTTTTACCAAAACATATATCTTGATAGTTATACACAAACATGTATCATTATATTCATTGGAAATATATAACTCGTGTATAGTGAGGAGATAGTGTGATGGGTAAACCATATATTTTCTATACAATCATGGTAGGAAAGATATGAGTTTATATTTTACTAACCCGTCAACAAGTTTGGTTAGTTTTGTAAATGCAGGGATTATAACAAAACACATTTATGGATCTTATGGTAGCTGCTTACAAGAGGAGGCAATTAAAGTTTCACATGAAGATCATACATTAATGTTCATTAAAGGATGTACATCAAGAGATCAAGCGACAAATTACTTACTACAAAAGTTTTCAACAACTTTCATAGAAGATTGGCACCTGTTACTTAAATGATACATATCATAACGAGGGGGAGTTTTAGACAAGTTGCACTCTTTTTCCCTTGACTAAGTTTTATCCCACTGGATTTTCTTAGTAAGATTTTAATAAGGCAAAATAACGAATCTAGAAGTATCAAGGGAGATAATACGCACTGCACTCTTTTTCCCGTAGCTAAGGTTTTGTCCAATTGGGTTTTCCTAGTAAGGTTTTTAACGAGTCAACATCTCAAAGCGTATTTAGTGATAACCAAGGGGGGTGTTATAAATATTATTATTGTGGTTATTAACTCCTAAAATAACTTAGCTTGTTTTCCAAGACTCCATCTCCTATATATATAGTCATTGTATTCTCTTGTATAAAACACACCATTAATAATAAACATCTCTTTCTCTCTCAAAATCCCTTCTCATCTTCTTGCTATTAGGTTGGTTCATAACAATCTACGATTTATTTATTTTTTGTTTTAAACATATAGATTAAAATGAAATTCTAAAATATAAGGTTTTACATCTACAATTTATAGTTGTTTTTGTTTTAAAAATATAGAATAAAATTGAAATTCCAAAATATAAGGATTTATGTTTTTCTCGTATCTCCCATGAACTCTATATACGTGATATTTTTTGAACACTTGTTTTTCGAACGAAATTCACATGTGTATGTTAACTCCTTAATTTTCACAATCAAATTAACTTCGGTCTACATGAATAGATATGTAAAGTCAATTTCTTATCAAACGATTTTCGAATAACATGCACATGATGTGCGTGTAAAGTAATTATCCAACAAAACATTTTTTTTACTACAAACATAAGTGTATTTAAATATAAATCATAAGCATGAAACTTTTTAAAACCACGGAATGCACACTATACATTATTTTATATCGATACACACTAATTGACATATCAATATACAATCGGCAAGAAAAAAAATGTTTTTTTTTTCTTCTAAAAGAGTCCTAGAATTTCTATATATAAATTCAATAAATTCTTGTGGCTGAGGGGTCACCGCACCCTCTTGACCTCCTCTGGTTCTGCACATATAAAATCCGGTACGACTTGTATGCGTTAAGTTATTCTACAAAAACTCCTAATTGTAAGAAGTGTAAGAAATATTTATAGAGTGACAAGTGTTCAATAACCTAAAACCTAAACCCACTATATCACCACCCAAAACCTAAACACGCACCTCACCTCACCCAACCACCACCCAAAAACCTAACCCCCCCCCACACACACACGCCCCCTCTCGACCAATTTTTTTTTCTTTTTTTTGGGGTGGATGATGGGGGTGAGGTGGGGGGTTAGGTTTTTGGGTGGTGATGGGTGTTTACGGTTTTTTTTTTTTTTTTTTTGTGTGTATAGTGGATTTTTTTTAGAAGTCTTTGTACCTTTCTTACAATAAGAAGGCCTTGTATTTGATCCTAATCCCGACTTGTATTTAATGTCGTTCTTATATAATACTCATAAAAGATATCATGCTATGTATGTATATATGTATATATTGATAAAGTGTGAAAATTTGCTAACTTGCAAGTATGGAGAAGATGTCTATTCTAGTTCCTATCTCTAAAAAGTAAATTGACAACCACTATTGACGGCTAATCTATGTTACCACGTTTTAGAAAAGTAAGCTACTTTATAAAGTTGAAATAATATAAAATGCACCTATAGTTGGTATCCAATCGATTAAATTACCTATTTGAAAATGATGACTCTTTAATACTTGAAAGGACCTTTAAAATTGACCTGACTTGATCGTTCGATCAATTGATCTTGAAGCACAAAGCTCCTGGCCGTGTTGATGTAAAGTATCATGACGTGTCTACACTTAAATTTTAGAAACCAAAACCACCAAAACTTCTTTTTTAGTAATTTTTAGAATAAACTATAACTAGTTGATTTTTTGTCCGTGCGTTGCGACAGGGACCCAATGACTGTAAAACGCGTGATAGCAACGACAAGCAGATACCAAATATCAAAACATAAAAAAAATGACGTGGTAAGGATAGTCACTCCGTCCTAAAATAAGCGATTTTAAATAACCTAATATATAATAATAGGACCCACACGTCCTACACGTTGGAAATTCGGTTGTTTTCAGTTCCGTTATTACGGTGCTAACACGTTAAAATATGGATGAGCTCGGTACCGGTAATGGCACCAAAAGTACCGAACCGGAAAATCTCGAAATTAGGTACCGGCACCGAAAATACTCGGTATAATACGGTATGGTATTTGAAGGTAAAAATCAATAAATACATATATGGTGCTAGACCGGTGTCGAACCGAAAGTAACGATTCTGAAAACGCCAAAAGGTGGGTACCAAATTGGTACCGAAAATGATTTGGTATAGTAAATTTGGTACCAATACGATACCAGTTTGATTACAGGATTTGATACGATTTGCTTATCAATAATCTAAATATCCAAGTTAATTTTACATGCTACAATTCATTCATTACAGAAAAAGACAAAAAAAGAAAGCAAAATAAGTTGCTGTATATATAAAACCTCATTCAAACGAAATATGTTTTACTTACTGTGTGTATGAAAAGTAATCTAAACGGTGCAATTACTTGCATTGCTACAGGATTTGATGAGCTCGGTACCAACCGGTAGGGGTGTGCAAAAAACCGAATTAACCGAACCATAACCGAATTAACCGATAAAACCGAACCAAATAAAAAACCGGTGGGTCGGTTAATGGTTTTTTTGAAAATCGAAAGTAGCGGGTCGGTTATGCTTATCATTTTTTCCATACCCACCATAACCGAACCGAACCGACATGTAATAAATCTTTGTAGGATTTAGGACTTTTCACCATATTTTTAAAATTTGATGTTTTTAAATGAATATTTTTAGTACTTATGGGTTTTTCATATCAATTTTGTGGTTTTGGTAAAATGTTTAGTTGAATTTATGGAATGTATCATATCAATTTATTTGAATATTCGATAACAATTAGTAATAATATTATAGATTATATGTATTTTTAATACTATGTAACATACTAATATATACAAATATGGAATAACAATTTATTCCATGTTAAAAAAAATTAAGCTATTTTTAGCTAAGCTAAATACATGGTTAACCACCCATAACCGACCCGCTATAACCATCAAAACCGAATAATCATAACCACCATAACCGATCGGTTATGGTTATGGTTATCCAATAACCGACATCGTGGTTATGGTTATGATTTTTGGTCAAAACCGACCCAAACCGACCTATGCACACCTCTACCAACCGGTACCGAAATCCCCAAAAGTGGGTACATGTACCGAATATGCCGGTTACGGTACGGTTCGGTACCGGTCGGTACTGGTACAACACCGGTATTTGAGAGTAAAAACTGGTGCCGAATGGTACCGAAAATACACCCGATTTGGTAAATTTGATACCGGTACCGGTACCCATACCCAATACCATTTACTCATCAGTTAAGATGTTACTATTCATTCATTTGTATTTTTAATATATAGATCATCAGTTAAGAGGTTACTATTCATTCATTTGTATTTTTAATATATAGGTAATAGGTAATTTCTGTCCAGGTGGTCAACACTCAATGGCACATTCAGTTCCAGTTGGTCAAAATTGAACAATCAAGTCCCCATAGTTGTCGATTTAAATCAATAACACCCCTGCTGTTAAATGGACGTTTGTTTTGATGCGAAAAGACTAAGATACCCCCCCCCCCCCAACTTTAATACAATATTAGTCCTTGTTAATTCAATATATTCCCTCCATATTCAACACGTTTTCCTAATCTAGTAATTAACAACCAAAATCATGGAATTAGCTATCAAAATCATGTAATTAACAACTCCAATAATAGATTACCTTAACTCGTTACAATTGAATTGCCATTAAATTTTATTAACAGAACTATATTTGACTTTTATAATTAGAATTGCTTTTGACTTTTATAATATGAAGTGATCTTGACTTCTATAATTTGAACTTGTGTGGACTTTTATAATAAAAAATTGCACTTTAGTGATACGATGAACATCAAACCTACTAGTGTAGTCGAGTCATGTTTTTGCCAAAATATAATAATAGTCAAACAATGTTTTAAAGTTGACTTTGCTGTAATTAACTATCCAATGATGTAATGTTCAGTTGACAAAATGACAATTGAAACTGAGTTGTATGAAATTGACAGTAAAGCCATCCTAAGTAACTAAACAACAATCATAACTCCAAATTCCTAAAGATATAAGATTAAATATTTATTTATTTATATTTAATCTACTAGCCATCATTATCATTTATATAATATAGATCGAAATATATAAAACCTATAATATAATTAGTTGGTAATTGTTGATGGACTATATTACCCTAATTAACTAATTGGGTTTCCCCTTGGGTGTATATAAGGAGATTACTAGAGAGGGATTAGGGTTAGACATTCATAACATCATCACTAAAATCGCCTCCTCTCTCTCCATTACTACGAGTTCTTCAACCCTAAAGAACTCGGTACTATTATCAAGAAGATACATCCTAAAGGGGAACCAGATTAAGTTGACAACTATGTCGAACTCCGTGGCTGCGTCTCTGACTGGATTCTCTGCTGGCCTGTTTGCTGTATCAGGTAATTGTTTACATGTTATCCCTTATGTTTAAACAGAACTGATCAACATGTGGTATTAGAGCATATGTTGATTAATCAGTTCTGTTTTCCTACCCATTATTCTGGGATTGAAATCTGGAAAATATAAATTTTCAAAGTTTAATAAAATTCGAAACTCTGTTCTCGAGTTACTGTTTCGAGTCAGTGTTTCGGAAATCATGATAACAGAAATTTTGAACTTTATAATCACAATCAGCCGATTTCGAGTCATGACCCGAAATCATTGTTTTCGGAAAAAGAATGTTAAATCAGTGACTAGAAATCATAATGGTTAAAATCAACATGTCTGAAATCTGTTATAGTAGCCTTAATTTTCAGGTTTCGGGTTTTAGAATTATGTTTTAATTTTCTAGGGTTCATCATTTGTTCTAAGAAGAACTCGAAAATTCCTTAAGTTTTGGAATATGATTTGGATTTGTGGATGTTTTAACTGTTTTTGATCTGAATTTTATCTTTTTTAAAACTTCGAAAACTGTTAATAGATAACCAGTTATAATTTTCGAAATCTTTCGATAAGTTTAGATCAGCAATAAAACAGGAAACATTATCCCACAATCCCTAAAATTTCGAGTTTTCAGTTATTATCACAATAACAGCTATTAACAATGGACTCGAGACCATCAGATTATGACTCGAGACCATTAGATCTCACTCGAGACTACAAGGTCTCGACTCGAAATCATAAGGTCCTCAAATCTTTACAACTCGAGACAAAGGTCTCGACTCGAGACCATAAAGTTTCAACTCGAGACCACTGAGGTTTCGATTAAAGGCTTCAATCTTCACAACTCGAGACCATGGTTGCGACTCGAGACCTCATCAAGCACTCGAGATCTCATAAAACACAGTAGTCGAGACCATGATTACGACTCGAGACACTGAGGTTGCGACTCGAGACCATTAATGAGTCGAGACCTCATAATGTTACAAATGAGTCGAGACTTGACTCGAGATCTGTGGCACCTGAGGAAAATCCGCAACATTTTTGATTTCTCATTTCACTCTTTCGTGCTTGCTTGTCAAATTTCGGGGACGAAATTTCTTGCAAGTTGGGGATGATGTGACAACTCGGACTTCCAAGGTTAGTTTTGTAATCTTGACTCTTCGCTATTCCTCTTTCACATTTTTTTTGTCTCGACGATTAATTAGTTAGCACAACCGCGCCGGGTTATGTTCGAGTGTGTCATTGGGCCACCTTTGTGATTAGGCCATCTTTGGTACTTCAGCATTTGGGCCAAGAGACTCGGACTATCTACGATAGGGCCGGGTATTACATTATCTTTTGTTAAGGCCCATATCATGTTATCGGCCTAATAAAGAAATCCTGATTACATTATGATCAACAACCTATTGTATGGCCATAATAAGGCCCAATGAATCCTTGTTATGTATGTATACCCTTAGAGCAAACTTGTAGGATACGTCCACATATTTTTTGTATATAAATAAACCCTACTCCCCCTTCTTGATTGCGCTTGGCAACTGGAGAAACCCCCCCCCCCCCCTTATCGAGATAGTAACATTGATTGGTCGAGACTTTGGTTAGTAATTATTTCTTGTTGATATTTATATTTGATGATATATTTGATGATGATGTTCTCAATGTATGTGTTCTTATAAATTGTGATCTTATACAAAGTGGTCGAATTATGTAACAAGATTTTTGTGATCTTATATAAAGTGGTCCAATAACATCATGAAACAATTCATAGTTGTCGGCCATTCTGATAGTATTAATAATGATGTGAGTCATCTATGTTTGCATATGATGTGATGCTAGGAACAAGGTATATGCATAAACATATATATGGCTCGAGAACTGTGATATACACGATGTGATGATTCTGATTAAACAAAGTGTGACAAGTGTGTAAATGGGATAATATTGAACAAGTAAATGTAGATGGGCGGCCATGTGTGTCAGATTAATGAATCTGCCATTAATGTTATGAGACTTTAAATGATATAATGATTCAACAATTGTGATTGGACCTCATACTAAGCCATCAAAACATTTAATATCTAATGTCTCATGCATGGCCGACAATGATTATGATCTTAATTCAATTTGACCAATTTTTTTTTTTGTAATTATATTGACACTATATATTTCAAACTTTGAATTGTTGAAGGTAATATCACATGCACTAGTGGTAATGGCTGACAATCATCAACTATATATTATTATTATCATTGGACCGATTGAATAGATGGCATTTTTGCATGTGAATATAGGTTGGCCCAATAGGAATTTCATGTTTAACTAAGTTGCCGCCCACTGTTGTTGTTTTATTAATGATAATAGTTGCTACTTTGAATTCAAAACTGGCGGCCCATGTGCCATTAATGATGAATATTTTGGGATTGGAATTGAATGATTTATCACATATTGATTTTGTATACGTGAAATATAAGGAATAAGGGTAATTATAGTGGGCCGCAGCCTTAGGGTACACAGGTCTAATTAATGGTCTAATTAATGGTGCTAGAATACACATGTTTGGGCCGTAAGCTTTAATTAACTCACATTAGTGGGCTGTACTTTAAGTAGACTGACATATCAAACTGTTATGAGTGGTTTCTGGGAGATGTGGATTTATTATGTGAACGAATAATTGAACCAACTACTCGCTGTCTAATTATGTGATATTAATGAGCTGGTATCTCATAGGAATTATTATAGTGACTTGTGTAATGATATGTGCGATCTGCGTATGCTATAAGGGCAGTATGTGTATAGAATACGTGCTTCCTGTGCTTACGACTGGCTGTTATTGGTAACCACACTAGGATTTGGGTGATTAATTTGGATCGAGTAGTGTAATTAATTCTTACCGAGCAAAACCAAGGTGAGTTCACTGTACTTTTTCCAAGCATGCATCCCGAGGAGGGATATTGGGTAACGTTCCGAGAAGGAATGCTAGTTATTGGGATGTTTGTTATTATTACTCAGTTTCTATCACATAAGACCCCTTACACCTACCGACAGTTGCCGAGAAGGCAATGAGGTTATTAGTTGATAGCGCTATTAGGTTTGGCACCCTCACACCGTACCAGGGTGGTCGGGCGTGAACTAATTTCCTTAAAGCATGACCAATGTTTTGATAGAGACATTGGGGTTGGGCAAACACATCTTGTAGCCATTTCGGTAATCGAGTTAATAACAATATCAAATCAAGTTGATAAACTGTTTTGTATATACATCTGGTAAACTGAACTCGGTAACAAAAGCTTGAACTCACCAGCGTTGTCTGACACACTTGTCTGCATGCTTGTAGGTCGTTAGCTGTTCACATTGGAACTTGCTGTCTGGAGTAGCAGGAGTGGTCATGGGTCGACTGGAGGAATTTATGTTACCGATTTATTGATACCGTATATTGGTTTTAAACTATTTAACTTCGTTTAATTTTGCTTCCGCTGAATACTTTGGTTTTCTTTTGAACGTGGACGGTGTTTTATTAATAATCAAGAACTTTATTTTAGAAACATGTATGGGTTCCATGTAATTAGTGGCTCATTGCTGGTATGTCACATGCCTTTCAGGGACACTCCCTAGGTGGTATTTTGGGGGTGTGACAGTTTGGTATCAGAGCCACTGGTTATATTGAACTTGGTTTTAAAACGTTTTTACAAAACCAGACTATAACCGAACAACTTCGAAAATCGACCATGACACTCAGCTCCAGATTGCAAGGTTCGTCTTCTGTTTATTTCATGCATTACTTGTTTAGTAGTCATACACTTACAGTTTGCACGAAACTATATATTAGCTACTATGGTGACTTGATAGTGTGACACTACTCTTTGAATTTTGTGAATCATAATCCTGTACTACACATTGTTGGCTATTTGAATGCGGGGGAAAACTTTTAGCGCAAGTTAAGAGGCACTGAGATGAGCATGCAAATTGCCTTATTATTATGGGTGCACACATAATAATAACGTGAGGTGCATGTAAGTCCCAGTGAGGCTTAACGAACGTGAGAAGGATTCTGCCCTATTATGTGTAAACTTGATAGTTATAGATTTTAACTTGATACTTGAGTTTTACCATGTTTCGACCCTCAAGATAGTTCCCTTCTCTTAGATAAAATCATGAGTGGACGTGGAGGAGGCCGAGGTGGTGGACGTGGCCACATTGCTATGACGCAGGCCGAATTAACCAATTTGATCAACACTCGTGTAGCTGAAGCCTTAGCGGCTTACCAAGCTGGCACGATATGTGCCAATTACTTTCTATCCTTGTGTCGTAAACTCGAATCTTATCTGTATGTTGTACGTTCTTTCGTTTTAGGTCAACCTGCGAATCAAAACAATCCACCTGCTCCACCTGCTTGTACGTTCAAGATGTTTATGGATTGTAAGCCATAGCACTTCAGTGGGACTGAAGGGGCTGTAGGACTCTTGCGATGGTTTGAGAAATCAGAATCGGTATTCGCGATGTGTAACTGTCCGGCTGGGGACAGAGTGAAGTATGCTACTGGCACGCTCGAGGATGGTGCCCTGACATGGTGGAATGCCCAGGTTCAGATGTTGGGTATCGAAATGGCTAATGCCACCACTTGGGATGACTTTAAGGAGTTGATGAGGGAGGAGTATTTTCCCCGTGATGAGGTTTAGAAATTGGAGAACGAATATTATAATCTGAAAATGGAGGGATCTGAGATTGAAGCATACACGAGGAGGTCCAATGATTTAGCAACCTTGTGCCCTAACCTGTCTCGACCCCCACCCCGTCGAATCGAGTTGTACCTCAAGGGCTTAGCACCAGCTGTTAAGGGGTACGTTACTGCTGCAAACTTAGACAATCTGCCCCGTATAGTTCGTTTGGCACATAAGATTACTGACCAAGAGGTCGAACGTGGCAACTTGCCACCACGTATTTCTGCTACTACTTCGACTGCTACAGCCACCACACCTGCCAGTGATAACAAACGCAAGTGGAGCGACACTAATAAAGTAACCAGTGCAAGTCAATCTCAGAAAAGGTCTGATAACAGCAATAGCCGTAGTTTCAGTCAGTCTTCTTCAGTTAATCAAGGCCAGGGCAGCAATCAGAATCAGGGTTCTTATGTGGGAAAGAAGCCACAGTGCAGCAAGTGTGGCTATCATCACTATGGGCAGTGTGTTCGGACTTGTCGTAGATGTGAGAAGGTGGGCCATGAGGCCAAAGACTGTAGAGCCCCACAGCCAAAGCAGCAGCAACAGCAGAATCAGCAGCACCAGCGACAGCAAAGGCAACAACCTCAGCAGAATCAGGGTTTTAAGAAAGGGTGTTTTCAGTGCGGGGACGAGGGCCACTTCAAGCGGGATTGCCCTCAGCTGAATCAGAATGCCAATAACGACAACAATGCTGGGAACAATAATGTTAGGACCGGTTTCGATACCGTTCGATTGCGTAACGTACGTTCGACGTGCGGAATCCGTGAACGTATGTGATCGAACACTCAATAACGTACGAGAAAACGTGATTCTATATAGATGACGTCGTGTACAATGCCGTGAATCACTTGGAGAGACTTTCTCTCTCTAGACTTTCTCTCTCTACAACTAGATCTCTAATTCTCCAAATAAGCTCCAAGTCTTCCAAAAGTCTTAACCTTTACAACTAAATAAGCTATTTATAGGCACAAGGAATATAAGGATTTCTCCTTATTTACAAGTTTGCCACCTTGCCCTTTTTAACTAGTTGTAACCTAAAATGCTTAAAACTCTTCGGTTTCTTTGATTTCTGCTACGGAATAGATTGACGGAGGCGATAGACAGATATTGCACTAACAGACTCCCCCTTGGATATTGCCGTAGTCAATCTCGTAGCGCCTTCTCTTTCTCTCTCTCGAACAGAATCCCCGTGGATATGTCTTCAGGCTCCCCCTTTCGTCAAGCTTCCGTGCTTTTGGGATCGGCACCTGGATTTCCGTATACAAGCTCCTCCAGGAATGATACCTGGCTCTTTGCACGCTTTCGTTTGCCTTGAGCTCGTCTTCAGACTCCCCCTTAGACTCAGCTGTCGGGATCGTAGTCTGGCTTTCATCGTTTCACAAGTTCAGGATCAATTCCTGGCTTTGTTCTACATCTGCTCAGGACTTGAAACCTGGTTAACCTGCATATCCTCTACCTCATCATAAGTTTCACAAATTTATGTCAAATTAATTCCCGTAAACTTACCGGTAGAAATCATTTTCAACAACCATTTTAGTTACATCAAGTTCAAATAAATGACCTTGATTAACCAAATAAACCATTTATATATGTCATTTAAAGTTTTCAACATATTCCCCAAACCTGTTCATCATGATTAGCCCTCGAATTTTGAATATCAGCTCTTCAAAATCAGTTGTCGAAAATCTTTTTGACTTTTCAAAAATTTATACTAAAACACTCCGAAAATCTTTTTGGATTTTTGTTTTTGAATGAAATGCAGTAAACAAATATATACAAATAATATTTTTGTGAGTTTGTGTAAGAGGATCATATCAGTTCATGAGACAAATCACTAGCACCGTTAAGCTTTAATCATTTTAAGTTCTAAACGATTCACCTCGATTGACGATATAGTTGTCTTCTTAAATTTTCACACAATTTTCAATCTATTCAGGATACGATTTAGATGTTTTAAGAACTTAGCTCAATTCATGTGTCCCACCTCTTGAATATACTCCCGTATCCAGAATCTCAATATTCAGTCTTACAGGCAAGAATACTACAATGATGTCTGTACATAAATTAGGGTATGCGAAGACTGAGGGATCTCAGGTCGATACTTCCGTATACGCAGAGAGATATCAGTTTTCGACTTTTGCAGTTTGTTCCCTTTAGAGAATCTTTTCAGCTACAACAGATGATTATCAATTTTATTGTTTAATCAATCTGAGGGCTATAATGCTATGTTTCAAGCATTTTGGTGAAAGTATTATCCAAGGACTAGGTCAGAACCACCGTTCAGCAGAAGTCCCGGAATAATACCCCAGACATCATAGAGTATAAACACCTAGTATATCAGAATACGAGACCTTTCAAACGATATTTCAGGGGTTACCTATATATCCAAGTAGTGTTCCCCACGAATTTCACAAGTTTGAAATTTAAGGTTTATATCCCGAATAAATCTACTAAATGTACGAAAACCTATCGTCACATCATCAGTGAGACCGTTTATCACATTTGACATTACATTTCTTTAGCATGCTGTGATAGTCCACTGATGTACTATCATTTCCTCTTTTATCAACAAAACTCATTTTTGCTTTTTTCAATGTTTTTGGAATTTTCAAATTTTCTAATTTTTTTAAAATTTTTCTCCCCCTAAAATCAAAATATGTTCCAATTTTGATTTTCAAGGAAAATTTGAAAACTGTACAAATAAAATGACAAACTGATATCGAATCACTTTAATTCCATTCATTTGGCATAAACAATCAGAACTCCCCCTCACAACAAACTATTTTCCCATTGTGATTTCAAAACACTTAAGTTTGTTTTAATCAAAATGATTTTTCCGGAAAATTAGTTTTGTGTGTTGTTTCATAAACTCGGGGTTCTTTCATCACATTGTTTTCCTTTAGTTACTTGACGGAAAGAGAAATCAAGTACAACTTAATGTCCTTGATTAGTCTTTTGTAATTCGAAATATCACAGTTACCAACCTGTGAATTTCTCAAGAAAGATGCCGATACCTGTTCCACACTTACCAACCTGGGAACTCCGGCAAGTCAGGATTTTTCACTTGAAAAGATCCACCCAAGCCTGACCAGCCTTGGGTTTGATAGTTTTTACCTCAACAACTGGCTCTTCTGGTTTTGTCGAACCAGAATCATTGCCTGAGTGTGGCTTGTCTGACTTTGACCTGTCAGATTCATCGCCTGAAGGTGGCTTGTCTGATTTCGACATATCAGATTCATCGCCGACCTTTTTCTCGTCCTTTTTCGTCCTCAGATTTGCATCTGACGAATTCAGTTTACTTGACTTTGTTGTCAAGTGAATTGTTTCATCAGCACTATTATTCGATTTGTCGGGTGAACCCGAGGACAAAATCCTTTCGAGATATTCTCTCGCTTTCTTCCTCTTTTTTCGCAGCTTGTCTTTTTGCCCCTGAGAAAGTTTTGTCTTTTTGTTTTCCAGAACTTTAGGTTCTTGAACCTTCTGTTCTTTGGGCTTGACAAGAACTAGTTTCTTCACCATTTTCTGAGATTCAGCCCTCGATCTTCCCATCGATCTCCTCGAGCAATCTCTGGCGATATGACCTCGAATTTGGCAATTATAGCACCTTCGTGTCTCAACATTCCATCTTCGGCAGTTAACAGCGATGTGTCCTTGATAACCACAGTTGTAACACACCCTGTTATCATACCTCTTCTCTCTTCCATATCTTTCACCACTCTCGTACCACATCTTTAGATCATAGCATTGTCTTGCCTTGTGGTATTCATCACTCCTCCTAAAAGTTGGATTTAGCTTTGAAGCTCTGTGGTCAAACCTGCACCACTTATTACCAACACTTTGTGAGTTTTCAATTTTTAAATTTTTGTGGTTTTTTGTTTTGATTGGATGACTGTTCTGATGAACTTTTATTTTCTTTTTTAGAACTCTTCATATTTTTACCTTTTTGTTTCTGCTCCACATTCTTCTGTACAGGTTTTTGCGTCGAGCATTCACCTTTCTCAGTTGAATGTAGAACAGTATTTTTAAATTTTTCTTTTAAATCTAAAAACATTTTTCTTTTCTTTTCTTTTTCATTTTCATCATCAGAAACGTCATCACAATCTTCAATTTTGACTTTGTCAAAATTTGTGATCTTGTCACTTATTGGAACAGAGTTGAGCGGTTTTGGACAAAAATAATTCATTTTGTCTGTTGAAGTCACAAAACCTTTCAACTTCTTCTTAAGTTCTTCGATCTTGTTTCTTGAATTCTCAGCTTCTTTTTCAAGCTGAGAGATTCTATCAAGATGAGACTTGATGGATTTCTCATTTTCAGTTTTAAGATTTTCAAGAACAGATTTTTCATTTTCCAAACTAGTTAACTGTTCTTGAAATCTTATTTCATTTTCTTTCAAAATCTTGTTTTCTGTTTTTAAACTCTCAACAATCTTTAAAACTTCGTCATTTTCAGATCTCAATTTTTCATTGTCCGAACATAAACCCAGAATCTGTTCTTCATCAGCTATCTTCTCGATTTTCAAATTTCTGTTTTCCAATGTCAAACTCTCTACATCCTTTAGAAATTTGACATTGTCTGATTCTGATTTTTCGCATTTCAAACAATCTCCATTCATCTTTTTCTCTTCTTTTTCTTTCTTCTCTTTCTCTTCTTTCTCCTTTTTTTCTTTCTCTTCTTCTATCATCTTCGTGGTTGGTGTTCCCCACCATTTATGCTGCCAGTATTCATCCTCTTCTTTGTACTCTTTGATGATGGCTTCAATATCTAATGTTTTGTCATCAATCGCAACGTTACCATACTTATCAAGATAACACTCCCTGTCTGGATCCCAACGATTTGCTCTTCTTGCTTCCAAGTACACACCAGAAAGTCTGATAATCTTTGTTTCAGCAATCAACTTTCTGTATTGATACTTCTGTTCCTCTGTTCGATCATCCTTCCAAGGAATTGGTTCCTGCATTGTTATGAACTTATAATCTTCAGTTTCCTGAGAATTCCACATCATACACACTAAACAGAAAAGCAAACCAACAAATGTCCAAATAAGCGAAAGTAAACTGTCCAAATAAGCGGACCAGGTCAAATGAGCGAATCAACTATGTCCAAATACGTGGATCAAATAAGCGAACCAATAGATGTCCGTTCGAGCGATTCAGCCAAGTACGTATGAGCGATCCTGATCTGGTCGTTCGAGCGGTTCAAGTAATGTTCGTTCGAGCGATCCAGATGGTTCGGATAAGCGACCCTAAATCAGTCAGTTCGAGCGATTCAGACCAGTAATTCGAGCGGTTCAACTTTCGAGCGGTTCAACCTGTATATGTCCGGATGAGCGACCCAGGAATGTCCAAATAAGCGAGTCCAACCGTTCGTATGAGCGGTCCGACCGAGCTACCCAGCCCAGAAATGTTCACAGAAGCGGTCCGGTCGAGCAATCCATGTCAATTTCGAGCGATCCGACTATGTTTTCGAGCGATCCAACTTCAATTTTCGAGCGATCCGACTTATGAGCGATCCAAGATGGTCAAATAAGCGGTCCAGGGTTAATTTGGAGCGATCCAGGTCTGATTCCTTCGCGTTTTCAGACCGAAAAACCTCGATTTCTCTCAAACAACTTGGAATTTTGATCTGAAACTTGGTAGAGTTTTTATCTAGTATATTTCGCACAAAATACTCGAAAATCAGCCGAAACGGACCGTAAAATCACGTTCAATTTGACGAATTTCCGTGAAAACCAAAATAAATGAGTAGAAGATGAAGAATTAATGAAATTGACTTCTGAAACTGCTGTAATCAGGTACGAAATCAACGTGTTTGATCGTGCAATCGAGCTCCTTGCTCTGATACCACTTGTTAGGACCGGATTCGATACCGTTCGATTGCGTAACGTACGTTCGACGTGCGGAATCCGTGAACGTATGTGATCGAACACTCAATAACGTACGAGAAAACGTGATTCTATATAGATGACGTCGTGTACAATGCCGTGAATCACTTGGAGAGACTTTCTCTCTCTAGACTTTCTCTCTCTACAACTAGATCTCTAATTCTCCAAATAAGCTCCAAGTCTTCCAAAAGTCTTAACCTTTACAACTAAATAAGCTATTTATAGGCACAAGGAATATAAGGATTTCTCCTTATTTACAAGTTTGCCACCTTGCCCTTTTTAACTAGTTGTAACCTAAAATGCTTAAAAC
Organism: Helianthus annuus; assembly: GCF_002127325.2. Classification (NCBI taxonomy): domain Eukaryota; kingdom Viridiplantae; phylum Streptophyta; class Magnoliopsida; order Asterales; family Asteraceae; genus Helianthus; species Helianthus annuus. The sequence goes on from NC_035447.2 coordinate 132,830,722, forward strand.
TCTTCGGTTTCTTTGATTTCTGCTACGGAATAGATTGACGGAGGCGATAGACAGATATTGCACTAACAAATAACAACAGGAACAACAACAATGGGGGCAATGGGGGAAATGGTGCACACGCGAGGGTGTTCACTATTGGAGCTGGGGAAGCTAGGAATGATGGCAACGTAGTGACTGGTACGTTTTTGATAAACGACATCTTTGCTTCTGTTTTATTCGACTCTGGTGCCGATTACAGTTACTTATCTTTGGAGTTCAGTAGTCGTTTAGGATTGAGTCCTACGCCTCTTGTCACTAAACATATAGTAGAACTAGCTAATGGTAAATCGATAGAGGCTTCTCATGTTCTGTTTGGTTGTAAACTCGATCTCATGGGTCAAGTGTTCGACATTGACCTACTCCCTGTTACTCTTGGAAGTTTTGACGTAGTCGTTGGCATGGATTGGCTGTCCAAGCACCAGGCGGAAATTCTTTGCAAGGAGAAAATCGTGCGTATTCCTCTCCCTAGCGGAGAATCCTTATCGGTTCAGGGTCATCATAGTGGTGCCATGGTTGGTATTATCTCGGCAATGCAGGCTCAGAAGTGTTTACGCAAGGGCTACCCTGCTCTTTTAGCTCTTGTTTCTGACTCGCAGTCTGATGAGAGAAGGATCGAGGATCTTCCAGTGGTTCGTGAATTTCCCGATGTATTTCCTGAAGAACTCCCTGGCTTACCTCCACATCGTCAGGTGGAATTTCAGATCGACCTCGCCCCAGGAGCAGCCCCGATTGCTCGTGATCCTTATCGTCTTGCGCCAGGAGAGTTACAGGAGTTGTCGAATCAACTCCAAGAGCTATTGGATAGGGGTTTTATCCGACCTAGCTCTTCGCCTTGGGGAGCCCCAGTAGTGTTTGTGAAGAAGAAGGATGGATCCTTTCGGATGTGCATAGATTATCGTGAGCTCAACAAGGTGACAATCAAGAATCGTTATCCGTTACCCCGTATTGACGACCTGTTTGACCAGCTGCAAGGGTCAAGTTTTTATTCTAAGATCGACTTAAGATCGGGCTATCATCAGGTACGAGTCAGGGAGGAGGATGTTCCAAGGACGGCTTTTCGAACGCGGTATGGCCACTACGAGTTTTTGGTTATGCCGTTTGGAATGACTAACGCACCCGCGGTCTTCATGGATCTTATGAACCGCGTGTGCAAACCGTATCTCGACGACTTCGTTATTGTTTTCATCGACGACATCTTGATCTACTTCAAGAGCAAGGAGGACCATGAGCGACATCTACGTCTTATCTTGGAACTCCTGAGAAAAGAGCAGCTTTACGCGAAGTTTTCTAAGTGTGATTTCTGGATTCGAGAAGTGCATTTTCTTGGGCATATTGTTAACGAAAAGGGGATACACATGGATCCTGCTAAGATCAATGCTATTAGGAATTGGGCGGCACCAAAGAATCCTTCGGAGGTGCGACAATTTCTTGGTCTTGCAGGGTACTATCGTCGGTTTATTCAGGATTTCTCGAAAATCGCTCAACCTCTCACCTCCTTGACACAGAAGAACGTTGTTTATTCTTGGGGAATGAAACAGGAGGACGCTTTCCAGCTTTTGAAACAGAAATTATGCAGCACGCCGATTTTATCTCTACCAGAGGGTACCGAGGATTTTGTGGTTTATTGTGATGCTTCTATTCAGGGCCTCAGTTGCGTGTTGATGCAGCGCGACAAAGTGATAACATATGCTTCTCGACAGTTGAAGGTGCACGAGAAAAATTATACGACTCATGACTTGGAGTTAGGAGCTGTGGTTTTCGCGTTGAAGATCTGGAGGCATTATCTGTACGGTACCAAATGCACCATCTACACCGATCACAGAAGCCTTCAGCATATCTTCGACCAGAAGGAATTGAATATGCGGCAACGACGTTGGATAGAGCTTTTGAACGATTATGAGTGTGCCATCAAGTACCATCCGGGCAAAGAAAATGTTGTGGCCGATGCCCTAAGTCGAAAGGATACTACACCTAAGCGTGTGCGAGCATTACAACTCACCATTCAATCTAGTCTTCCTTCCCAGATATGAGATGCTCAGGTAGAAGCGTTGAAACCCGAAAACGTTAGGGCTGAAGCTCTACGTGGCTCAAGGCAACGGTTAGAACAAAAGGGAGACGGCGCCTACTACATAACCGGACGCATCTGGGTCCCATTCTATGGCAATTTACGAGAACTTGTAATGGAGGAAGCACATAAGTCTCGCTACTCAGTACATCCTGGTTCGGATAAGATGTACCACGACCTGAAGACTACGTATTGGTGGCCTAGCATGAAAGCTCACATAGCAACTTACGTTAGCAAATGTTTGACTTGTGCTAAAGTCAAAGCGGAGCATCAGAAGCCTGCGGGTCTACTTCAGCAGCCAAAGATACCCACGTGGAAGTAGGAGCAGATCGCCATGGATTTCGTTACGGGGTTACCAAGGACTCAGGCTGGAAACGATACTATTTGGGTGATTGTTGACCGTCTCATGAAGTCAGCGCATTTTCTGGCAATCATGGAAACAGATAAGTTTTCGCAGCTTGCAGCGGTTTATCTTAAAGAGGTGGTCTCTAGGCACGGGGTGCCAACTTTTATCATCTCGGATCGGGATCCGCGTTTCACTTCTGAGTTATGACAGTCAATGCATAAGTCGTTCGGTTCACAACTCGATATGAGTACTGCTTATCACCCACAGACGGATGGTCAGAGTGAGCGGACCATCCAGACACTTGAAGACATGCTGCGAGCATGTGTGATTGATTTTGGTAAGGGCTGGGAGAAACATCTGCCACTGATCTAGTTCTCCTACAACAACAGCTACCACACTAGTATCCAGGCAGCTTCGTTCGAAGCATTATACGGGCGGAAATGCCATTCTCCTCTCTGTTGGGTCGAGGTGGGTGATAGCCAGATCACAGGTCCTGAGCTGATACTTGAAACTTCCGAAATGATTATTCAAATCAGGAATCGTATGGCAGCGGCGCGTGACCGTCAGAAAAGCTACGCTGACAAGCGTAGGAAACCGTTAGAGTTTGCAGTAGGTGACCGTGTTATGTTGAAAGTATCCCTGTGGAAGGGTGTTGTACGCTTCGGGAAGCGTGGCAAGCTTAATCCGCGTTATGTTGGGCCATTTAGAATCCTGGAGCAGATCGGTAAAGTCGCTTACAAGCTCGAGTTACCTGCTGAGTTGGGTAACATTCACGATGTCTTTCACGTTTCGCAGTTGAAGAAGTGTTTGTCTGATGAAACGCTGGTTGTGCCGTTTCAAGAGTTAAAGATTGACGACAGGTTACAGTTTGTCGAAGAACCTATAGAGATTATGGATCGGGAGGTCAAGGTGCGTAAACATAGTTGCATTCCAATTGTGAGAGTTCGTTGGAACTCAAGACGTGGACCGGAGTTCACGTGGGAGCGCGAGGATCAGATGATGCTCAAGTATCCACATTTATTCCCAAAGGACAAGTCTAAGCCTGGTGAACCTAAGACTAATGCAACTAGTGAATTTCGGGACAAAATTCCCAATCAAGTTGGGGATGGTGAAGCACCTGAGGAAAATCCGCAACATTTTTGATTTCTCATTTCACTCTTTCGTGCTTGCTTGTCAAATTTCGGGGACGAAATTTCTTTCTAGTTGGGGATGATGTGACAACTCGGACTTCCAAGGTTAGTTTTGTAATCTTGACTCTTCGCTATTCCTCTTTCACATTTTTTTTATCTCGACGATTAATTAGTTAGCACAACCTAATTTTTACACAGAAAATGAAAACAGATCAAATGATTACCTGTGCCGGATGTATAATAGATCTTATATAGTTCCGGAAAGATAGAACACACTACTGGGACTCACCCTTTTTCGAGTGTGTCATTGGGCCACCTTTGTGATTAGGCCATCTTTGGTACTTCAGCATTTGGGCCAAGAGACTCGGACTATCTACGATAGGGCCGGGTATTACATTATCTTTTGTTAAGGCCCATATCATGTTATCGGCCTAATAAAGAAATCCTGATTACATTATGATCAACAGTCTATTGTATGGCCATAATAAGGCCCAATGAATCCCTGTTATGTATGTATACCCTTAGAGCAAACTTGTAGGATACGTCCACATATTTTGTGTATATAAATAAACCCTGCTCCCCTTTCTTGATTGCGCCTGGCAACTGGAGAACCCCCCCCCCCCCCCCTGATCGAGATAGTAACATTGATTGGTCGAGACTTTGGTTAGTAATTCTTGCTTCTTGATATTTATATTTGATGATATATTTGATGATGATGTTCTCAATGTATGTGTTCTTATAAATTGTGATCTTATACAAAGTGGTCGAATTATGTAACAAGATTTTTGTGATCTTATATAAAGTGGTTCAATAACATCATGAAACAATTCATAGTTGTCGGCCATTGTGATAGTATTAATAATGATGTGAGTCATCTATGTTTGCATATGATGTGATGCTAGGAACAAGGTATATGCATAAACATATGTATGGCTCGAGAACTGTGATATACACGATGTGATGATTCTGATTAAACAAAGTGTGACAAGTGTGTAAATGGGATAATATTGAACAAGTAAATGTAAATGGGCGGCCATGTGTGTCAGATTAATGAATCTGCCATTAATGTTATGAGACTTTAAATGATATAATGATTCAACAATTGTGATTGGACCTCATACTAAGCCATCAAAACATTTAATATCTAATGTCTCATGCATGGCCGACAATGATTATGATCTTAATTCAATTTGACCGATTTTTTTTGTAATTATATTGACACTATATATTTCAAACTTTGAATTGTTGAAGGTAATATCACATGCACTAGTGGTAATGGCTGACAATCATCAACTATATACTATTATCATTGGACCGATTGAACAGATGGCATTTTTGCATGTGAATATAGGTTGGCCTAATAGGAATTTCATGTTTAACTAAGTTGCCGCCCACTGTTGTTGTTTTATTAATGATAATAATTGCTACTTTGAATTCAAAACTGGCGGCCCATGTGCCATTAATGATGAATATTTTGGGATTGGAATTGAATGATTATCACATATTGATTTTGTATACGTGAAATATAAGGAATAAGGGTAATTATAGTGGGCCGCAGCCTTAGGGTACACAGGTCTAATTAATGGTCTAATTAATGGTGCTAGAATACACATGTTTGGTCCGTAAGCTTTAATTAACTCACATTAGTGGGCTGTACTTTAAGTAGACTGACATATCAAACTGTTATGAGTGGTTTCTGTGAGATGTGGATTTATTATGTGAACGAATAATTGAACCAACTACTCGCTGTGTAATTATGTGATATTAATGAGCTGGTATCTCATAGGAATTATAATAGTGACTTGTGTAATGATATGTGCGATCTGCGTATGCTATAAGGGCAGTATGTGTATAGAATACGTGCTTCCTGTGCTTACGACTGACTATTATTGGTAACCACACTAGGATTTGGGTGATTAATTTGGATCGAGTAGTGTAATTAATTCTTATCGAGCAAAACCAAGGTGAGTTCACTGTACTTTTTCCAAGCATGCATCCCGAGGAGGGATATTGGGTAACGTTCCGGGAAGGAATGCTAGTTATTGGGATGTTTGTTATTATTACTCAGTTTCTATCACATAAGACCCCTTACACGTACCGACAGTTGCTGAGAAGGCAACGAGGTTATTAGTTGATAGCGCTATTAGGTTTGGCACCCTCACACCGTACCAGGGTGGTCGGGCGTGAACTAATTTCCCTAAAGCATGACCAATGTTTTGATAGAGACATTGGGGTTGGGCAAATACATCTTGTAGCCATTTCGGTAATCGAGTTAATAACAACATCAAATCAAGTTGATAAACTGTTTTGCATATACATCTGGTAAACTGAACTCGGTAACAAAAGCTTGAACTCACCAGCATTGTCTGACACACTTGTCTGCATGCTTGTAGGTCGTTAGCTGTTCGCATTGGAACTTGCTGTCTGGAGTAGCAGGAGTGGTCATGGGTCGACTGGAGGAATTTATGTTACCGATTTGTTGATACCGTATATCGGTTTTAAACTATTTAACTTCGTTTAATTTTGCTTCCGCTGAATACTTTGGTTTTCTTTTGAACGTGGACGGTGTTTTATTAATAATCAAGAACTTTATTTTAGAAACATGTATGGGTTCCATGTAATTAGTGGCTCATTGCTGGTATGTCACACGCCTATCAGGGACACTCCCTAGGTGGTATTTTGGGGGTGTGACAAGATCTCACTCGAGACCTTATAACTAACTCGAGATCTCACTCGAAACCTCATTATCTTAGGCTGTTTAATGTGAACTAAGACTTAGTTCGATCCGCGCTAACAGGTGGTTTGCTATTAAATGATTGGTTTTGTAAATACTTAGTTAATTAATAAGGTTCAAATAATGTTTTACAAAACCAAAATGGCTTAACTTGAATGAGCTTCTGATGTATCACTTCTGGCTAAAGCTGATTTGATGCATCTATTTATTGTTTAAGTATTATAGAAGCTATGTTAATTATGCATTACAAACGTGAATGTCTTACTTCTGGCCAAAGCTGATTTAATTCATTTATGTCTAGCATACTTAACAAGTGCATAACTAAAGTGATTGTCTCATTTCTGGCCAAAGCTAATTTGTCACGATTACTTTGCACACATGCTTAAATGATTACACTTCTGGCCAAAGCTGATTTGTCTTCGTTTAAGTAGAACTTTAAATAAGTCTATTATTTTGATGTTAGTAATAGACATATCACAACCACTTCACATAATGATCCTTATATCAATGATCATTCATTAATTTTATGATCATTTCGTCTGCCTTATTTTTTAGTACCCATAACTTTACTCACTGTAACTTTCTTTTATAAATCAATGCCTCATCCACTCTAATTCCTAAACCTAATATGTTTTTGCTTTATTTAAAGTTTCCATGAGATTAGCTCTTAAATTAAATCCTTGATTATCCCTTAAGACACGATAATCCTACTGCTCTCTTCTGATAATGATTACTATAGAAGAAAAGTAGAGCATGATGAATAGGACAAATCAAACATGATGTCTCTCATGATAATCAAGACCTCACTAACATAAATGCTATCACTAAAAGGTCATTCCAGATTAAGTTTTTCCTACGACTAATCTATTATTTGTGGAATAATAACAAGAATTCCTAAGATGCATGCCTTCATTTAAAATTCTAAACTATAAAGCTAAGTGGCATATGTGAATACATAATAATGTACAATACCATGACCCATAAAGTTAAGGGCTTACGCATGGAAATAAGTACATTTTTACAGTACATTACATACTAAGATTTTCACTTGTACAATTTTATGCCTTATAAATCGACTATAACACTCAAAAGTACCTAAGTATAATGAGTGTATTGATAAGCAACATATGTACAAAGAAATAAATGTTAGAAACTGGAAAATAAGATGTTATTCACCTTACAACCACTAAAACCTTAAAAGAGGATTGTTCTAAGGTCCATAGTCAAAATACAAGTACAAAATCCCAACTCTAAGGTTCTTCAAGGGAAAATCTCACTACATGATTATGCCATTAGACTAGGCATAAGCAACGAGACTATCCATTATTCCAAGAAACAGTTGGATAAGTTAATTAGGTAGTCACTTACTAATGATATTTAAGTCTGATAATTTTTAATATTCCAATTAACACATGATTAGTTGACTCTAGTTTTAAATGTTTCCTTACTAGAAGTCAACAAATAACTAACATGACAGTTAGTGACAAAATTAAATGTTAAGGCTATAAGAACCATAATAAGCAGTCTTCTAACAACGTCTTTCGATACCTTATATATTCCGAAGATTAATCAGAATATAGTATCATAATTAAGCAATGTTATGAAGGTTGTGAGGTTTGCATAGTCAACATAAAGTCACACTTACTTTAAAATCTCATCTTATTTGTTCTAAATATCTGGATTGAAACATTACTAAGATAAAACTAGATGATACCTTACACTTTCATAACTTTTGTCATCATGTAAATGAGATTTTGACAAAAAGGAAAATGAGACTTATAGATTTCATCCATTATAACCAAAAGTCATGAGAAACCATGACATGGTTAATGAGGATGATTATTCAACTAATCTCATTCTAAGTGATTTTAAATCATGACGTTACAGCCCTAAGTATTACTTGGCTTAAGGAATAAGTATGGGTCTATCATAAGCCATTCATTGACATTCGTGGAACTTATTCCAAATGGAATATTCAGACATAATTCATTTATCATTTAAAAGACTATCAACTTGTATCTAAATTTTGTCGCGTATGGCTCACGGTCTTAGAAGAAATCTATTCATATGTATACTTAATAAGATTTCTATTAAATACGTCCCTAGAGTTTCTTATGATATTTGGACATTAAAGAAATCAAATAAAGTCTAACGTATATGTGATAGGTTCCCACGTCACGTAGCTCATTGAAACTTCTCTTGTAGCATTCTAGAGATATTAAAGATCAGTGGGAGCATTCAGCGTCTTAATAATAACTTGTAATAGTTGCAAGAGTTGGGGGAGTGAAAATTTTACATTACCTAAATTTACACCTCTTGTACAAGACACTGCTCCATCTTGACACTCTTCTATCATAACTCATCTCCTTAAAATCTAATGCTACTCTTACAAAAGTTCCATTGTTGCTTAATTGTGGGCACACTTAGATTTCTTACCTAAACTAACATACTCCTCAACAAGAGAAACTACAAAGAATGATGTCATTAATATGTTTTCTCTATTAGAATTTATTTGGTCGTTAAATATTGACCCTAAGCATGCTGAGTTCCCAAATATTTCTAAGGTCAGTGGGAGCAGTTAAAGTTCTTATCATGACTTGCAAGGAATACAAGAGGCGGGGGGAAGAGTGTCATTAAAGTTTACTCTGAATTTAACTCCGATTACACCTCTTGTACACCATACTGCACCAACTCTTACAAACTTAGAATCCTGAAAATGATAACAACCTAACCAAGAGCTAATCCACAAAACTGAAACTTCTAACAAACCCAATAATCAACTCAGGAGGTCATCTAGGTTTAAAAACCTACTAACTTTGATGATTACATAACCTCCCTAATTGAAGTTGAAATGGATTTTGGAAAAGTTTACCGATCCTATCTCTTCTAATTAAGCCATTAGTGTCAATCAATCAATCTTCTGAATGGAATAAAACTGTTTTCTAGTAAAACTGATTTTATGTGTTCATATAACGTTTGGGATTTGATTGAATTACTTAAGAGTGTTCATAACTAAACCACATCCTAATATATAAACATTAAGACACTAAGAAGTATGATTAATTGTCAAAGGTTATACTTAGGAAGAGATAAATTATCAAAGATTTCTTTCAGGATCATCACTGTTCTAGTAACTTATAATAGTTTTGAGCTACATTAGATGAACATTAAAACAACTTTCCCTAACAACTGGCTGGCATATTTACATGTTCATAAAACAACCTAAAAGTTCTAAACTTAAGGTTAAAGAACAGTTTGTCTATAAGCCAATAAAATCCATGTATCCATAATGTGATGAAATCTTAACGCAATTATTTTCATCAAGAACCTAGTGGATTAATGTACCTAGCTCAAGATGAGTGAGAGCAACTAAGATAAACTTGTCTATATAGATAATATTCTTTTGACAAGTATATGTTACATAAGTCAAAGCATTGTTAACACAAACTTTGATATAACAGATCTCAGAGATATCTCTTATGTAATAGATATCATAACATACCGAGATAGACCCAATGGGACAATAGTATCGTTCCATAAGTTTAACATTAAATGTGTAACACCTTTACTATTAAAAAAAGGGTTTTTTTATACTAATAACGACAATTAAATGTGTACTTACAAATACACATACATAAAAAAATACGGGTTTGCTAAAACTTTTACAATTTAAAAGTAATCCAACATAATGTAATTGTGTTCGTCGTTTAAAAGTTACGACGTAACGCCGTGCGGAAGCTTTAATCTTGTGTGTTCGGTCCTTCGTTGAGCTTGATCTTCATCCGGGAATTCCTTGACATTCACCTATGTCCAAAACCAACATAAAAGTTAGCTTTGGTAGTTAAATAACATGTTTAAACAAGACATATGTGTCAAAACAACAAAATTCAACAATTTTCGTAATTTAGGGCGCCGCTGTACGCTAAGGGGCGTCACGCTACACCTAGGGGCGTCGCGCTACACCTAGGCGCGTCGCCGTACGCTAAGGGGCGTCGTGCTACACCTAGCTCCATTTTTGACAGAATGTTGCTGGTTTGCAGCTGCAGTTGCCCAGCTATGAGTTTTTAACCAAAACTCAACTTCCAAAAGCCATAACTTTTGCTCTACTTATCCGATTCGCGTGATTCTTTTTCCTACGCGTTCGTAATTTAATTCCCCATCTTAGGGAGTTAAAACCTGATATTCAACTACTTTCGAAATTCAGATTTCAGGCTCTCGGCCTGAAATCCCTTTTTAACACTTTTGACCCGTTTCTTGATTCATTAAACCAGCATGTTTGTTATTCCAAAATTCCTATGAACATCCCATTTCAATTGTTTCTTATGACACAAGATTTAAATTACGGGTTATTATGCATCATTAACCCGTCTATAATTATGCGCTTATTTTGACCCGTTAAGGGTATTTAAGTGCTTCTACACACCAACTGTCACACCCCGATTTCCACGTGTCACCGGTGGGCCCGGTGTGGGGTACAGTGACGTAGTTGGCATCGTCATAGACAATCAACACAATATAATAATGCACAGCGGAAGCAGAATAGAAACATTTCAACTTTTAAATAAAGTGTAATAATAAATATCACAGTAGTTGAAATGGATCCACAGGCGGATCAAATAAAATAAGATAAAAATAGTTCAACAGATAATTGTCGTCCAAGCTTGCGAGACTATGGTGGACGCTCTTAAGAAACAGCCAGCCTATTTCCGTATAGTACCTGCACTTAATCTTTTGGGAAAAATACGTCAGTTTACACTGGTAAATACAAATCGACTGACTCATTTTGAAAATGATTGAAAATTTATTTAAATGCACAAGGCATAAATATTTTTATTAACTTGGGATAATTATATAATATAAACTTGTGAACGAATTACATGCACTTATATCTCTGGTGGCCCGGGATCTACTGTCCGGGCTAGAGATTTAATTGACACACCACATTAAAGAGTTATACACGACGGGTGTACGCCTACACCCCGTGCTCTGGTCGTGGCCATCTCGTAAGATAATGCCAAGGATATCCGGGACACGGTCAATAACCCCCCAAAGCCTTTAAGTAAGACAAGACTGTTTAAACGAAATCACACAAGCTATTCAAGACTGTACACCCATAGGGCGCAGGACTTGTGCGCCCGATCAAGCGGTATTTTAAATACCGTACCCCAAGCCCGTATAGGGAAAATAAGTCAAAATGTATTTACCTGAGCAAGTATAAGTCACAATTGCTAAGTGTTGGTAGCTTTTACCGGGCCTCCTAATCTGGAACAAAGGTTTATAATTAACCTATTAGATTCCTAACGGCCTTTTATTTAAGCCTAAGCTTTGACCGGTTAGTTTTAGGAATGATACGGTTTACGCACGATTAAGCGAAAAGACCGGACAGAATGTGATTTAGACCCGACAAGTTTGAATACTTGTATAATATGGGTATACTAAATACATTCTGGATTTTGAAATAAAAATGATATCGTTTGACCCGTTTCGGTCAATTTACGCAAACTAGTTACGTAAACCGAACCGAACGCGAAAAGGGCGATACGGGTAGTCAAATGATTCAAATGCAAGTTCCCTGAGATAATATGCTTAAAATATGATATTATATCAGTAAGTTATGTTCTATATTGCCCGGAATAATTTTAAACCCAATTTATGCCTTAGAAGGGCATTTTGGTCATTTAAAAGATAATAAAAGGGTAAAATTAGAAATCTGAGTTTCGGGTCTGGTTCATACAGTAAATATAACATATTATATCAGTAGGGTATGACCCATATATCAAATTTATCATTTAAAACTAAACTATGCACCGTAGGGGTATTTTAGTAATTTCACAAGGGCTAAAAGTGCCAAAACTGGAAATCTGAGTTCATATACTTATACTTACTGTTTTTATATGAAAATAAGCTAAACACATCAGTAGGTATAGGTCTTATATGTTTAAAACAAGTATAACGCTTACTATGCGCTTAAAACGCTAAATATGCGATTTAGAGCCGTTTCCGGGTTTATATATGAAAGCTGAGATTTTTATATTTCCAGAAGGCTCAAAATAATTTATTCATCATATAAAATCAGTAGAAAAAGGTTTCGGGTCAAAAGGATGTGTACAACTCATTTTATGGCTAAAACGGTCAAAACCGACATAAGCCGAAATGACTAGGCGATCTAGGATCCGTTCAGCCAAAAATTAATTAAAAATCATCAAAATTCCCAGAATATTATAATACATCAGTTGGTAAAAAGTTTTCTACCAAAACGTGGCCAGAAACGGGTTCTATGCGAAAAGGACCGTTTATGTAAATTTATAATATAGTTTTACGCTAATGGCCATAACTCACAATCTGGACCACCAACTGATCCGAAACTTTCGGTGCAAGTTCATATATTAGAAATAAAGATTTCTATCCTTTCATTTTTCCAAAAATCACGTTTTATATCAAAAAGGGCAAAATAGTCAACTTTATGCATAAATAGGAAACATGCATTCGAATCGGCTAAGCATAGACTCATGACATAAAATTTCCAGAAAGTTTAACTAAAATAAAAATAGTCAAAATACTTTCCAATACAGATCTCGAACATGCATGTACGAATCCGAATCGATAGCCTACGAAATAATCGTTTTATAAGACTTTCGGTTCCGATTCGTGTCTATACTATAGATGGTCGAGTTGATGATGATAAAACACATTCTTATATGTATTACAAGTTATTTATGATGATCAATCAGATTGCATGTCTAATATATTAACATTCAAGCTTATTTTTGCAAAAATCAATTCTGTTGACTTTTTAGAAACAGGTTTGACTCGACATTTAGCATGCATGTAGTGGGAATCAGAGAGTACCCTTTAGAGGGTTTGTTTCCCATAATATTACCAACATAAATCAGGTTTCAATTCGAGAAATAACTGATTGAAACCCGTTTAATCAGAAAGTCAAAGGTTATGAATACCCAGTTTGACTTTTATCAATAATCACAACAAGAATGGATTAAGGAACGAATTGAAAGCTTACAAAGGTCCTAAAGATGTTTAGTGGACACTAGAAGTCGGCCTTGATGATCAGCTTAGCTCCAGAAGTCTGCCTTGAAGTTCTTGAATGTTGAGAGCACTTGGTTACTATGAAAAATGATCAAGAAATGGCCTTTCAATCTGATTTAAAGAGTGAAATTCGTGGGTTACTGTTGCCTAGCCATGCATGGCTTCTAATTGGTGCAAAATGAGGCAAGAACCAGCTGTATCCAACCCAAAATCGGACCCAAACCAACCCAAAACGAATTTCTGGTCGCTGGGCAACCCACGCGGCCCGCTTGGGCTTTACCAGGCGGGTCGCCTGACCCTGGTTCAGCCAAAATAAGTTTCAAACTTGACAGCTTTGACCCCTGAACTTGTACGCGATGTTTCGGCTACTTTTCTCGACCCGTAAACCCCCAAACTTGGTTCCTAAGAACCTTAGGACTTTTACCAACATGGTAATGCCCTCGGATAACTTTGCGCTCAACCGAAAAGCCCTGAAATTCGACGTTGACGCTTTTAGTCCCTTAAGTACGGTTTTGGCCATAACTTTCTCATACGTTGACGAAACTTCATGAAATTTTTACCACATATTCTAGTGAGTATATTTTAGCTATACAAAGCTTCGGGTCTGCCAAAAGTTCACTCAGAGGTATAAATTAAACATGTTGACACTTTTGGCCCCTATAGTTTACAATACTTCACTTTTGTGCAATTTCCGCGTCGTATGATCCATGAACCATCCGTTAAAGGTTATAAACATTATGTGGGGTTATCATAGAGTCTATTTATCCATTGTTGACACTTTGGACCCTTATGTTCCATAGTTTTCACTGTTTGTCACTTTTAGTCCCTCTAAAGTATGTTTCACATAACGGAACCTTATGACACGTGTCAAGACATTATTGGACGAAATTTTTCGAGGTGTTACATCCTCACCCCCTTAAAAGAAATCTCGACCCCGAGATTTATTCAAACAAATGGGGATATTTTTCTTTCATCGTGGATTCCACTTCCCACGTGTATTCGGGACCTCTACGGGCATCCCATTTGACCTTGACAATAGGCACGTGCTTCCTTCGAAGCTTCTTTACCTGTCGATCCTCAATCGACAAAGGTTTTTCAACAAACTTTAGACTCTCGTCTATGTGTATATCTGTATGCGGTATAACCAGTGAATCGTCAGCGAAACACTTCTTCAAATTACAGATATGGAACACATTATGAATAGCACTAAGCTCTTCAGGCAAGTTTAACTTATAAGCGACTGCTCCGACACGTTCGATTATCTCGAAAGGTCCTATGTATCTTGGGCTCAGCTTGCCTTTCTTTCCAAACCGCATCACACCTTTCCAAGGTGATACTTTAAGCAACACTTTTTCACCCACATCAAAGTGGAAATCTTTGCGCTTAGGATCCGCATAACTTTTCTGCCTATCCCTGGCAGCTTTCAAACGATCACGGATCTGAACGATCTTGTCTGTCGTCTCAAAGACGATATCTGGTCCAGACAACTGGACATCTCCAACTTCTGCCCAACAAATGGGCGATCTACACTTTCTACCGTATAGGGCCTCAAAAGGCGCAGCCTTTATGCTGGAATGGTAGCTATTGTTGTAGGAGAATTCAATCAGTGGTAAGTTCTTATCCCAACTACCACCTAAGTCGATCGCACATGCTCGAAGCATGTCTTCCAGAGTCTGAATAGTACGCTCACTCTGACCATCAGTCTGAGGATGATAAGCCGTACTAAAATTCAAACGAGTGCCCAACGACTGTTGGAAACTCTTCCAAAAATGCGACGTATATCTAGTATCTCTATCAGAGATAATAGATATAGGTATACCATGTAGCGCTACTATCTTATCGACGTATAATTGAGCTAACATATCTGAGCTATACGTCTCTTTGATGGGTAGAAAATGAGCTGACTTAGTAAGTCTGTCTACTATGACCCATATGGTATCATTTCCCTTTTTCGTCTTTGGTAACTTGGTGATGAAATCCATTGTCACCATTTCCCATTTCCACTTGGGAATTTCAGGTTGCTGAAGCAAACCTGACGGCTTCTGATGCTCAGCCTTGACTTGCGCACAAGTCAAACATTTGGCCACATACTCGGCCACGGACTTTTTCAAACCAATCCACCAGTAGTTCGCTTTCAAATCCTGGTACATCTTATCAGCTCCAGGATGAACGGAATATTTTGAGCTGTGGGCTTCCTGGAGGATAACATCCCGAAGTCCTCCATAAACTGGAACCCATATTCGTCCGTTTAGACGTAGCATTCCATCTTTGTCGTGGGATAACTGCTCCTAAGTTACTCCCAACTTTTCTGCAGGATAGTTAGCTTCCAGCACAGCTTCCTTCTGTGCAACTAACACCCTTTCATTCAAGTTATTTCTTATCTCAATGCGCTTGGCATTGATTCTGATCGGTTTAACCCTTTCCTTTCTACTTAAGGCGTCGGCAACCACATTTGCCTTGCCTGGATGGTATCGTATCTCACAGTCATAGTCATTGAGAGTTTCCATCCATCGCCTTTGACGCATGTTCAATTCCTTCTGATTGAACAGATGCTGAAGACTCTTGTGATCCGAATAAATGATACACTTGGTTCCATGCAAGTAATGTCTCCATAGCTTCAATGCAAATACAACCGCACCCAATTCCAAATCGTGGGTGGTGTAGTTCTTCTCGTGCACCTTTAGCTGGCGAGAAGCATAGGCAATGACTTTGCCTTTCTGCATGAGTACACAACCCATGCCCGTATGCGATGCATCACAATACACCACAAATTCATCTATACCATCGGGCAATGTCAACACTGGCGCATTGCTCAGCTTCTGCTTCAGAATGTCAAAGGATTCCTGCTGCTTAGGGCCCCAATCAAACTTAATCTTCTTACGGGTTAATGAGGTTAGGGGCGCAGCAATCCTTGAAAAGTTCTCGATGAATCGCCTATAATATCCTGCCAATCCAAGGAAACTGCGAATTTCCGTAGGCGTCTTAGGCTCCTGCCAATTCATGACTGCTTCTACTTTAGCGGGATCTACTTGGATACCACGCTCGCTTACAACATGTCCAAGGAATTGGACTTCTCGAAGCCAAAATTCACACTTTGAAAATTTGGCGTAAAGCTTCTCTTGATACAGAAGTTTGAGAATACAACGAAGGTGTTTCTCGTGGTCAGCTTGGCTCTTCGAGTAGATACGAATGTCATCAATAAAGACTATGACGAACTTATCTAAATAAGGTTTGCAGACGCGATTCATGAGATCCATGAACGCGGCTGGTGCGTTAGTGAGCCCAAACGGCATCACTAGGAACTCGTAATGTCCATAACGAGTCCTAAACGCTGTCTTGTGCACATCTTCTTCTTTGACCTTCAACTGATGATATCCTGACCTTAGGTCAATCTTGGAGAAATAGCTTGCTCCTTGCAACTGATCGAACAGATCGTCGATCCTGGGTAACGGATACCGATTCTTGATAGTGACCTTGTTAAGCTCACGGTAATCGATGCACAGACGCATCGATCCATCCTTCTTTTTAACAAACAAGATGGGCGCTCCCCAAGGAGATGAGCTAGGTCTAATAAAACCTTTGGCTAAAAGCTCATCCAACTGCGTCCTCAACTCTTTCATCTCCGTTGGTGCCAATCTGTATGGTGCTCTTGCTACAGGTGCTGCACCTGGAATAATGTCTATCCGAAATTCTACTTGCCTATCCGGTGGCAACCCGGGTAGCTCTTCAGGAAATACTTCAGGATATTCCGAAATAACAGGAATATCTTCAATCTTCGGCTTCGGCTCATCAATGGTAACTTGTGCCATATAAATGACACATCCCTTCTGCATGCATCTGGATGCCTTGAGCATGGACACTTGCTCCGGCAATCCATGCTGGGTATCTCCTTGAATAGTAAGTGACTCACCAGACGGAGTCTTCACTAAAACATGCTTTCTATTGCACAGAATCTGGGCTTGGTTACTCGACAACCAATCCATGCCTATCACAATGTCGAATCCAGCTAACTTAAAGGGAAGCAAGGATAGCGGGAAAGAATGATTCCTAATGGATATAACACATCCATCTAAAATAGTTGAGGCGGTTTCTATGGTTCCATCGGCTAATTCCACCTCATATTTCACACTTAAGGTTTTAACAGGAAGGTTCAACAGTTTACAAAACTTATCATCTACAAATGACTTATCAGCTCCTGAATCAAACAAGACTCTAGCAAAAACGTCATTTACAAGAAACGTACCGGTAATGACGTTATCGTCAAGAACTGCTTCCTTTGCGTCCATCCTGAAGACTCTCGCATTAGTCTTCTTCCCATCATCTGCCTTCTTCGCATTCTTTGGGCAGTTGGGCCGAATGTGCCCTTTCTCGTTGCAACCAAAACAAGTTGCATCCTTCATTTTCTTGCAATCCACAGCTTTATGGTCTGTGGACTTGCAGATTCCACATCGTTTCTCCGAAGACTGGGATTTCGTTTCTAACCGACACCTCCCGAAGTGGTGCCTCCTGCAGATCTTGCATCTGGGTTTCTCACCCGATTGATGATCATTTTTCCTAGACCCCGACCCTTTCCTGTGGTCGTTGTTCCCTCTATGTCGTTTTTCAGACCTTCGTGAGGTGTCATCCTCACGTTTCCGTTTGTTCTCCTCAGAGCTCTTCATAGCTCTCAATCTTACCACATCCTGAGTGAGGGAGAGGGATAGATCTGCTACGGATCTAAATGTAGTGGGTCTTGAAGCTTTAACACTCGCCTTTATCTCCGGTGCCAGACCCCCAATAAACCGAGCAATCCTACGCGGCTCCGGGGTCACCAAGTAAGGCACTAAACGAGACAACGTGTTGAACGTAGTAAGATACGCTTGACAATCGAGGTTCTTCATGACTAAGGATACAAAATCCGATTCAATTCGCTCGACCTCGTGCTGCGGACAGAAGTTCTCTTTAATCAGGGCCACAAACTGTTCCCAGGACAAACCGTACAGTGTGGCCTTACCGGCAGCTTGTAGAAGTGACTTCCACCATGCTAACGCATCTCCTTTGAATGACTGGGACACGTACTTCACGACGTCCCTATCAGCACACCCGCTGATATCAACTACAGTGTCCATCTCGTCAATCCACGTCATGCAGTCGACGGCTCCTTTTTCCCCAGTGAAATCTCTGGGCTTGCAAGACACAAAGTATTTGTACGTACAGGACCTGCTGTACGTGTCACGTTTCAATTCAATCTCCTGCTTTGGGACGCTGCTGTGGTTGGAGGAATGATTATCATCCTCAGCTTTCTTCGGCTCACTCTTTTTAGATGGAGGCTTACTATGAGCCTCAGAATGAGTCTTGGGCTTTGCGTGTGTTTCTGTTCGGGTCCTACTCCGAGTACCACTAGATTCCTTGAACTGCCGATCCATAGCCTTGGCGACAGCATTATCTATTAGTGCTTGCAATTCTGCACCGGTAACGTGAATCTTTGCATTATCTGAGCGTTCCCCAGAATGACTGTTGGTCTCCTCCGATTTGGCCATTGTAGCTTTAAGCTACAATAAAGGACAAGGTCTAATTTAGAACCTAACAGTATTATCGTTCTAGACGATTTATTAACCATGGTATCAAGAACCTTAGCAGTTAATTTAATAAATTTCATTCAGGCTCTTATTAGCAATCAAGGAATGAAAATATATATATTGGCACCATAGGCCTAGTCACATGGACAATTACTAAATTATAAATTTAGATTTTTATAGGATTATAAATTGTATAATTAAACAAATAATCCTTTACTAGACAGAGAGTCAAAAACCACAACTGTCATTACATAACATAGTTATAACCCGTAGGTATCAAGTCATAAACAGACTTGTGTACAGATAAAATCTGTAGATAATTCTTTACTAGGCAGGGAGTTATAAACCACAACTGCCACTATATGACATAGTCATAACCCGTAGGTATCAAGCCATTAATAGACTTGTATACAGATATAATCTGTAGATAATTCATTTCTTGGCAGGGAGTTATAAACCACAACTGCCACTATATGACATAGTCATAACCCGTAGGTATCAAGTTATTAATAGACTTGTATACAGATAGAATCTGTAGATAATTTATTAAAAAGGGTGGCTTGTGTGATTCTACAGATCACGCTTGGCCAGGAATGTTAACATGTTCTCAGATGTTAACAGGGAGTTGAATCCTTTCAACCAGGTTTTACCATCATGGCCAGGCCTGTTAATAAGGCATTCAAGCTAGGTTATACCTTACTAAGATTCTTATAAAATGGAAAATCAAATAAAAATTGATATTTTCCATTATTTTATTATTATTCATGCATATAAATAAAATGATAAATTCAAACTAACCATTTCAAATCTCAAATAAAATACCAGTACATATTTGCCCTAAACGGGACTTTGAAATAACATGGATAACATGAATAACATGCCCGCGCAGGGGCTAAACAATTAACAACAATAACTAAATAAAACAAACCCACGCAGGGGTTAACAGGATAACATACCCACGCAGGGGTAGAATAAGATAGATATACCCACGCAGGGGTAGAGTACAAGGATAGATGTCCACACAGGGACATGAGTAAATGAGACAATAATCGAAGGATTCAATGATCCCTCTTGCTCTTACCCTTGAGCAGGTCAAATACCTTCTTGAACATACCGCGGTTGTGTCGGCGATCACTTTGCAACTCCCGTCGCATGCTATCAATCCCATGCAGGATTTCCTGAACCTGCGGTGGCGACATCATAGGCGCCGGTGGCGGTGGCTGGTAGTGCTGCGGCTGCGGCGGCTGGTACGGCTGCGGCTGCGGTGGCTGCTGGTAACCCGGAGGGTAACCAAAAGTAGACTGCCCAGCAGCCCAAGTGTCTCCCAATGGACCACTAGGAGGGAGTGAGCTGTAGTTCACAGCTTGCCAATAAGGGTCTCCTGTGTAATCATAACCCTGAGGGAATACATGCTCGAACGGGTTGAACTGAGCGGCACTAGCATAAGCCGGAATCGGCTCTCCATAGTTCTGCGGCGGCAGAGGCGGGATCGGTATAGAGGTAACCTCCGATACGGGATGCTGAGACTCCCCTGTCTCTGACTCCCCGGGAAGAGACGTGTAGCGGCTGCTACTAACACGTGGAGGGGTGCTTATGCGAATCCCTCCGCGCGTAGACATGCGCGCGTTCCTCCTAGGCCTCTGAGGCGGAGGAGGTAAGACTGGTGGCGGCGGTGGTGACGGAGTGATCACGTCACGCCACAGGGCCTCAGATAGGTCCTGCGGTAGAGGCGGCTGCTGTTGAAGCTGCTGATGCTGCGAGTGGTGCTGCGAGTGCACCGGTGAAACCTGGTGAGACTGGATCATCGGAGAGTTGTGGCTGGGGGTAAAATACCAATCATGCTGCTTAAATCTCTCCTGGAAGCTGTCCCCACCATTGTAGGGTGATCCCCTAAATGGCGACCCATCCGATATCTCAATCGGATGGTTAGGC
Organism: Helianthus annuus; assembly: GCF_002127325.2. NCBI lineage: Eukaryota > Viridiplantae > Streptophyta > Magnoliopsida > Asterales > Asteraceae > Helianthus > Helianthus annuus. The sequence continues at coordinate 132,851,570 of NC_035447.2, forward strand.
GTACCTGATGGCGGTAGCGAGGGGTCCGTATCCTCGTCGACGTCCATCTCGTGACCACCAGAAAAGTGGTCCTCCGGTCCAAGTGGGTTATGACCCACTGGCTCATCCCCAAAAGCATCAGGGTTATACAAACCCTGGTAGACTGGTGCTGGATACTGGTGCGGTGACTGGTGCAATGGTATGTAGGATCCATGCGAACCATGGGGCCCATTCTCCGAGTGGGGCCCAAACGAGTGGGGTAAAGACGGTGAAGTGCTGGCGGACACCGAGTGTCTAGCAGGCTCGGCGAAAGACCTCCAAAGGTCGTTGGCGGCTGTGTTGTGCGTGGCGGATGGTGCTCGCCTATGTGAGGGCCCTGCCTCATGGTCGTGGGTAGTAGCAAATCCTCCTCGACCTCTCATTCGCGGCGGCATAGTGATCCTGTCAAAAGTCAAACAAGTTGCACAACAAAATATATAAGACAATGCAATAATAAATAAAAATAAATTAAACGAAAAGTTGAACATTCCTAAGTTCTTTGTCTAGACTCGAAAATCGAGGATTGTGCAATTGTGTAACTGAGATTAAACACATTAGGATAGTGTTTAATTCACTCAGCGCTGGCTCTGATACCAACCTGTCACACCCCGATTTCCACGTGTCACCGGTGGGCCCGGTGTGGGGTACAGTGACGTAGTTGGCATCGTCATAGACAATCAACACAATATAATAATGCACAGCGGAAGCAGAATAGAAACATTTCAACTTTTAAATAAAGTGTAATAATAAATATCACAGTAGTTGAAATGGATCCACAGGCGGATCAAATAAAATAAGATAAAAATAGTTCAACAGATAATTGTCGTCCAAGCTTGCGAGACTATGGTGGACGCTCTTAAGAAACAGCCAGCCTATTTCCGTATAGTACCTGCACTTAATCTTTTGGGAAAAATACGTCAGTTTACACTGGTAAATACAAATCGACTGACTCATTTTGAAAATGATTGAAAATTTATTTAAATGCACAAGGCATAAATATTTTTATTAACTTAGGATAATTATATAATATAAACTTGTGAACGAATTACATGCACTTATATCTCTGGTGGCCCGGGATCTACTGTCCGGGCTAGAGATTTAATTGACACACCACATTAAAGAGTTATACACGACGGGTGTACGCCTACACCCCGTGCTCTGGTCGTGGCCATCTCGTAAGATAATGCCAAGGATATCCGGGACACGGTCAATAACCCCCCAAAGCCTTTAAGTAAGACAAGACTGTTTAAACGAAATCACACAAGCTATTCAAGACTGTACACCCATAGGGCGCAGGACTTGTGCGCCCGATCAAGCGGTATTTTAAATACCGTACCCCAAGCCCGTATAGGGAAAATAAGTCAAAATGTATTTACCTGAGCAAGTATAAGTCACAATTGCTAAGTGTTGGTAGCTTTTACCGGGCCTCCTAATCTGGAACAAAGGTTTATAATTAACCTATTAGATTCCTAACGGCCTTTTATTTAAGCCTAAGCTTTGACCGGTTAGTTTTAGGAATGATACGGTTTACGCACGATTAAGCGAAAAGACCGGACAGAATGTGATTTAGACCCGACAAGTTTGAATACTTGTCTAATATGGGTATACTAAATACATTCTGGATTTTGAAATAAAAATGATATCGTTTGACCCGTTTCGGTCAATTTACGCAAACTAGTTACGTAAACCGAACCGAACGCGAAAAGGGCGATACGGGCAGTCAAATGATTCAAATGCAAGTTCCCTGAGATAATATGCTTAAAATATGATATTATATCAGTAAGTTATGTTCTATATTGCCCGGAATAATTTTAAACCCAATTTATGCCTTAGAAGGGCATTTTGGTCATTTAAAAGATAATAAAAGGGTAAAATTAGAAATCTGAGTTTCGGGTCTGGTTCATACAGTAAATATAACATATTATATCAGTAGGGTATGACCCATATATCAAATTTATCATTTAAAACTAAACTATGCACCGTAGGGGTATTTTAGTAATTTCACAAGGGCTAAAAGTGCCAAAACTGGAAATCTGAGTTCATATACTTATACTTACTGTTTTTATATGAAAATAAGCTAAACACATCAGTAGGTATAGGTCTTATATGTTTAAAACAAGTATAACGCTTACTATGCGCTTAAAACGCTAAATATGCGATTTAGAGCCGTTTCCGGGTTTATATATGAAAGCTGAGATTTTTATATTTCCAGAAGGCTCAAAATAATTTATTCATCATATAAAATCAGTAGAAAAAGGTTTCGGGTCAAAAGGATGTGTACAACTCATTTTATGGCTAAAACGGTCAAAACCGACATAAGCCGAAATGACTAGGCGATCTAGGATCCGTTCAGCCAAAAATTAATTAAAAATCATCAAAATTCCCAGAATATTATAATACATCAGTTGGTAAAAAGTTTTCTACCAAAACGTGGCCAGAAACGGGTTCTATGCGAAAAGGACCGTTTATGTAAATTTATAATATAGTTTTACGCTAATGGCCATAACTCACAATCTGGACCACCAACTGATCCGAAACTTTCGGTGCAAGTTCATATATTAGAAATAAAGATTTCTATCCTTTCATTTTTCCAAAAATCACGTTTTATATCAAAAAGGGCAAAATAGTCAACTTTATGCATAAATAGGAAACATGCATTCGAATCGGCTAAGCATAGACTCATGACATAAAATTTCCAGAAAGTTTAACTAAAATAAAAATAGTCAAAATACTTTCCAATACAGATCTCGAACATGCATGTATGAATCCGAATCGATAGCCTACGAAATAATCGTTTTATAAGACTTTCGGTTCCGATTCGTGTCTATACTATAGATGGTCGAGTTGATGATGATAAAACACATTCTTATATGTATTACAAGTTATTTATGATGATCAATCAGATTGCATGTCTAATATATTAACATTCAAGCTTATTTTTGCAAAAATCAATTCTGTTGACTTTTTAGAAACAGGTTTGACTCGACATTTAGCATGCATGTAGTGGGAATCAGAGAGTACCCTTTAGAGGGTTTGTTTCCCATAATATTACCAACATAAATCAGGTTTCAATTCGAGAAATAACTGATTGAAACCCGTTTAATCAGAAAGTCAAAGGTTATGAATACCCAGTTTGACTTTTATCAATAATCACAACAAGAATGGATTAAGGAACGAATTGAAAGCTTACAAAGGTCCTAAAGATGTTTAGTGGACACTAGAAGTCGGCCTTGATGATCAGCTTAGCTCCAGAAGTCTGCCTTGAAGTTCTTGAATATTGAGAGCACTTGGTTACTATGAAAAATGATCAAGAAATGGCCTTTCAATCTGATTTAAAGAGTGAAATTCGTGGGTTACTGTTGCCTAGCCATGCATGGCTTCTAATTGGTGCAAAATGAGGCAAGAACCAGCTGTATCCAACCCAAAATCGGACCCAAACCAACCCAAAACGAATTTCTGGTCGCTGGGCAACCCACGCGGCCCGCTTGGGCTTTACCAGGCGGGTCGCCTGACCCTGGTTCAGCCAAAATAAGTTTCAAACTTGACAGCTTTGACCCCTGAACTTGTACGCGATGTTTCGGCTACTTTTCTCGACCCGTAAACCCCCAAAATTGGTTCCTAAGAACCTTAGGACTTTTACCAACATGGTAATGCCCTCGGATAACTTTGCGCTCAACCGAAAAGCCCTGAAATTCGACGTTGACGCTTTTAGTCCCTTAAGTACGGTTTTGGCCATAACTTTCTCATACGTTGACGAAACTTCATGAAATTTTTACCACATATTCTAGTGAGTATATTTTAGCTATACAAAGCTTCGGGTCTGCCAAAAGTTCACTCAGAGGTATAAATTAAACATGTTGACACTTTTGGCCCCTATAGTTTACAATACTTCACTTTTGTGCAATTTCCGCGTCGTATGATCCATGAACCATCCGTTAAAGGTTATAAACATTATGTGGGGTTATTATAGAGTCTATTTATCCATTGTTGACACTTTGGACCCTTATGTTCCATAGTTTTCACTGTTTGTCACTTTTAGTCCCTCTAAAGTATGTTTTCACATAACGGAACCTTATGACACGTGTCAAGACATTATTGGACGAAATTTTTCGAGGTGTTACACCAACCCTGCCCATTCATTTCTAGCGTTATGTTTTCATATTACTTGACAAATGAACTTACACCACCACTATCCTTGTGGTGGGTAATGAATATCAATTGTTTATTCCGAATTTACCCCCTTTCGGTTACTATTTTACGACAAGAAGCTATTTTGAGGCTTTTGATCCGGAAAGAATTTATGCCTATGCTTCAACACTTACCTAACTTTACCATATCATAATACATGTTTCTAAATGACTCGTAAGGGTCGTTATCCGATTTACCCATCAAGGGCGTTTTGGTCAGTTTTAGTCCCTCTTTTACGACGAAGGACCTTTACTACTTATTTGACCAAAATCGCATGCTTAACTAACAACATATTTATGCGTACCTGGCTCGGGTCAACTTATTGACCCGTTTCAATACCTTGTCTTCATTTATTTGCTATTCCATAGCATTGCTAATTCACAAGCCGTTTATTCCTGCGAGCACAAGACTCGACATACACTTTTTAGACGTTAATTGTCAAATGGTATCAATATTACCATTTGATCCATTTTACGCTTTTTATTAGTTTAGGCTTACTTATAAAGTAGCCATTCGAAAACGCATTTTATTTATGTCACTTCATGACCAAATTACCATTTTGCCTCTTTTATCATTAAACATGGTTTTTCATCATTATATATGCTCCGACATGTATCGTTCATTTCATGTCGGAACCATATCTTGAATATCATCTTAATCGTATAAGAAACTTTTAGAACAAACACATATTCTTCAAAAAGTGTAAGTTTCAGTTACCTCACATCCAAATTACGCTTTTCTTTTCATATTTGATTCGATCGACCCGCTTTCTCCCCAAGCTTCACCTAGCTTGATAAGCGTCAACTATCATTCATCATTCACAAGGTTGTTAGAATAGTCATTCAAGATCATGACTTTCACACCTTATGAATCTTTGACTACTTTTCTTATTGAACTAAATCATAAATCATGAGTTTAATTCTTGTGTCAAGACCCACTTCTAAGCAATTATGAATTCTTAACAAAATCCCTATTTTGTTCAAGTAGTTCATTCATACGAGTTAGTATGGTGTTTATAAACACCAATACCAACATCAATTTCATCAAATCATCAAAACCCATCTTTCTATCATGCAAGAACAAGTACTCAATCATGTAATTTGTTCAAGTGCTTATTTCTACTATCAAGTATGATGATTTTAAACATGTGTATATAATCATCTTCACTACCTAATCAAAACCCACTTGTCTAAGTGTGGTGAATCATCAATTTATTCAAATCAAAGCAATTTTACTTCAAATTTCTACTTAGGGTTTGTTCCTAAGCAATCATACATCTCAATTTCGGCCTTAGCTACTACGATCCATACATAAATCGAATTCTTCTATATTAATCAAATTTCACAACTTCATAAATGTCATAAATTCGAAATACCTTTCGATCCCCTTGACTTGGTGATCATTTGTATGTGTTTATGCATTTGATTCGAGCCAGTTTTGACCTTCAATTTTGATCATCTTGTTGAACTTAGGGTTTGGGGAGGAATCCTGGTGTCGCCCCCTGTGTTGATCGAACCAGACACACACTAGTGTGTGTTTGGTTTTAATTTTATTGTTTTAATTATTATTAGTTTCAAACTTAACAACTTTGGTCCCCCATCTATTGTTTGGTTCATTATTAACTAGGTCACAACCTAATTATTTTTAACAATATTCCCACTAATTAACTAGGTTAAATATTCCTAGTTAACATAGTGGGTTCGGGGAAATTATGACTAAGTTTATTTTAAGTTAGTGGTTATGGAAATGAAGGAAGACTCCTGACCGAAAGGCCTCGAGTTCGATTCCCGATCCACCCGGGTTTTACCGGCTCTGCATTGTCGTGCCCTCGGGCGGGTGCAGGGTTGGGTTTTCCCCGGAACTGGTGGTATGGTGGGCTAGGGGCTCCGTGCGTGCAGGTTGGGCTGCCGCGGGCTACCTTTCGGCCAATGGGTGCCGCGTACGGAGTACCCGGCGATTCTTATGTTGGACGTTCAAAAAAAAAAAAAAACTAAGTTTATTTTAAGTCCCGTTAAGTCGGGCTTCTTACAAACTTTATTTCCTTAGAAGCTTTTATTCACGTTTTATTTAATATTAGGTGTATTTATTTAAATCCTAATATTTACCGGGTTAATTGTTACCTACTAACGGTACTTTTACCGTCTTTTAGTATTAACGGGTTTGATTACCAAACCCGTTTTCGGGGTGTTACAAAATGGGTCCTTACATATGTAACAAAATACTGCTCTCCTTTATAGGATAATAGGATAAATGAGATTATTTCTTACGCTTCATGAATTAGAAGCCTTATGTAAGTTTAAGTCTATACTTGTTTAGATGTTACTCACATTGCAACACACTAGAGATATCTAGATTAATGTGAAGCATTTAATAGAGTATTACAATATCTTTAAAAGAAACGAGAGGCTATAATTTAAAGAAGAAGTGATAACTCAAACCGGTTGATTACTCTAACTTTGTAATATTCAAAGATGACAAAATGTAATTTCGGGTATATCTTTATGTCAGCAGACAAAACCTATCTTATGGAGGAGTCATAATAAACTGATAATAACAACCTAAGTTATAACGACATAATATAGTCACTAAATGTTGTTGGAAATTTACCAGTGAACTCATAAGTTTATTAACTCCATATAATTAATGTTTTGAAGACTTAGTGTGATAAAGTCAGCTACCATGACTCCTTGAACAGTAACAGTTCAAGAGGTGCTGCATTAAATTTCGATACGCAATTAATTATTCGTTTATGAACGAATTGAGGAAACTAAATCTTTGTATCGAATGCATTCATGATATGCTTAAGGATCCTATAACTAAAAGTCTATCACCCATAAATATTATGTAAGCGCTTATAATAATCACGGGTTTATTGATGACTATGTACAACTGCATATCATACTATGAATGATTAACTTTTAATATTCCTCATCAGTTTGATTTTGTATGTCTCTAACATATGTTCTGCCGGTGTAATGACATATAGACAAATATAAATACAAATCAAACGCTAAAGGGCTTGTTTGTATTTTGATCATAACTGTTATGTTTTAAATTGAGGCTGTAGTATGACTAATGGGGGTCCTGAGTCGAATAATGATTCAACGGCAGTATTTCTCTGCTACGGTTCTTGGTTTAAAGCTAAAATGAGTATTAACTTCTGATCAGACTTATCTAATACTCATGATAAATGATTATTCGGCTAAGTGGGAGAATGTAAGATTAAATATTTATTTATTTATATTTAATCTAGTAGCCATCATTATCATTTATATAATATAGATCAAAATATATAAAACCTATAATATAATTAGTTGGTAATTGTTGATGGGCCATATTACCCTAATTAACTAATTGGGTTTCCCCTTGGGTGTATATAAGGAGATTACTAGAGAGGGATTAGGGTTAGATATTCATAACATCATCTCTAAAATCACATCCTCTCTCTCTCCATTACTACGAGTTCTTCAACCCTAAAGAACTCGGTACTACCATCAAGAAGATACATCCTAAAGGGGAACCAGATCAAGCTGACAACTATGTCGAACTCCGTGGCTGCGTCTCTGACTAGATTCTCTGCTGGCCTGTTTGCTGTATCAGGTATTATTTACATGTTTTCCCTTATGTTTAAACAGAGCTGATCAACAAATGAAGCCATCCTATGTAATGTGTAGTTGACCTTCATGATAGTAAGGAACCATGACAACAATCAGAACTCCTAAATCCTAAATCCATAAATCCTAATGACAATTGTACATGATCCATACACTTATGTGCATGATATCATGTATCATGGTCCTAACACTATGAATGTGCAACCTGATGTACATCTGACTTAATCTACATTTGAATTATACGTTAGATTTGATCCTACAGTAGACTTGTGCATTTGATATGATCCTACAAATGTGCAATGATGCTACATATGATCCTACACATGACTTGTGCATTTGCTATGATCCTACAAATGTGCAATCTTACTACATATGATCTATAATTGATAGCTAACATCAAAGATCTTGTACATAACTATCACACAATCAACACCTAAAACTATGATCTATAAATGACAGCTAAATCCATCACTCCTAAAATCCATAGTTGTTTTGGTCAAAAATTATCTAATCAATTAGTTGATCGATTTTGTTAGGTGTGGTAGTGTGCTAAGCTTTATGTGATTAATGAAAGTGTGGTAAAAATAATGCTTAATTCGTTGGACAAAGATGCTAATTGTTTGTGACAAAAATGTTGTATAAACTGCCAAAAATACTACTCAGAACACCAGAATACGGCTCAGGATATTGGGATATAGATCGAGATATTGGAAGTGAAACTAAATGATTTACTAAGAACACAAGGAATTAAGAGGAAAGCCCTTGATTAATTGAGATCGCTGTCACAAAACATCAGGAGACGACTATAAAGGTCGTCTACCACAACCAATATTATTGAACAAACAAAAAGAGTACAACTCGAGAGCTAATCTAATCAAATATTACAATGATCTCTAATGTGAGTGTAAGTGAAAGTGAATGTTGCGAGTGATCTGCAAGAAGAAGCGTTACTAATCAAAAAAATGAGAGTGTGGTCCTCATTGTCCTTAATTTGATTAGATGGCCTCTTTTTATAGTGTAGAAATGTAACACTTAATCCCAAAATATCAGGGATGCTGAAGAATATTCCTTTTGTGACCATTATAAACTTGTTCTCCAAGTTCCACACATGCTTATTGACTAAAAGCACGAGTCTTCAGCTTCTTTAATCGGCAACAATCATTATATAACTAAGTGTTTCAGCATAACAATAACTATAATCCTAATATTGTGCTGGACATTCATTTATGACCGTTACCAGTCATTACCCGTTGTCTTCAATGTATTTCAGACTAATCAGCATTGACCAAGTATTTTATTTATTTCTTACAGTAATTAAATAACTTGTGTGACATATGTTAGTCATATATCAGGATTAGGTTAAGGATATCTAACCTATCTGTATCCTGAGACTCCTAAATTATACTCGGAATTTCAATCAGAATCAGTTTGAAATACTGATCAAAATTTTCACCCATAACAATTGTCCCCAAAATTTGACGGTTATTATCATTATATCTCAGCTTATAAATTTTCAAATATTGATACGGCTTGACCAATGTTTCAAAGTTTTCTGTCATCCTAGGCAGAGAAGGGAGAGAGACCTACTAGGACCATCACTTTGTCTAACAACAAAGTGATGACATTTGAGGAAGAAGATCGGGACAACGTTCAGGATCTTCAGCATATTGGGCTGGTAATTACTTTATATATTGCCAACCGTTTTGTACGTAGAATCCTTATGGATGGTGGAAGCTCAGTCAACATTATCCAACTGGATGCTATGAAAAGAATGAACATCCCAAAGTTAGAAATTATCTCAAAATCCTCAGTTTTATTAGATTCAGTGGAGAAGCCAAGAATACTATCGGGGAAATCAAAATGCTAGTGTATATTAAAGGAGTAAACTCTTTTAAAAATTTTGTGCTATTGATACTTTAACCTGTTACAGTATCATACTAAGTAGACCATGGATACACGACATGAAGGTCGTGCCTTCAACTTACCATCAATGTGTGAAGTTGCCAACTCCATGGGGAGTGGTAAAAATAAAAAGTGACCAGCAATACATCTTCGATGAAACCCTCGGCGAAATCTCGACAGGGATGACAATAAAAGTATCAAGCATGCGATATCCTAGATGCAAAGGAGCAAGATGTTAAACAGGTATTCCTAGACCTGGATATCATGGTGCTTATAGGAAACAAATTGACAGATTCCTAAAGAGCAGAATATCGACATTTTCTTGGGAGTACGAGGATATGACATGTACTTCTAGAAATATTAATGTGATTAAAATACACCATATAAATTATATCAAACAGGCGTAAAAGCAACCCTTTTTAGTACTAATTTTGGAAAAAGCTTGTGTTTTCGCTCCTTTTTTATTTTCAGGGTTAAAAGAGCTTAAATGTAACAAAAGGAGCAAAAAGACAGCGAAAACCAACATAAATGTAAAGAAGGAGGAATTGCCGCAACTCGCCAAGCCCCGATTCACATCCAACCCACAAAATAGCAAGAACAGAAGATTTGACACGGGGTTGTGTCCACCAGACACGTGCCGTGTCTGAAGATGGATGCTGGGCAAAAGAAAAGACAACTACAAAAGACAAAACTGGCAGCCAATACGGGGCCGTGTTAAGCCAACACAAGGCGTGGTCAAATCAAAGATTTTCAGATACGATAGTACAACAAGTACTTTGGCCACGGGCCATGTCGTTGGCCGTGTTAGTACAAAATTTGACAAGCAGTTAATGAGGAAGGGAGAGAGAGAGAGTGTTGGTGCATATTTGTGACAACAGCTTAGATTTGGTCTTTGGATATCTTGTAATTAGTTAAATGATAAACGATTAGCGGGTTAAGCTTTGTATTAGTAAATTTATAGAGTTTAGGCTAAACAAAACCCATATTGGGTCTAGGGGGGACGATTTGTGTCACACCCTGACTTTTGTGGAAGCGTGTTTATGGTGTGACTTTCTTGTTATCATTGCATTCAACCATATCAAACAACTATATAATAAAACCAAAGATTTGTCATCCATAAAATGAGTTTAAAACATACAACATTGTCTAAAACGTAGACTTCAAATTTCAAGTTTTACAATCATACCAAAAAGCTTATGTGCTCACTAATGACTCATCGAAAAATATTAAATAGCACCAAGGGTAGGGAGACGTGTCTCGTCCAGGATTAAGACACACTGACCAACCCAAAGACCATGGATGACATCTTTATACTTAACATGACTTGAAACTCCAACGCCCGCCAGATCCATACTTAATTTCCTGAAATACATGTAGTTTGAAAAAAAACATCAACAAAAGTTAAGCGACTTCATGTGTATGTGTATGAAAAAGCCTTTAAAGTATGTCTGTATAAATGTATGTCCCTGGTATGAAGCAATAAGGAAAATAGATCAATTAATGTGTAGCTAATACGTTAATAAGTGACATGGCCTTGGAAGCAATCAAACCTGTATGCGTATTTCGTACCGGCCCCTCCGGCGGAACGACATAGTCACCACATGCAGCCACTCGCAGGCCCATGGGTGGGGCTCGCAACACCCAATAGATCTATCACTCATGCCCCTCGGTCCTTATGCAAGGATTAATGGTCTTAAGACAATAGCCTACCCATTCACGTGATCTAGCAGTACATTCCTTAGCTAATCATACCATGTATAAAACGTTTGTAATCAGTACGTAACATGTATTTCACCCCCGAAGTTGTAAAATTGAAAACAGTTAAAAGAAAAGGGGGACATGAACTCACTGTATTGCGTCTTCAGTATGTGTAACCCAAGTCTCCTCAGCAAACACGACTACCTACAGTGTACTAACGCTGTTAGACGAACGGGCCGTGCCTTTGCTTAGTATGAAGGTTTTTGAGTTACGTTTCTTGTGTTCCCAATATTATTCCAAGTTATAATTATTAGTTGTTAAAATAATAAATGTTTTAACTTGAATTTTTGGAATAATTTGTTAAACAATATTTTTGTAGTAATACTTCTCATGTATTTGTATTCGTATTTCCCTCCCAAGGATGGGGTATTTCATACATGTATTTTCGTATCTGTATTTGTATATCTTGCCAAGTAATGGCGTCGTATTTCGGTGTATTGTTCCAAATAAAAATATGTTAATATATTCCCAATATATATTTCCAAAACCATATATTTCAAGTCTCACTTATATACAAACTTATTTTGTTCAATCGTGTATTGTCCCATAAAATATATATTTTTCTCAAAAATTATATATCTTCTAAATATACTAGGAAAATATATTTTTATCTCCCAAAAATAATATATTTTCTCGTTGTCAAAAATATGATATACTTGGTAATATTTACAAAATCATATTTTCACTTCTTTCATTTCCAAAATAATATTTACCAAAAATATAGTGTAATTGTATATCCCGAAATATTTCATAAGTTATGTTTTTGTGTTCGGTTTCACAATATTACATGTGTAAGTTAAATATTTATTCCTTGTAATTTTTGGTATTATTTTGGAGTTGTAATTTCCATGGTAATTTGTAAGTTATATTATTTTACCCTAAAATAATATAACTAGTTCACAAAATATACAAATATTCACACAAGTGTCTTAGTATAAAATATATATATTCTAAATATATATTTATCCACTTTTATTTATAAAATCAACCTCCGACACTGTGTATTTTTGTAACAAATATTATGGCGAAGTTTATATTCGAAACACAAGTTATAAAATATACTTGTAACACTTGTTTAGAAAAATATTTTCTAAGTGTTGGAATTTTTAGAAAATTTTGCCAGAGTTTCCTTTGTAAACGGAGGTATCCATGCTTATTAGCATATCATTTTCTTTTCAAAAATTCATTCAATTAATCAACAACAAATTATTAAACAACATTACACTAACCAAGTGCAAAAACAAAGCATTTTACATAATAACATGAACTTGGTTTTTCGTAAAAACGCGTAGTATCTTAGTGGGGTGTTTGGTGGGTTTAGTTACCCTCCGAAGTGTGTTTACTTTTGTTAAAATCTTATTCTTGGGATCTTTAGATGTTCACAACTTGTGAACTTATTTTACAAAAATATTTGTTTCCAATATTTTTCTTGTTTTACTACACTTATTTTGTTAATAAAATAGTGTAGGTTTAACAAAAATCATAACCTTTAAAAAATTATCTTCTATTCTTAGTTTATTTAGGAAAACCATTTGTAAACCTTGGATCCATATGATCACCAACTTACTTTGTTTACTAATTTTTCACGAAACCATCTTGTTACCAAGTTCATCTTAAACATGGAGGTGATTCTTTTATGTAAATCACTAATCACCTCCTAACTTGTTAACTTAAGTTTTTAATCTTACTTTAACAAGTTCCACCATGATGCTTAACATCATATCACTAGTAATCGTCAAGCAAGCATCAAGTAATCATCAACAATACAAAACAACATCATACTTAACATTACTTCTTCATTTTAACAATATTTCATCATCAAGTTAGCTTTATGTTCAAGACTTTTGCATATGATCTTTTAGTGTTCTTGAGACATCATCTTAATATAACTATTAACCACCAAAAATATGAAGTAATAAGGGTTAACAAGAAGCTTACAACTAGCTTAAAGCTAGGGAAGATCACAAGGGAAAAATGAGTGGATAAAAGCAAACGGTGAAGGTCCTTCAACTTCCGAAAGCTCCAAGCTTCCTAACTTAGCTCCTTACACCTTAATATTACTTGGGAATGGATGGAATGGAAGTGAGAATGGAGATTTGTGGGAGGTGTGTGTGAGCCGTAGGTATGGAGGAGGAAGAAGAAGATGGGTGTTGGTGATGATGGTAATGAGAAATGGCTAAAGACCTTTGGTTTATATAAACTAATTTCCAACATGTAAAGGAATATGGCATCCTATGTGTAGAATATGCCCAACAAGATCTAATTAATAATTAAAAGAAGATTTTCTAGGTGGGTCCCTTGTTGGGGCCAGATTTGGTGGGGGGGGGGGGAAATGTAAAATTTTGGAAGTTTGGGGTTTAAAGTGCAAATTAGAAGGTTTAAGTATGTTTAAGTGTGTTTAGGTGTTTTTATGATTTTTAAGGTGTTCTACCACCAATACTAGCTTAATATCATAAAACATTACTTCTAGTAAAATTTTGATGCCCCAGTTATTGTCCGGTTGTTCGGTTCGTTACGATTCGTTAAAGTGCTGAATTGCGCAGTTTCACTAAGTATGAAGCCCCTTTTGTGGCAGTTTTAATTCCCGACACTTTGTAAGTTATTTTGGAAAATAAAACATAAATTTTGTAGGATATTATTGTCTTAAATAGCTGGTTATAGCTGAATTGTGCTGATTTTCTGCAGAATTCTGCAGTTTATGTGAGTTTTAGGCACTTTCCGGCACTTAAACTATCACCTAGTGACGCAGTTTTATGGTCCTTACTTCCCTACACTCCGTACTAGTGTAGTACCTTGACTCTGGCTCATACTGGGCCTCAATATATTGTCTGTCTATGTGCTGGCATTGTCAGCATGTTTCTGAGTTATCCGATCACTGTGCTAACTGTGCTTTGTGCATCAAGTATGTCACTAAAGTTTGTATGTAATGAATGTAGTGATAGTATGAAATGTGATGCATATGTATGTATGTAACAAAAATCAGAAAGCAGTTTATTCATCAGTCGAAATCAAGCACAGTTATTAAGCATAAATCAATATTAATTAAACGTACGGATGCATGCAAATTTGACAGTTGTCACAATTTGGGCCTAGCCCATGTAGGAAACCCTAGCCTAAAGTTGCAAACCTTGTGTTATATAAACAAGGCTTTGTATTAGGGTTTATGTTAATCAGCCAAAACAGTGATAGAGAATTTGTGAAAGGCAATTAGGGCTTTGGACGAATTTGTGATCTTGATTGATTGTAATTCGTGAGATTGATAATCAATAAAGATCGGGTTTAATTGTGAATTGCTGTTTCTACTCGTTTCTGTGATAATCTAGTCTAGAGGACTCCGCACTCTAGATTGGATAGACAATTTTGTTACGATCCGTACGAATCAGGGGACCTACATTTGGTATCAGAGCATTAGGCTCTTGAAGAAGCTCGGTTCAGAATTGTGTTTTGCAGAAACAGGAAGATTTCTGAAAATTTTGAAACCTGAAAACTAGGGTTTCGAAATTTTTTGGGTTTGATATAATTTTCAAAATTTTTTTTTTGTTAATCAGAATTGGCTGTTTTTGATCTTCTGCATTTTTAGTTTGCTGGTTTACAGGTTTTCAGGATAGTTCTGGTTGATTGTTGGAAGAATTTTTTTGCTGAAAAACTTGAAGATTCGAAGACTGTTCTTCGTGTTCTTCATTAAGTTCTTCAAAATTTTGTCAAAACTTTGCTGATTTGGTTGTTCGATTTTGCAGGAAATTGATACGAAATAAAGAAAAAATCTGCTAGTTTCGGAAAATATTTGATCAGATCTAGCGATTTTACTGAGGGGCGTATTTAATAATTAAACTGATCTGGACCTGCGAATTTTATTGACCGGAGTATTTAAATCCAAAGGCGACTTTGGTAATCGTGCTAGTTGTCCTCAGCGATATTATCACAGTGTTCGGCGAAGTTACTAGCCATCGTAATTGCGAACCGATTACCCGGCGTATTTAATATAAGCGAATTTAAACAGCGAAATTGGTTAACCAGCATAATTAACTAGCGAAATTAAGTGATCAGCGAAATTGTGCGGCGAACTTGAGGCAGCGAATTTGTGTTGATTTTCCAGCGAAATTAAAAAGGTGGAGCATTTAATTTCGTGGAGTAATTAGATACGCATAGAGGATTTAATGTTTTTGAAAATAGAACGTGATCCGTAGCTCATCTGCCGAAGCCGTTTGCACCGTTGAATTCGTTGGATTTTTAGGACAAAAAAAAAAAGACTCTGGAAAATCCCAAATTTGGTTTCGACATTATATATCATTGGATTCTTTTTTTCGAGACGATTCTAAGGGTATAATTTGGTAACCACTGTTTTCGGACACTTTTTGTGCGGTTTTACCAGTCTGTTACGTTAAAATGTCGAACATGTCAAATTTGAACGAACTATTGAGGATGGAGCACGAGGTTGGCACAACCAACAAACTGCCTAAGATGATGAAGGAGGAGAATTATCTTACATGGAAGGACAGATTTCAATCCTTCATTGAATATCAGGACACTCGCATGTGGATCTGTATTGTAGATGGGTACACAAACCCAACACACGATTTTGAGGGCAGACCACGTGTCACAGCCTACGTGAACATGCAAGAGGCTGATAAAAAGATGTATGAGGCTGAAAAGAGAGCCTTGGCTGCTATAAAAATGTCCTTACCCAATGGCATCAAGCATACCTTTAAGAAGTACACTACTTCAAAAGAAATGTGGGATTGAATGGGTAAGGTCCCAAAAATCCCACAAAAGGATATGGGACCATACCACCAAACCGACCTTTCAACCCTTCTAACCTTGCGCGGCCGCGCATTGGTCTTGCAGAAGGAAGAAAGAAATCAACGAACAACAGTCGCGCGCCCAAAGGGAAAACTAAACCCTTGCGCCACCTTCCATTTAAAAAAGGTCAAGACCCTGAGATCAAAAGGTCCACCCAAATATCCAGACTTGGATATTATTTTACCCAGACTTGGGATCTATCCAACTGTGTGCACACGGTAAAGTGCCACACCAGATTACAGCAGTAATCTTCTAGAAGAAATATGATCGTACACCACCCAGACGGTTGTAACCGTCTGGACACGTGTCATCATCACAAACATTCATGAAATCACCACGATAGCATGTAATTGGAGAATG
Source organism: Helianthus annuus (assembly GCF_002127325.2). Lineage (NCBI taxonomy): Eukaryota > Viridiplantae > Streptophyta > Magnoliopsida > Asterales > Asteraceae > Helianthus > Helianthus annuus. Next base: position 132,868,210 of record NC_035447.2, read on the forward strand.
ATCTCCACTCAAACCACTTTCCACGTGGCAAATCCCCAACCATAGATCAAGTCGTGATCCGTGTGCACTCACGACGGATCAAAGCAACTTAATGAAAAGTAAAAAGACTTAACGGAAGGAAAAGATAACCGCTACGGTGTTAGCATCTTCCGTTATCTTTTCAATAACATATTTTCCCTCCAAAACTCTCGGTTATAAATAGGAGAACCTTTCAGGTATGAACTCAGATCCAATCTCACTACTCAATTACCTTATCTTCTCCATACAAATACTTATTCTCACACCGGAGTCAGGTCAAGGAGAGAACCCCCTTCTCCCCTTGGCGAGGCTAACGGTGCTCTGTTTTGCAGAATAGCCGGAGAAGAAGTTCGACCACCACTGAACCAATTGAGAGAGAACTAACCTTTTATGCGGATTCAAACCCCCTGGTCCAACTAATTCCGATCCGTTGCACCAGTGTTTCTTCATTGGCGCCCACCGTTTTCTCAGTTTTTCTAGTTCCTATCTCGTTTCGGTTCAGTTCATTTCACTTTTCTGTCTTTCCATATGGCAGAAAATTCATCTTCTCACCGATGATCCGGTCCTCGACCAAACGTCGGAAACAATCACCAGAGAAAATGATTCCCAAAGCATGGGACTGGTAAATACCAGACTGCTGTAAACACAATCACTAGATCTGATTCCTCAGACATCAGATCTAGAGAAGAAGTCCACAGTACAGAATTGAGAAACATCCAATTTAGCCACAACAAAGATGGCGATCATCAGGAACAAATACACATGGTTCAAGGAGGACCATCACGGAGAGCAAGCAAACGAAATTATGACCAACACTGGAGAGAACAACAAGTCGTGTTCCCTGTTGTTCCTGGGGGCCCCCAGGAAGAACGACCAGTAATTATCACCGGTATTTTTGGTCATTACCGGACGGACTATATGTTCATAGATCCAGGAAGTTCAATGGATATCATATATGAGCAGTGTTTTAAGCAACTGGATCCGGAAGATAAAGCACGATTGGAACCGGTCGATTTTCCTCTCACCGGATTCTGTAATGAAGCTGTTTTCCCTTTGGGACAAATCGCTCTCCCGGTAACTTTGTCAGATGGCAAACACTCACGAACAGTTACAGTAAATTTCATGGTCATGCCAACGCCATGGACCAAAAACACTTAGATCCAAAAATCCGCTGATTCCAGTTACTTCCGCCTGGCCATTCCAACAGTGGGGCATTGATCTTGTTGGCCCATTTCCTGATGCGCCAGGCGCAGTAAAATTCATCATCGTTGCGGTAGATTACTTCACAAAATGGGTGGAAGCTAAAGCTTTAGCCTCAACAACAGCAATGGTAATTCGCAAATTCATATGGGAGCATATCATTTGCAGATTTGGGTTACCATTGCGCATTATTTCTGATAATGGCACCAATTTCGCCGCAGAAGACCTTCAGAAATGGTTCAAGGAAATGAACATTGAGCACAGCTTCGCCTCCGTCGCGCATCCTCAAGCGAATGGTCAGGTAGAAAGCATAAACAAACAAATCGTTGATGGTATAAAAGCGCGACTAGGGACAGCGCGCAGAGGATGGGTTGACGAGCTTCCCAGCATCCTCTGGGCGCATCGAACAATGCCAAAGACTAGCACCGGAGAAACTCCGTTCAGTTTAGTCTATGGGTCAGAAGCCGTCATTCCAGCTGAAATAGGCCTACCCTCGCCGCACATGTTAGCAATGGAAAAACAGGACAACGAGCAAGAACGGAGGATGGATTTAGACCTGCTGGAAGAAAGGCGCGAGAACGCGGCCATAGCAGAAGCAAGGTACAAGTCCAAGTTAGAGAAATATTACAACGCGCGTGTGCGCATCTGCACTTTTGTCCCCGGAGATTTTGTCTTACGCGACAACGAGGCTTCAAACGCTGAGAAACCCGGAAAATTAGCGCCGAGGTGGGAAGGACCCTATGTCATCAACGAAGTCTTGGGTAAAGGAGCATATACCCTAAAAAGGGTTGATGGGACTCTAGTTCCCCGCACCTGGAACGCGCAACAGTTGCGCAGGTGTTACATGTAAGCCAATCCTTTAAAACAAAAAGAACATACAGGCACTGTATTTCTCCGTCTTATCTTGTATTACAGGCCTTGCGCTTTTATCAATGCACGTATTATTCTTAGTAACATCACTGTCTATTACAAATTGCATGAAATTTCTTTGGTTCGCGCGAAAACGACATGGGAAAACATTGTATACCTCATGAACAGTCTCAAAACAGGCAAACTGTTGACAAACGTTCACACATGAGCACAATACCATTCCTCATTCGCCTCACCTATTCTAAAGTAATTACACACATGCAACATATTGTAATACGTACATATACGGATCATAGTAAACAATCTTCAAAAGAGTATATCATCATATACATTATCAAAAAGTGTGAACATAGACACTTAACAAGATCATAACAGTGATCTTCAAAAAATCCTGTCCAGTACCCAGAAGCTACAACAAAAAAGCATTAACAAAAGACAGAGGTAGACCCTAGGCTTCAATAGCCAGTCAAACACCAGAACCATCATCAACAGAGGACACCTGCCTGTTCCGGCGAACTTTCCGACGTCGGTACACCAACCGACACCCCCCTCTTTGAAGTATTGGAAACTGAGTCATCAGTCCATCAACATCCAATATAATATCAGCACCAGCAGAAACGGTAGCATGATGAGAAATTTTGCACTCAGAATTAGCAACTACAAGAGGAACAGGATCGACCAGTTTCTTCACCGGTGCAATAATAAGAGGTGGTGAACGGGACAGAAGAACGAGACCTTCGGCAGCATCATACACTCTAAGAACATCTAGCAGGAGACGAGTATGGTAAGAACGCTTCATCTTCTTTAAACTCAACTAAAATCAAATATTTCAAGCATATATATAAAGAGAGCTCAACACCTCGAGAAAAGAGAAATCCATCATTAACTGTCAGAACTATCACATCCAAACGGCGCTACAGGGACTTAGGTCACTTCTTCAATTAATGAAGACTGACAAAGCGCCATTTCAAATCTCGAGACCAATGAGGAAAAATGTTCACACTTACTGACAAGTGACGTCATTACCTGACAGAGCATGATTACAAGTCACATTTTTTCCTCTAAAAAAAAAATAATAATAAATAATAATAAAATTCAACCGTCTCATAAATTTCTTGTCTTATAGCGCTCAAAAAAGACTTTCCCTCTCCTAAGTCCAGTGCTCCACTTATTTGCATAAGTACAACACTAGACTGGGGGGACTTGAAGGGGTAAGGTCCCAAAAATCCCACAAAAGGATATGGGACCATACCACCAAACCGACCTTTCAACCCTTCTAACCTTGCGCGGCCGCGCATTGGTCTTGCAGAAGGAAGAAAGAAATCAACGAACAACAGTCGCGCGCCCAAAGGGAAAACTAAACCCTTGCGCCACCTTCCATTTAAAAAAGGTCAAGACCCTGAGATCAAAAGGTCCACCCAAATATCCAGACTTGGATATTATTTTACCCAGACTTGGGATCTATCCAACTGTGTGCACACGGTAAAGTGCCACACCAGATTACAGCAGTAATCTTCTAGAAGAAATATGATCGTACACCACCCAGACGGTTGTAACCGTCTGGACACGTGTCATCATCACAAACATTCATGAAATCACCACGATAGCATGTAATTGGAGAATGATCTCCACTCAAACCACTTTCCACGTGGCAAATCCCCAACCATAGATCAAGTCGTGATCCGTGTGCACTCACGACGGATCAAAGCAACTTAATGAAAAGTAAAAAGACTTAACGGAAGGAAAAGATAACCGCTACGGTGTTAGCATCTTCCGTTATCTTTTCAATAACAGATTTTCCCTCCAAAACTCTCGGTTATAAATAGGAGAACCTTTCAGGTATGAACTCAGATCCAATCTCACTACTCGATTACCTTATCTTCTCCATACAAATACTTATTCTCACACCGGAGTCGGGTCAAGGAGAGAACCCCCCTTCTCCCCTTGGCGAGGCTAACGGTGCTCTGTTTTGCAGAATAGCCGGAGAAGAAGTTCGACCACCACTGAACCAATTGAGAGAGAACTAACCTTTTATGCGGATTCAAACCCCCTGGTCCAACTGATTCCGATCCGTTGCACCAGTGTTTCTTCAGGGATGCATTAGAAAAAAGATAGGAGGGAAATGCCGATGTCAAGAAGAACAAAGTTGATCTACTGAAGAAGCAGTTCACTGTATTCAAGTATATGAAAAATGAGTCACTTGAGGACATCATCACTCGATACTATCATCTAGTGTCAGAAATGGACAATTATGATATAGATTGCTATTCTGACATAGAGAAAAATGACAAGCTGCTCGATGCTTTACCTACACTCTCATGATCAAGGGAGAAGCAGATTATGAGACAAAGGAATTGGAAGAAGTAGTTGGAAAGCTGAGAGCTTATGAGCTAAATATGAAGAAGAAAGAAACTAGATATGATCAGGTTCAAGATCCTGGGATTTACAATGGACTTACATCTTCTTCGTCTCACAACGCTTCTAGCTACTCTACTACTGCATTTCTTTCATGTGAGAATGAGCAGGTCACAATGAATGAGGATGGTGATGTGTGTTTCGTAGCTGCTTCAGGAGGATCAATAGGAGCTAAAAGAATCTCATCTACTAATCAGAGTAGCAGCACTAAGTCAATGCCTATGAGTGTGAAGTCTGCAGAAGAACATCTTGCTCTACTTGCTTCATTCGTTGCTTCATATGAGAACTACATTCAGGGAAAGATATCTGATCCTGCCACTTTAGATGAAGATTATGATCAGATTGACCCTGATGACTTAGAGGAGATGGATTTGCAATGGCAAATGACCATGATTTCCAGAAGAGTCAAAAGGTTCATGAACAGAACTGGAAGGAAGTTTGTAGGGAAGAGCATTGGTTTTAATAAGACCAAGGTTAGGTCCTTCAACTGTCAAAGGTATGGACATTTTGCTAGGGAATGTCAAAGAGCAAAAACAGAGTCTGCTGGTCAAACTTCAAACAACAGGAATGCATCTAACAATTCTAGCTCAAAGGCTTTGATCTCTACAGCACGAGAGGGATCATATGACTAGAGTGTTCATTTGGAAAATGATGAGAATGTTACTCAGGCATTCATGGCAGGGATAGTGCCCGTTGATGATGCTGAAGCTAACGGTGAAGCAGCTGAAGCAAAGGTAGATGCTGAAGTTGAGAGAGAAAGTGAAACTGAGAAAAATAAGGCTAATCAGACAACTGAAGCTGAAGAGGAAAAGCTAAAGTCTGATCATGAAAGGGAAGCTGAAGAAAAAGATGCCAAATATAAAAGAATGGAAGCTCAGCTTGCTGCTCATATAGCCAACCTTGACAAACCAACAGGAGAGGTACGTTCAAATTCTGTGTGTTTAAAATGTCGTGAATTACAGGGTGAGGTTGACAGGTTGTCAAGACAAAACCAAAGTCTGGTAAACGAGATATCTAACATAAAAGAATCATTTTTTTCCTAAAAGAAACGAGTCGTTATATTTGAAGAAAATAAAAGGTTATGAAGGTGAAATTGAAGCTTTAACCCGCAAATTAAACGAAAAAACTTCAAATTATAGACTTAGCTCATGACATGATGAGTAAGAAGACAAAAGAGATTTCTGAAAAATGCAAAGAGTTGTCAGATGCACAACTCAAAATTGTTGAACTTGAAAAGAAATTAAGTCAATTCAGGGACTCTGCTTTTGTAATGAAACATATGATGGGTGGCTTGAAGAAAAGTAATGACAAAACCAGTGTGGGCTTTCATGGTTTCAATGAAGTTCCACCTCCTGTTAGTCAGGTCTATTCTTTCTTGCCTAATGAAGATGATCTAACAGACTTTATGTCAATATCACCAAGTAGTTACACGTCAAGTCAAGGTGATGAGTCTGGAAGTGATGATGCAAGTGTTAAGAAGGAAAATAACAGTGAACCTGTCTTGAAAAAGAATAATTCACCTACTAAAAACAAACACCAAACTTTTGTTAAAAAAGTTAATTTTGTTCAAGGTAGTGACATGAAAAATGAGACAACTGTTATTGAAAATGAATCAAATGTAGAGTTTGTTAAAAATAAAAACAAAGAAAAATCTGAATCTAAGCAAACTGAACAAAATCCTTCTAAGGCATCATCATCAAATGAAGGATCTACTTCTAAGGCTTCCGTAAAGAAGTCTTTGAAAAAGAGATCATGCTTCAAGTGTCATACAAAGGGACATGTAGGTAGCTGTTGTCCTAACAAAAAGTCTGAAGCACAAGTTAGTGAGAGAAAGAGAGAGAAATCATCAGAGAAGAGTGGTGATAATGTGTAGAAAATGTCCAACTCTCCAAAGAAATCTGCTCCTAAGCAACATGAGGGTGTTGCTGTTGGTGTAGATAAGGCTGAAAAAGGAACTCCACAAGTTCCTCGTTTTAAAAGAAATCAACCAAGATTTCAGCCTGAATCTACATCAGGCAGATATGAGAGACCTAGAAGCAGTTCACCTAGAATGAACAATTTTAATGGAAATTCAAGTAATTTCAGAAGTCAAGGTCAATATCAAAATCGATACCAAAATAATGGTGGTCGAACTTTTTATAATAATGGCTTTAGAAATTACAACAATCAAGCTTCTTGGAATCAAAACTCAAGGTATCAAAACCAAAATTTTCAAAGGTCAAATAGTCCAAACACATATAGGAACCTTCAGGACCATAGACCTAGTGGAAATCAAAATTAAATTCCATCAACAGGTCTGAGATCCAAGACACCTGTTAGGAGTAATGGATATTGGATGGATGTTCCAGTAGTTGATGAATTTGGACGACCCAATACCATTAAGGCTTGGGTCCCCCAATCTAACTAATTTCTTGGTTGGTGTGTGTGCAGGAGCTGCTAAGGAGGATTATCAACTTATGGTATGTTGATAGTGGCTGCTCCAGGCACATGACGGGGGATGCGAGATTGTAGACTGAGTTTGAAAATTATAATGGAAGACATGTGAACTTTGCTGGTGCTAAAGGTGGTAGGATTACAGGTTGAGGAAAAGTGACCAATGGGAAGATCACTTTGGACAAAGTGAACTATGTTGAGCAGCTTAAGCATAATCTGATGAGCGTGTCACAAGTCTGCGACAAGGGTCACTCGGTCCATTTTACCAAGACTAAAGCATTAGTGTTGAAACCAGGTTTGGTGATTCCGGACGATTGGATAGTGATGAGAGCGCCAAGGAGAAATGACACTTATGTCATGGACATGGGTGCTAAGGATCCGACTGCTGTGGTGGCGTGTTTACTATCAAAAGCATCTGAGGCTGAATCGATGTTGTGGCACAGACGCATGGCCCATATTCACTATCGCAAAATGAACTATATTATTAAAAATGAATTGGTGAAAGGGGTTCCAATGCAGAGGTTTCACGTGGAAGATAAATGTCTTCCATGTCAAAAGGGAAAACAACATAAGAAACCTCACAAATCAAAAATAGTTAATTCCATAGATGCCCCTTATGAATTACTTCACATGGATTTATTCGGTCCAGTGAACGTGAGGAGCATAGGTGGAAAGTACTATTGTTTAGTTGTCACAGATGATTACTCACGTTATTCATGGGTTTTCTTTTTAGGTACAAAAGATGAGACAACATAGATGTTGATAGATCTTTTTACAAAATTGGAAAACGTCCATGAAGCAAGGATCAAGAGGATAAGGAGTGATAATGGCACGGAGTTCAAGAATCAGATTCGGGATCTCTACTGTCTTCGCAAGGGAATTGAACATCAATATTCCGCTCCTTATACTCCTCAACAGAATGGAGTCGCTGAGAGGAAAAACAGGACGTTGATTGAAGCCGCTAGGACTATGCTTTCAGATTCAAAGCTACCAGTTCTTTTCTGGGGAGAAGCTATGAATACATCTTGCTACGTCCTAAAGAAAGTTTTAACCATTGAACGTTTTAACAAAACTTGTCATGAACTTATGTTTGACGAGAAACCAAACTTAACAGGCTTTGAACCATTTGGATTACCCTGCAACATTGTACGAAACAAAGATAAACAAAAATTCGGTGAGGTGGCTGATGAAGGAAAATTTCTAGATTACGTGCCTGGCACACTGAATAAAAGGGTTTTCAATCTAAAAACTGGTAAACTTGAGGTTGTTTTTAATGTAGAAATTACTAGCTACAAACTTCAACAATCAACGAGTGGTCCAGCTATATTATATGATTATGAAAGTGTTTTTAAATCATTTAATATTCCTGAGTTTTCTAATGCAGATGATTATCAGTTGATTCAGACAGTGATTAGTGAAGATGATGAAGGCGAGTTCATGCCTAGATTGAATGTTGATATGACAAATGCTCCGGAAACTCCCTCTGGTGTTGCTAATCTTGATTCAAGTGATAGTGACTCTGAACCCATTCAGGGGGAAGATTTCATTAATCCGTTTGCGAATCAGAATATTCGGGGGGGGGGGTTGGATCAAACCTGGGTGACAATTTAGAAGTCGATACCGTTGCTACTACACGAGCAAATAGAGATCATCCGGTTGACATGATACTTAGAGATCATACTGCAGGTGTTCAGATGAGAAGAAGCATAGCAGCGAATACAGGTTCATTTGTTTCGATTGAGAAGACTAGGATTGTGAACGGGTGCTTGTATAGTTGCTTCATTTCTCAAGAGGAGCCGAAGAACATTCATATGGCTCTAAAAGAAAATTCTTGGGTTGAGGCTATGCAAGAGGAATTGGCCTAGTTTGCTAAGTTGAAGGTTTGGGAGTTAGTTAACCTTCCTAAAGGTGAAAGAGAGATTGGCACTAAATGGGTGTTTAGGTGCAAGAAGGATAAAAGAGGAATAGTAACGCGAAACAAGGCTCGATTGGTGGTCAAATGTTTCAATCAGCAAGAAGGAATTGATTACAATGAGGTGTTTGCACCTGTGGCAAGGTTAGAAGCAATTCGTTTGTTCCTAGCCTTCGCTTCATTTAAGGGCTTCAAAGTTTACCAACTAGACATGAAGAGTGCATTTCTTTACGGGAAAGTCCAAGAAGTGGTGTATGTCTCACAACCAGATGGGTTCGTTGATCCAGATTATCCAGATCGTGTGTACAAGCTTGATAAGGCTTTGTATGGATTACATCAATCACCCAGGGCGTGGTACGAGACACTGTCTACACATCTGATCCAGAATGGTTTTGAAAGAGGTCAGATTGACAGTACACTGTTCATTAAGAGAATGAAGGAAGATTTTCTACTGGTACATGTATACATGGATGACATCATCTTTGGGTCATCAGATGAAAACATGTGTAAAGAGTTTGAGCAGGTGATGAAGAGCAAGTTCGAAATGAGCGCTATGGGTGAGATGTCTTACTTTCTGAGATTACAAGTTGATCAGAAGGAGGATGGGATGTTTATTCATCAAACAAAGTATGTGTAAGACATTTTGACTCAATTCAAAATGGGAGGATTGCGCTACTTTCAACACACCTATTTGCGAAAAATCACAATCTTGGCCCAGATCATGAAAGTATTGAAGATATTGATCCGACTCAGCATAGGGCAATGATTAGTTCTTTAATGTACTTGACTGCTTCACAACCCGACATCATGTTTGCCGTATGTCTGTGTGCCAGATATCAGGCGAATCCGAAAGAGTCACACATGAAAGCTGTGAAGCGTATTCTTTGTTACTTGAATGGGCAACCTAAACTTGGGTTGTGGTATCCAGCTGATAGTGATTTGAAGTTTGTTGCTTACACTGACTCAGACTTTGGAGGATGCAAGTCTAACAGGAAGTCTACAATAGGTGGTTGTCAGTTCTTAGGAGGCAGGATTGTCTCTTGGCAATGCAAGAAGCAATCTTGTGTGTCTACCTCTACGTGTGAAGCTGAATATATTGCTGCGGGTAGCTGATGCTCTCAGGTTCTCTGGATACAACAGCAGATGCGTGATTACGGTTTTGATTTCACTCGTACTCCTATTATGATAGATAATAATGCCACAATTTCTATAACAAATAATCCTGTGAAACACAGTCACACAAAACATATTGACATTCGTCATCATTTTATACGGTATTGTGCTGAAAAGAAACTAATTGAACTTCATAGAGTCGACACACTAGATAACTTGGCAGATCTTTATACTAAAGCGTTTGACAGGGCTCCCTTTGAACATTTAGTCGAACTCAATGGGATGAGGAATCCTGAATAACTGTTTTTTCATAAGAATTTTGTAAATATTTTATTGTTTTTCTTAAAAATTAAAAAAATAGAATACCACAAAATCTAAAAACATTGAAAAATGAAAAATATATAAAAAATAGAAAATCAAAAATGAGATATCACTGTGTGAAAAAGAAGAAATGATAGTACATCAGCAAGTTAGACTGTCACACTAAAATTGAACTTAAATTGCTTAAGTGTGATAGCAGCTTCATCGTATGATGTACCAGTAGGCAAAAAGCATGAAATAATCAACTTACCAATGTGATATAAACCTAAATGAACTGCGTATTAGTGGGGAACACATCGGTGGTGTATGGTTTAATGACCTTAAATCTTGCGTTGATATGTGACAACTGTGTTCTGTAATCGTTGTACAATGTAAAACAATGTTGGTTATCAATAAAACAATGTGCTTTGGTGTTATTATATGTGTTTTGGTGTTACTATGTGTGTATTTGTGTTTGGTGATTTTTCAATTTAATTAGATTCCAATTTCAAGCTTTAAATCGCTTTCTGGAAGGTTATACGCGCACTGATGCGTAAATGTAACCAGTCTAATGCAACAAACACTCCGTAAGAGTGAAATAGGCTTAACATACCTTAAATAACCTCCACATAACATAGAAATAAGTTTTGGATGGTTTGGTGTGTTGAAATCAAGTTTGTTCAATCGCAGGGACTATTTGTGTCAAACTGTGAAACTCTACCGATTTGTATAGTAACGAACACATACCCTAAATAACCTTTACATAGCATGGAAATAGGCTTTGAGGGGTTCGTTATGCTAAAATAAACTTTATTGATCAATAGGGACTAAAAGCGTCAAAAAGTGCACAAGTTTGCATTTTCGCGCATATTTTACGTTCTGAATATATCCGGACATCGAAAAATTCATGTAATCATTAAAATATTATGTTTTAGTGTTTGGCATGATAAAACTCCATTCGTCGCTTGATTTGGATCGTTTTTGCGTTCGTTACGACTTCCATCGTAATTAAGCGAATAACGCAACCGTACGACAAAACGAACCGACATCCGAGATATTTTTGAGCATGTTTTGAGTTCCCTATACTTTAACTTTATTTTAGAGCCTTTAAATGGGGTTAACGGGGCTTAAAAGTGCAAAAAAATCAAGTTTTACAAGTGCAGGGACCATTTTTGAAATTTCTGACCAGATTCAATGAACCTAGTCCATTTTGAAGTGTTGATGGTTTTAACCCATGGTTTTGCAAAACCATGGGCTGGTATTCAATGAACCTAGTCCATTATGACTCATATTAGGGGCTCCCATGGTTTTAGAAAACCATGGGCACACATGTAAGGTCCAGATCCAAGCTCAGTTTTCGATGAACGATCTTAATGGTTCTTGAATTCCTATAAATACCCACCCTCACTTCCTCCCAAAGCACACTTGAATCTGATTTTGGCTCTCTAAGTTGAAGTTTATGCTTCATACCTAAGAGTAAATCGGATCAAGAGCTTGCGGGGACCTTCTGTAAGTATTCTTTCGTTCTTTTCATTCGTTTTTGTCGTTAAAGTCAAACTGCGTTTGATTTTCTGCTTTGACCAGTTTTTGGTCAACGCGAAGTTTGTTTGAACTTTATAACGTGAGCGTAACCACGATGGTTATAGTCCCTAGTGACTATACCTACTGATTACCACGTTATCTAGGCTCAGTGACTAGTTGTAGTTTCGGCCAAAATGCGTTTTATCGCGTATTTTGTAACCAAACCACTCTAGGATATCAAAACCGTTTGTTTTGATATCAAAACCTGTTTTCTAACTTAACTAAACATGTTCAAGCATGTTTAGCTCGTCACTTTTTTTAAATTAGTGCTTGTTTGGAGCCGAAAGTCAAACGGACTAAACACCCGCTTAGGGAATAACCTTCCGAGGGAATAACCTTCCGAGGTTATACCTTATGGTCACTTAGGTTTGATTAGTCGCATGGTAGGTAGTTTATATGCCTTTGGTAAATTACCAAAATACCCTTTTCATACATAATTGGTAATTAAGCATATGTAACCTAAACTTTTGACATGTAACTGATTATGTAACATAATTAAACATGTATGGGCATATAATACTTGTCATAGGACAAGTTAGACGTCTTGAACGCGCTTTTGCGCACACGACGCGTTAAAGTAGCGTAAGCTACCTTAATGGGTCGCGATGGGTCGAAAGCACTTAGGTTAGGTTTCAATTTAGGATGTAAGCTTTGTTAAACCATATCACATGAGTTCCAACACTCATTTGGTTTACGAGACTTCATTCTATCCGATCGTCCGATTTAGGCGTCTAGTGTTTGACTAGTGGTTCGATTACTAGGTGCTACTTGATTCCTTTGGTTTGCTTGAGGTTTTTTAAAGTTCTATTGATTGAGGATACTTTGCACTACATGCGAGTACATAGTTCCCCTATTTTACTGTTTTCAACTGTTTTGGGGTGATTCATATGTACGAAATGTTTTCAAGGTTAAAAGATGGTTTTTCAAAAATAATTAAGATGGTTTATACAAAACTAATAACGATTTCAATAAAGTGAACAAAATTGTTGGTTGTAGTTACATAACAAATGAAATTCATTAGCATTGATCAAGCCGACCAGTATTAGGTTATGGTACCATAGGATCTGACAAATCCCGTTATTTTATTGCACCCATGGTTATGTGTGGGGGCTGTGGGTAATGACTGAATCTGATGTTTGTTAATTTACCCTTTGGTGGTTTGTTAACGCGAGAAGCGAGACGCGAGGTGGTCGAGTCATAAAGGTTTGAATGTTATTAGCGAGACAACCATAAATAAGTTTTCACAATTAAAACGAGGATGATTTTTAAACTATTTAAACGAGTTAACGATTTGGAAACGATTTAAACAAGTTAAACGAATTGGATAAATGATTGGTTTTTGGTTAGTGTATAGATAACGGGACGGGTGTAATGTGGTGAAAGCATGGTGGATACGCCACTGGTACTTCCTATATATAAGTGTTTTCATCATATTACATACCGTGGTGTTATTTAGTTCACTTGGGTAAACGATTTTGAAACGATGTCACACAAACGATGTTTTCTAAAGGATATAAACCATACGAGTTTTTAACGAGTTTTTACAAGATGTTTTACAAGTTCGTTTTCTAAAACAAATGTTTTTGGGGTTAAGAATCATGGCTACGAGATTTTATAAGCTATAATCAACTTGATTTGAGTTGGTTAACTATGTTGCAATACGCTTTTCAAAACGAGGTTTGTATTTTGACTATTGAAGTCTAATAAGTACTGCAACATATAAACGAGCCATGACTCCGACACTCTTATAAAACCTATGTACTCGCCAGCATTTCTTTGCTGACTTTGTTTTTACATATGTTTCAGGTGATGTTGCTTGATGTGATTTCTAGGATGCATGCGTCACATAGGATCTGGACAAGGCCTTAGTGACATAATAACTATGATAGACGATATAAAACTTGTTTGTTCTATGTTAAGACAATGTTAATATTTAATATGATCAATAAAACGAAACTCTTTTTGTATCCATGGTTGTGAAATAATAGCTTCTGTTACAACACTCCCCGACATTTCCACCACGTCTTGTTGTCCTACGTGGTCGGGGTGTGACATGATAGATTACCAAAATCTGAGGTTTTGGGTCTTTGTACTGTTATTTCATCCGGGGATATCAGGGTTGTCCTTCTGCTGCATCCAGATACATGCTGACCTTGGCACAACCAAGATATCTTAAAAGAGCTAAAAAGGCCAAAACCCATAAATGAAGAAGCTCTCCTAGAGAGTCATTCAAATGTGCAAAATGCATAAATCGTACCAAAAATTTGTATTTGTCTTAGCCCTCGTTAGATATTTTGGTCTCTTTACTGTACGGAAGTACTGACCTGATCACCAATTATCTAAACGTTGAAAAACAAAACAGATGAATTCAGTATACTCACCTACTACGAGGAATCTTTGTGCATACCTTGATCGTGGGGGTACATCCTGAAGTGGGACACACTAATATATCAGTAATAAAATTACCTTAACGTATCATACGGTAATGGTACTTGAAATGTTCATGCATTTTGTGTAAGTGGACACATATACTAGTAATCGTCTTGAACTGCTTTTCATGAAAATAAATAAAGAATTAACTGCTTATGTGAAACAGTTTGATTGTGCTGATATGATCTTCTTACCGGTGATTCTCACAAAAATAGAGTGTTTATTGCTTTTGTAGTCTACTTGCTTTCAGAAAATATAAAAATCCAAAAATAAAGTGTCATTTTCTGTTAAAAATTCTTAATGTACGGAAAACTGTTATTCTTGGAGGAATTGTTACCGATAGGGGGAGACGGTGTTAGAAAGTGAGTTCAAAATTTTAAATCATGCAGGTTCTTGTGTGTTGGACAAAAGTTTTGCGTGTTGGTGATAAATTGGAAATGCTTAATCTGTGATATAGTTTAACTATCTCTTGAATAATAATAATTTATTTAACTTTGTTGAAAAGTTCTTATGGTTTCTCGAGATGTTTGTTTTAAAGTATACAGATTGAAGCAGTATGATGCTGAGAAGTTGCTGTGTTGAGAAGATGAGAGTTTGATTGGATGCATGGTAGAACCTCTTTTTCTATATTGCAAACAAAGTTGAAGAGTTTGAAGATTGCTTTTGCAAATGCTGTATTGGAGTTTACTCAAGTGCTAACATCTTGAAGATTTGGTGATTGGATGCATCAGCTTAGGGGAAGTCTGTTGCTGATAGAATCTATTGAAGCTGAAGCTATCCAAAGACCAAAGATATTGCAAGATTATGTGAAGGATGCAAGATGACTGAAGACAAAGTTATTTTATGAAGCTATTGTCAAGGGGGAGTTTGTTGGTGCATATTTGTGACAACAACTTAGATTTGGTCTTTGGATATCTTGTAATTAGTTAAACGACAAATGGTTAGTGGGTTTAGCTTTGTATTAGTAAATTTATAGAGTTTGGGCTAAACAAAACCCATATTGGGTCTAGGGGGGACGATTTGGGCCTAGCCCATGTAGGAAACCCTAGCCTAAAGTTGCAAACCTTGTGTTATATAAACAAGGCTTTGCATTAGGGTTTAGGTTATTCAGCCAAAACAGTGATAGAGAATTCGTGAGAGGCAATTAGGGCTTTGGACGAATTTGTGATCTTGATTGATTGTAATTTGTGAGATTGATAATCAATAAAGATCGGGTTTAATTGTGAATTGTTGTTTCTACTCGTTTCTGTGATAATCTGGTTTAGAGGATTCCGCACTCCAGATTGGATAGACAATTCTGTTATGATCCGTAGGAATCAGGGGACCTACAGAGAGATGGGCACGGGGCCATGCCAGCCGGGCACAGGCCGTGCGGAAGCTTCTGATTTCAGCTATAAATAGAAGTGCCGAAGCTTCTGATTTCAGCTACAGAGAGATGGTTCCACTTCAAACCATCCCTTGGCAAACAACTTCTCTCTCACTTGCCACCATTCCACCACCACTACAACACCATCATCCACCACCATCATCCATTTTCCATCTTTTAGAGTGTGTGTAGTCTCGAGATCCAAGATTGATTGTAAGAATCTTTGTCAAACAAAGGATATGCTTGGCTAAATTCTTACATCACTTGGTGAAGACATATCTTTTATGTATTTCTTTTATGATTTCCAAACTTTGGCTAGTTTTTAATTGAGTATGTATTAATGACTTTAATAATTAGTTTTTTATATTAAAGGCGAATTTATTCAACCATTCTTCATATGTCGGTTATTCACATATTCATGTTTTTACGGTCTATATAAAGCATGTTAACTACTTGGATGGGGGTTAGAAGGGTGGTTGGGTAATTCTATGTCTCGTTCAGTCTATAGATCCTGCGAGAACCTGGTGCAAGTTTAGTACTACTCTATGGATTGGCCGGGAATGACTGGCCCGACTGAGAGTAAGAAATCACTTGCACCCCTTATTCATAAACCACATTTTGCATTAATAACTTACTTAATTATCTTTCAATATTCCGACCTAGTGGGATTGTATCCTTACTGATTCAAACCACTATGTTGAGGGTAACGTCGCCTTCAAAAGAGGGGCCTACTACTATAACTAAGATAATCTCTTAAAATTGCCAATGTGGGGAAATCATCAAAAGGGTACATGGAAGATAAGTCGGATCCTAGTGATTCGTTCTTGTCTATCTGTTTTTATTTTATTTTCTGTTTTTATCTTTTTATTAGTTTAAAAATCTTTTCTCAAAATTGGGTTCGATTAGACGTTGACGATAAGCCGGTACTAAAAGCTCTTGTGTCCTTGGACGACCTCGGTTTCTTGCCATCACTATACTACGTCCACTTGCCCTGGCGTGTGTGTAGAGTGATAGTATAATATCGTGTTTTATAAATTTAAAACTTGAAATCGGCGAGTAAAAAGAGCTAAAAATCTAGTTAAAATTATAGACACCCGCACGAATGTCAGATATTGTTACACATAGGCTTGGTATTGATAACTCTTTCAAGCCAATTCACCAAAAAAGAAGGAAGTTTGCACCAGCAAGGAACTTAATCATCCAAGAAGAGGTAGAAAAACCTATTAAAGGTAAAGATGATTATGGAAGTCAAGTTCCCAAGATGTCATGTGATGTGCATGAAATGCAACATATAAATTACATCAAACAAGCGTAAAATCAACCCTTTTTCGGTACTAATGTTGGAAAAAGCATGTTTCTTTGTTTACTTTTAATTTTGAGGATCAAAAGAGCTTAAATGCACAAAAAGAACAAATTAACAGCAGAAACCAACACAAATACAAAGAAGAAGGATTGACACGACTCGCCGAACCCCCATCCACATCCAAACCAACAAAAATAACAAAAATAGAAGCTTAGGCACGGGGATGTGCCCAGTCAAGATTCCCTGTAGAAAAAGACAACAGTAAAAGACAAACCAACACGGGGCCGTGTCAAGTAAACATGGGTCGTGGTTAACTCTAAGATTCGCAGAATCTGAGATAGTACAGCAAGTACAATCACCACGGGGCCATGCTGTGCCACCACGGGGCGTGTTAGTACAAGACCTGACATCCGCAGTTAATGAAGGGAGAGAAAGTGAAGACCACGGGGCCGTGCCAGGTGGGCATGGGGCCATGTGAATGCTCTGTTCCCAGCTATAAATAGGGGTGCTTGGTTTCATTCCAACTCATCCCTTGGCAAACCACTTCTCTCACGCTTGCCATCATTCCACCACCACTACAACAACACCCACCACCATCATCCAACTTTCATCTTTTAGAGTGTGTAGTATTCTCGGGATCCAAGATCGATCGTAAAAGTTCTTGTCAAACAAAGGCCATGCTTGGCTAAATCTCTTACATCACTTGGTGAGGACAAATATTTATGTATTACTTTTGATTTCCAATCTTTGGCAACTTTTTATTGGGGTATGTATTAATGACTTTAGTAACTAGTTTTTTTATATTGAAGGTGAACTTTACTTAATCATTTCTTCATGTTATGTTGAGTCACTCATTCGTGTCTTTACGGTCTATATAAAGCACGTTAACTGCCAGGAAGGGGGTTAGAAGGGTGTTTTGGTAAAGTTCTTGCCTCGTTTAGTGTATAGATCCTGCGAGGACCTAATTCAAGCTTAGTAGGACATCCCTTGAGGAAGATAGCATCAAATCGGGGGAAGTAAGAACCGCTTGTAATCCCTAATCTGTAAACTACTATTAAAACATTAACCCGACCTTGCGGGACTGTATCCCTACTGACCCAGACCAATAGGTTGAAGGTAACGCTGCCTGGAAGGGGGCCTACCACTTTTCACATTAATAACTTACTTAATTATCTTTCAACAATCCGACCTTGCGGGACTGTATCCCTGCTGACTCAGAATAATAGGTTGAGGATAACGTTGCCTGGAAGGAGGCCTACCACAATAACTAAAGATAATCTCTTAAAAAGCCAAAAGTGCGAAAATCATCAAAGGATACATAAAAGAAGAGTTGGAACCAAGTGATTCCTCCTTGTCTATTTTACTTATATTTATATTTTTATTTGCTAGTTTATCTTTTAAACTTACAAAACTTTTATAAAAATTTGGTTAGATTAGACGTTAGTGATAAGCCAGTATTAAAAGCTATTGTGTCTTTGGATAACCTCGGTATCTTTCCATCACTATACTACGTCCGCGATGGGTGTTCTTGCACTAACATGTGTAGAGTGATAGAATTATATCATGTTTTATAAATTTAAAGCTTGATTCGCGAGTAAAATGTGCTTAAATATATTTAAGATTATACACACACCCTCACACGTCAAGTTTTTGGCGCCGTTGTCGGGGACACACTGATTTTGAGAAAGCTTAAAATTAGCGGCCTAATCAAATTCTGAATATATTTTTCAAAACTGCGCGCGCATTTTCAAAATGTTTTATTTTACAGTAGGTTTGACACGGGGCCGTGCCACTTGGCCATGCCCCCGTGCTGCAAATATCCAGAAAACCTTTTCAAAACGCCCAGATATAGACTTGCCCACGGGGTCGTGCCAGTTCAGCACGGGGCCATGGCTATCATTCTGTTAAATTTTATCCTTCTATTTTCTAATCCCGAGGCTCGTTAATCTTCTAGGTATCTTCCAATACAATAGATTACTACTCAGAAGATTACAACTACTATGTTGAGGATGATTATGAGGAAGCATAGTGTACCATTTGCAGTGAATCCCATTCAGTACACCCTTGTTACCTTTTTCAACCGTCACCCTCATACACCACATATGAAGAACCAAGGTTTGAGCTCCCAAAGTCAAGCTTTGACTGGGATGCCAATCCGTTTGAAACATACAGCATGCCACCAACAATTATTCCCGAAGCCGAAAGCCTTATACAAAGTCTCAAGAATTTATAGCTCTTAATTAAGAAATCTCGTGAAAAGGAGGAGACCATTTGTATTAAAGAGGTAATAATCGAAGAGGTAAAAATAGAAGAACCACAAAATGAAAAACTCACGCATGAACCAAACCATAAAGAAGGTAAGTCTAAAACTAATGATTTTAAAATAGAACAAAACTTTCAAGAACCACGCTTTACAACCTTATTTTGAAAATCATTGTTTGGTATCTTCTCATGCCAAATTTTTAAAAGAGTTAAACATGTAACAACCCGACATTTAAAGTCAAACTACAAGTACAAGTCAAACTCAAAGTTAAGACATGTCAGCATTCAGATCTGTCATTTCTTACTTAATTATTTCCTGTACTCTCGAACCTCGATAAATAGTTTAGCCCTTTTGTGCTAATCGATATATTAATTAACGATA
Source organism: Helianthus annuus (assembly GCF_002127325.2). Lineage (NCBI taxonomy): Eukaryota > Viridiplantae > Streptophyta > Magnoliopsida > Asterales > Asteraceae > Helianthus > Helianthus annuus. The sequence continues at coordinate 132,887,795 of NC_035447.2, forward strand.
TTTTAAACTAAGTTCAACAACACATTTTATAACGCTTATTTGCAACGCATACTATTTCACGCATCGCTATCGCATCGCAACTTGAAACGCAACTATTGGTATTGTTCTATGTGTGTGTTATTATGTGCCTTACTTGTGCATGTTTGGATATGTTTAAAGGTGTTATTCGCAAACACAATCGCAACTCTATCGGAACACTATCTCATAGCAAACTCTAAACACAAATTTACTTACTTGTATGTTGTTATGTGTTAGTTATGTTATTTGTGTAACTATTGTTTAATACTATTGCATAGCTTACTCGCAACTCGGTTAAACGCAACGCAACGCCCAACGCACGAAGCGAAAGTCGGAAAACCAACTCGCGAAGCCAACCGATCGAACGACCATTCGATCGAATGGACATCTGACCGGATGGCCATCCGATCGAAAGGCCATCCGACCTGTTCGACCCTACACCACCTTTTCTCCTCTCACACTATAAATACCCCACTGTTACATCAACTGTTCATTGATGTGACAACTCCGTCCGACCCACGCACTCTCAGGCTATTTTCTCTCGATTCCTCATGATTCGTGTAAGTTTTCTTCCTAAATCTTGTACTTCCATCTTCACTACACACTTTCTCATCATTTTCATCAACAAATCTTACATTTTCACTATGAAATCACCTAGTTTTGGGCAGTTCTAGAGTGACATCACCTCGAGTTCTTATGAACACTAAAGTGTGACCTCATTTCATCAAGAACGGTTCGGATCAAAAGGATTTCCATATGATTCTACACTAATTTCGACAAAGATCTAAACACTTTCCACTGTTTTCAAACTTTTCTTCAACACTTCTCACTTTTCACTCAAAACTGTTAGAATCTGGACACGTTCAGGCTGTCTACTCATTCTCTAGTGGAGAACCGGTCTGAGAATGGATTTCTACCGAAGAGACGACCGATTCATTGGTTGAACTTGAAACTCCGTCAAGAACAGTTGAGTCTGATCGAACGGGGTGATTCCCGTCCTATCGAACGAGTTGGAAATCACAAACTTTCCGTTGTTTAACACGCCGTCATGCCGTCTCCGTCAAACCACAAACTTTCTAACTTAACTGGGTTTACAAAGGTTTTCAACACAGAAGGTTGCTCAATCGAATAGCCGTTTGATCGGACGACCATCCGATCGAATGACTCTTCGACCAGGTGACTTATAATCCCAACACTTAACCAATTTTGCAAAACTTCAAAGAATATCACACTTCTAGTCGAATAGTCATCTGATCGGATGACCATCCGATCGAATGACTATCTGACCAGGAGATTTCTTTGCGACTTCAACTTCTCAAACAAATAGCCGTCCGATCGAATGGCCATCCGTCCAGATGACCATCTGATAGAATGACTGTCACACCCTGGCTTTGCGGAAGCGTGGTTTATTTTGGTGTGACTTCTTAATACCATAGCTTAATCATAACAAAGCTATATGAAAATAAAACCATGCAAGATCATCCATTGAATTATGTTTTAAAACATAAGTAACACAATATTGTCTTAAGGCATTGACTCAGGCAACGGAACTTACAACCTAATAACATAAAAACATTGTTCAGAAGACACAAACATCAACATGAAATAAACGTAGTTTAAGGACTGTGACTCGTCCAGGTAAAAGTCACATCCCCTAAACTTGGATGACCTCGAAACTCTTATGCAGCGGGAAAACGTAACATACCGCGCCAGATCTTTAGTTCCCTGAAATACATGTAAGTTGGAAAAATCAACAATAATGTTGAGCGAGTTCATGTGTAAGTGAGTAATAAAAACCTTTGTAAGTATAAAATCCTGGTATGTAGCAAATAAGGAAAAAGAGATCACCAATGGTTTGCAAGGCCATTGATATGTGTGAAGTGCAAGTAGGAAGACTCAAACCTAGCGGATTTGGCGTTGGGCACAAAGTCACCCCGAGGTCCGTTATACTGGGCCTGGGGCTGGGCTCGCTACACCCATATAGATCTACCGCTACTGTCCCTCGGTCCTACTATGAGGATTAATGGCCTCAAGTTGCGCCTACCCACTCACATGATCTAAGTAGTAACCCTCCTTACGCTAACCATACCATGTAAAAAGTATTCGTAATCATAGTAACATGTATTTCACCCCCGCAGTTTAGAAAACTGAAAACAGTTAATAGAAAAGGGGGACATGAACTCACAGTGGTGCGTCTCTAACAAGAAAATCTCCTGGTCAATCTGCTGAGCGTCGACCTACACGTACTAATTTCTATTAGACGGACGGCCGTGCCTTAGCTTAAGGTTTAATGTTTTTGGGAAATAATTAGACAACTATTTCGTGTTTACACTTTGTAACTATTTGGTAAATATATTCCTTCCCAAGGATGGGGGCTTCAATACATGTGCGTTTGTGAATCTTCGTAATATATTATTAAGTCTCACTTAAAAATATATGTTAATCCCTTCTCCAAAATATAAATATTTTTCCCAAAAATATTATATTTTATTACATATAATTTTACCTCAAAATAATACTCTTGTCAAAATACGCGTTCACTAATATTTTTCCGAAAATGCGTAAGTTACGTTTTAAAGATCGGGTGGTATTAATAATACCGTTGTAACTTATTATTTATTGTGAAGGCGTTCGTATTATTTTGGAATCGTTAACATTCGGTAATATTATTTTTACCCTAAAAATAATATTAGTATAGTTCACAAAATAATCATAAAAATTTCACAAGTGTTGTTATGAAAATATATATACTAAATATATATTTATCAGGTTTTATTTTGTGAAAATCCCGCCTCCGACACTTAGAAATGTTGTAAATAGAATCGTGGCGAAATTTACATTTTTGAAAACAAGTTAAAATACATTTATAACACTTGTGATGAAAATATTTCCAAGTGTTAGGTTTTTGGAAAAATTTCGCTAGAGTTTCCCCTGTAACTGGAGGTGGCCACGCTTTCAAGCGTATCATTTTCTTTTAAAATTCAAATCAACAATGTTCCCAACATTAATCAACAAAGTTTTATCATCAAAATAGTCAAAATAGATATAAATCGCATAAATACATGAACTTGTGGCTTGTGTAAAATATGTAGTAATTTCCCCATATTTTTAGTAGACCTTTTTATAAATGAACCCGGTTTCTTGTGAAACTTGTTTCTATAGAAAATAAATTTCCACAACTTCTTGTCAAAATTTACAAAAATAGTTCTTTTGTCAAAACTTTGTGTTACACAAGTGTCTACACACTTGTGTGTTTACAAAAATCACTCTTGTTCATGTAAAACCCGGTTTAGAAAATATGATTTCTTTTGACGCTTGGTCCTTTGAAAATACCACTTGTAGATCCGTAGATCTACTAGTTTACAAGTCTATTTCATAAGAAATATTGTCTTTACACAAGCTCATGTTTGATATGTAGTAGTGTTCATCATTTTACCCCTTCATACAACAACGTATTCTAAGTCATGTTTCATGGACATGACTTAACCGGGTTAGATGACGATCCGAGCTACTATTGACATAGATCAACACTAAATAATCATAACAAAACAAGTCTTACAAGTTTTACACAATTCTATAGCTTTTATCCAACATGTTTATCATCTTTGTAAACTTTTAGTATGTCATCTTGTATGCTCATGATTTTTAACCGACAAAGTTCATTTTAAACACTTTAGAATAGATCAAGAAGGCGTTTAGAGTCACTTACTACTAACTCGAGGCTAGGGAAGAAACTAGTCGGAAATCGAGTGGATAAAGCAATGTAGCGAGGTCCTTCGTAATCCGAGTGCACCGAGCTTCCTTATACGCAATCCTTAACCCTTGTAGATGCTTGGAATGTCTTGAATGAAATCGAAAATTGGTGGTGGTGGTGCTTGGGTGTAACGCCCTGCGTTTTCAAACATCCTACATTTAGAAACCTTACGTGAAATTCTATCTTTGGAAATCTTGTGTTCTTATAACCATTCTTTCATCGTAATCGTTGTAAAATACGGAACTTGCTTCGTAAATAAAACTTGTACATTACACTTTTTACCTAGTTAAATCATGTTTTATTTCATATTTCACCTTGTTACAAGTTAGGGGAAACATTGTTGCATATTATTACACAACTTAATTAACAAAATTACTCATTATAATGTTTTAGAAAAATAAAAAAAAAATAAAGAAATATGGCAGCCCAATTCAGCAAAATTCAGCCCCATATAGTTGGGTTTTGTGGGCTAGTTTCAAGGGGTAACCCCTTCTAAACACTTCCAAAGCCCAACCCATTGAAACCCTAATCCTTCCCCCTATAAATACCACTTATAACCAGCCTCCCTACCACTTTTGCAACCCTAAAAACTCACAAAACATCCACCAAACCGTAGCTGAAAGCAAGGGTTCGAGTAGATTGACACCCCTTCACGAAAATGAGCATAACTCACTCAATTCTTATCCGATTCACTCGATTCTTTTTCCTACTTGCTTGTATCATCATGGGGTTCGATTCCTAGACTTCTCCTTGGAGAAATCAGACCTGGAAATGCCCCGAAATAGTCCATAAACTTTCTGTTTGTTTTTATGTTCATCAAAAACTTGTTTAAACCTATGCAACTTGTGTCCAACACATCTCATACCTATGTCCTAATGCTTACAACTTATCCCATGGTTGGTTAAGCTTAAAAACAAGGTTGAGACATTTAAAATCAGAGGATTAAACTGTTGGTTCAGTTCTGTTTGTGCATGAAGGAAAACAAATAAATCATACCTGTCACAGCAGATAGTGCAGAGGAGAATCCAGTGAGGGAGTTCGACATGCCTGTCATCTTGATTTGGTTCCTCCTTAGGGTGCTGCCTGATGATGGTGCTAAGAAAACCGAAAAGGGATATCGGCTTTGGAGAGGAGGCCGAAACTAATGATGTTATGATCTAATGGGGTGTGAATTGTGAAACTGAGTAACCCTTAAACCTCCACATAACTCTCCTTATATAAGCACCCAGGAGGAAACCTAATTAGTTACTAAGGGTAATATGGTCCATCAACAATTACCAACTAATTATTTAATAGGTTCTAATATATTTTGATCTCTATCATGTAAATGATTAAGATGGCTATAGATTAAATATTAAACATAATATATTTAATCTTACATTCTCCCACTTAGCCGAGTAATCATTTACTATGAGTATTAGATAAGCCTGATCAGGAGTTAACACTCATTTTAGCCTTAAACAAGTACTATAGCAGAGAAATACAGCCGTTGAATCATTATGCGACTCAGGACCCCCATTAATCATACTATAGCCTTAATTTAAAACCTAGTCGTTATGATCAAAATACGCATAAGCCCTTTGTTTGATTTGTAACTTTTTATTTGTCTATATGCCATTATACCGGTTGAACATATTCTAATAGACATACAAAATCAAACTTGAGGAAATTTCATTAAACATAAAACATAAGCTAGTACAATATGCTCAAATAAGGTCTTTACATAATCCCATATTACGAACATGTTCTTCATAAACCTTAGGAGGGAGACCTTTAGTCATCGGATCCGCAAGCATATCCTTAGTACTAATATACTCGATACAAAGATTATTTTCCTCAACACGTTCACGTACAAACAGATATTTCGTATCGAGATATAAACCAGCTCCAGTCGAACTGTTACTGTTCGAGAAACTAACGGCAGCTGAATTATCACAGTAAAGCTTCAATGGTCTAGAAATGGAATTAACGATTTTGAGTCCAGTGACCAGATTTCTAATCAACATTCCATGACAGGTTGCGTTATAGACAGCAATGTACTCTGCCATCATTGTGGAAGTTGTGGTCAACTGTTGTTTATGACTCTTCCAAGAGATAGGGCCGCCTGCTAACATAAAGATATAGCCCGAAGTGGATTTCTTGTCATCTTTGCATTTGGCAAAGTCAGAATCAGAATAGCCCACCACTTCTAAATGATCACTTCTTCTATAAGTCAGCTTATAGTCTTTCGTCCCTTGCAGATATCGAAGTACCTTCTTAGCTGCTTTCCAATGATCTAGACCAGGATTAGTCTGATAACGGCCTAGCATTCCAGCAATATAAGCGATATCTGGACGAGTACAGACTTGAGCATACATCAAGCTCCCGACTACTGATGCATAAGGTATCTGGCTCATTTGCTCCTTCTCAACCTCTGTTGTCGGACACTGAAACGAACCGAAAACATCTCCCTTAACTACTGGAGCGATGGAGGGTTTGCACTGTTGCATGTTGTATCGTGTAAGGACACGATCTATGTAGGCCCTTTGGGACAATCCTAAGATCCCTTTGTTTCTATCTCGGTGAATTTCGATGCCAATGACGTAAGATGCATCTCCGAGATCCTTCATGTCGAAGTTATGCGAGAGTAACCGCTTCGACTCATGCAACATGTCTAAACTATTACTTGCCAATAGAATGTCGTCAACGTAAAGGACAAGTATAGTAAAGTTGCTCCCACTCATCTTGAGGTAGGTGCATTGATCCACTTGATTCTTCATAAAACCTTGCTTCTTCATGACTTCATCAAACTTGAGGTACCACTGACGTGATGCTTGTTTTAACCCGTAAATGGATTTCTTCAGCTTACAGACTAGATGCTCCTGACCTTCAGGCTCAAAGCCTTCAGGTTGCTTCATGTAAACATCTTCGTCCAAATCTCCGTTAAGGAAAGCGGTTTTAACGTCCATCTGATGCAGCTCTAAATCGAAATGAGCTACTAGGGCCATGACGATCCTTAATGAATCTTTACGAGAGACAGGTGAAAACGTCTCTTGATAATCAATTCCCTCTTTCTGAGTGTAGCCCTTTGCAACCAATCTCGCTTTGTAGCGTTCAACGTTCCCATTCGGATCCAGTTTTGTTTTGAACACCCATTTGCATCCTACGGGTTTGACTCCGTTGGGTAATTCTACCAAATCCCAAACGTCATTTTTCTTCATGGAATCAAGCTCATCAATCATTGCTTTATTCCATTCAGAAGACTGATCACTGCTAATGGCTTCATTGTAAGAGATAGGATCATTGAGCTTTCCGGGATCCATTGCAGTCAGGTAGGTAACATAATCATCCCAGTTAGGAGGCCTTCTTTGCCTGGATGACCTCCTGAGTGGATTATCGGGTTCAGCGTTGTCTTGGTTTTGAGCGTTTGATGTGCCTTCGTCATGAGGTATAATGGGTTCTGATTGTAGAGGTGAATTTGGAGTTGGTGCAGTAGCTTCAGGAACAATAGTTGCATTGGGTACAAGAGGAGTAATCGGAGTAATGGTAAGCGACGAGTCTCTCCCCCCCGCGTCTTGTACTTCTTGCAATTCTTCGTAAGGGTTGGTACTGCTCCCACTGACCTTGAAATTCTCCAGGAACGCGGCACGCTTGGTTTCAACAATACGGGTGACATGGGAAGGACAATAGAAACGATAACCCTTAGAGTTCTCAGGATACCCGATAAAGAAACAGGTAACTGTTTTAGGGTCAAGTTTCCTTAGGAAAGGATTGTAAAGTTTTGCTTCAGCAATGCAGCCCCATACTTTCATATATTTAAGACTCGGTTTCCTTCCTGTCCAAAGTTCATAAGGAGTTTTAGGGACAGACTTAGAAGGAACTCTATTGAGTATATGAACAGCTGCTTTTAACGCTTCAGTCCAGAGGAATAATGGTAAGTTAGTGTTGGCTAACATACTGCGCACCATGTTCATAAGGGTACGGTTTCTTCTTTCAGCGACACCGTTCTGCTGAGGTGTACCAGGCATGGTGTATTGGTTCACAATCCCCTGGCCCTTACAAAACTCATAAAATGGACCAGGAGCTTGACCCACATCAGTATGTCTTCCATAATACTCACCGCCTCTATCTGATCTCACAACTTTAATCTGACGATCTAATTGCTTTTCAACTTCAGCCTTATAATCTTTAAAAGTTGTTAGAGATTCAGATTTCTCCTTAATAAGATACAAGTACATGTAACGAGAATAATCGTCAATAAAAGTGATAAATGAAGTATGTCCTGTTATGCCAGCGATTTGGTAGGGACCACTAATGTCAGTGTGAATGAGTTCTAATAAATTAGAACTCCTAGTGGCACCTTTCTTATTCGCTAATGTCATTTTACCTTTAAGACATTTGACACATGTTCCAAAGTCAGAGAAATCGAGAGGAGGTAAGACTTCATCCTTCACAAGACGATTTAATTGTTCTTTCGAAATGTGGCCTAAACGCTGATGCCACAACATGGATGAAGTCTCTAAGTCTCGTTTCTCTTCCATCTTTGTGAGTGATTCATTAATGTTATATGACAACAAAGATTTGGAAAAGCCATCATCTAGTTCTAATCTATAGAGACCTCCATCCAGAACACCAGTACCATAAAGAACAGAATCATAATGGATAGAGAGTTGGCGATGACCATGGGAAACAATAAAACCGTCCATGTCTAACTTTGGTCCTGATACAAGGTTCCGAGTTACCTCAGGAACATATAAGGTATCATAAAGTTTAATACATAAACCAGTTTTCATAACTAATTGTAATGTTCCAATGGCCTTCACTTCTAATTCTCGATCATCCCCAACCTTAAGCGTTCTTTGGTTTCTTTCCAGCTTCCGGATTGAAAGGAATCCCTGAGTAGAATTGGTAACATGAACCATAGAACCAGAATCAAACCACCAAGAATTAGCAGGAACACTTAAATTATAGGACTCAAGTATCATAAAATAATCGTTACCTTTCTTAGCCAGCCACTCCTTAAAGTCAGGGCATTCCTTCTGCATGTGTCCTGTCTTTTTACAGAACTTGCAGCGGATACTGCCTAAGGAGTTCTTAGAGCTGGAAGGTGCACTTGCATTAGTGTTAGGATTAGACTTATGGACTTTAGAAGCATCCTTCCTCTGATAATTGTGCTTCCTTTTCTTAGGATTGGAGGTAGTGAAATTGGCAACATCAGTATGGCGATCCATCCTCATACGCTCCTCCTCCTGTACGCACATGGCGACCAGCTCACTCATCGTCCACTTTTCCTTCTGAGTGTTGTAGTTGATCTTGAATGCTTCAAAAGAAGAAGGAAGCGAAGTAATGATGAAATGAACAAGGAAACCATCACTGATTTCCATTTCCAGCCCCTTCAGCTTATTGGCCATGTCATTCATCATCATGATGTGCTCGCGAATGCCGCTCCTCCCATCATACTTAGTTGTCACCAGCTTAAGAATAAGAGTACTAGCGTGCGCCTTAGACGTCCCTTTGAACTGAGCCTCCACATGTTCCAAGTAGGTTTTAGCATCTTCAGAATCAGGAATAGCTCCCCTGATTGCATTGCTTATGGATTGCTTCATAAACATGAGAGACATGCGGTTACACCTAGTCCACTTTTCATGAGTTAACTGCTCAGCAGCAGTACTTTGAGTGGTAAGGTCCGCTGGCTTTTTCTCTCTTAGAGCATAATCGAAATCAAGCAATCCGAGAGTAAGCATGAGAGCATCCTTCCATGCAGCAAAGTTATCACCAGTCAAAGGTGGAATCCCGCAGTTGGGTGCTGATAGTGGAAATAAGATGAGCAAGTTATGATACTAAGGAAGAAAACTAATGTGATCTATGGGCACGTTAAACTAAGGCAGGCAAAATAATGACCATTTTACATAATGAAGCTGTGATAATGTCTATTACTAACATCAAAATAATAGACTTAACTAAAAAATTCTACTTAAACGAAAACAAAACAGCTTTGGCCAGAAGTGTAATCATTTAAGCATATGTGCAAAGTGGTTGTAACAAATCAGCTTTGGCCAGAAATTGAAACAATCACTTTAGTTATGCACTTGCTAAGTATGCCATCTATGAAAGAATTAAATCAGCTTTGGCCAGATATTAAAACATTCATGCTTATGATGCACACTTAGCATAGCTTTCGTAATACTTGAATGATAAGTAGATGTATCAAGTCAGCTTTGGCCAGAAATGATATATCAAAAGCTCATTCAAGTTAAGCTATTTCTGGTTTTGTAAAACATTACATTATCTGATTCTGATTAATTAACTAAGTAAATTACAAAACCATTTATTTTTTCGTTATGGTTGCGAGTCACATTTAAACAGCTTAAATAATGAGATTGCGAGTCGCAACCACGATTTCGACTAATGACGTTATGGTTGCGAGTCGCAACTACGGTTTCGGCTAGTCACGTTATGGTTGCGAGTCGCAACTACGGTTTCGACTAGTCACGTTATGGTTGCGAGTCGCAACTACGGTTTCGACTAATCACGTTATGGTTGCGAGTCGCAACCTCATGGTTGCGAGTGATGACATTCTGGTTGCGAGTAGCAACCTCATGATTGCGACTAATGACGTTATGGTTGCGAGTAGCAACCTCATGGTTGCGAGTCATGACGTTATGGTTGCGAGTAGCAACCTCATGGTTGCGAGTCATGACGTTATGGTTGCGAGTAGCAACCTCATGGTCTCGACTAATGACGTTATGGTTGCGAGTAGCAACCTCATGGTTGCGAGTAGCAACCTCATGGTTGCGAGTAGCAACCTCGTGGTCTCGAGTAGCAACCTCGCTAACAGCTGTTAATTGTGATATCATAACCGAAAATTCGAAATCTAAGGGATTAAAAGATATCCTTTCCTGTTTAAGCTGATCTAATTTTGTTAACAGATTTCGAAATTTAAATCTCTTTATCTTTTAACAGTTTTCTAAAAAATTTTAGAGGACAAAATTAGATCAAAATCAGGAAAAACACTTAATAATCCAAATCATATTCCAAAAACATAACAGAATATTCGAATTTTCACATGAACATGATGAACCCTAATCATAAAAAATAAAATTCTGGAACCCAAAACCTGAATTTTTAATAATTTCACTAAACAGATTTCGGCTAAAACATGATCCAGTTAATTCGGTGAACAAACAATTAATCCTTTTCATCGAAAATCATGATTTCGAGTCGATACTTATGACTCGAAACCGGCTGTTAAAGGTTTTAAAGGTTTCAAAAATTCCGTTTTCCAAGTTTCAATCCCAGAATTATGGATACGAAAACAGAACTGACTAATCAACATATGCTCTGATACCACATGTTGGTTCAGTTCTGTTTGTGCATGAAGGAAAACAAATAAATCATACCTGTCACAGCAGATAGTGCAGAGGAGAATCCAGTGAGGGAGTTCGACATGCCTGTCATCTTGATTTGGTTCCTCCTTAGGGTGCTGCCTGATGATGGTGCTAAGAAAACCGAAAAGGGATATCGGCTTTGGAGAGGAGGCCGAAACTAATGATGTTATGATCTAATGGGGTGTGAATTGTGAAACTGAGTAACCCTTAAACCTCCACATAACTCTCCTTATATAAGCACCCAGGAGGAAACCTAATTAGTTACTAAGGGTAATATGGTCCATCAACAATTACCAACTAATTATTTAATAGGTTCTAATATATTTTGATCTCTATCATGTAAATGATTAAGATGGCTATAGATTAAATATTAAACATAATATATTTAATCTTACATAAACCTCATAAACTTGGTGTTTTGTTTAGGGTTTTTAACCCACAAGTCATATCAAACTTTGTCTTTGATACATGAGTGATTATGGATCAACTTGGGTTGTCCAAACATACAATCCTCACATGATTTGATGATTTCTCTTAGTTAGTGTGTATATTTCTTATTCTTTGTTGTATGTTCATGACCCTCCTTGGTTGTTTTTTTTTTACATCAAGTGTAGTGGTGAACACATAGAGGTGCCTAAATGGAAGACTTGATCTTCCTACCTCCTACATGACTTCTATGACATTTAGAGGTACCAAAATGAAGATTTTAATCTTCTACCTCATGCTTGAACTATTGGACATATATTATATAACCTAAATATATTATTCGAATAATCGAATCTTTGATGATGAACTAGTGTTCATATGTCGGGGTACTAGATTACATCATCCTAGACTATGATAACTTGTCACGATTCTAATGGAACCTTGTTCCATGAAAACATCTAAACTCCTTCGAGTTTCCTAGTGTCAAGAACAAGCATCATATGTACTAAATGATTATTTTCCATGTTGTTCTCATATCTTATTTTTATGTGGTTTTGAACACCGAATCTCGACTCTAAACATACTTGAACCTTAACCCTTATACATTCGGACTCTAAATCTCTACTCGTCAACAATTGGATAATCGGAAAACATATGCAAACTTTGTGAGTATACTCGTACTTTTCCCCTTTTTACTTTTACCACTTTTGGGGTGTAACATGTTTACCTATTGAAACTTACACATGAACTTTTGTCTAAACACACGAACATTCCTATAACAATGCTTGTCTATGTGATGGCTTGATACTTTAAATTTGGGTGATTCTTATGTGTTGAACTTATCATTAACTTCGTACGAGCCAAACCTTGACATATGTAGCGCTATAGGATTAACGACCCGCCTCTACTGAAACTTTGGTTATGTCATGAGCAAGTTGCGTTTTCTTGGTTTGATATGTTAGACACATGCCATGTTTAAATGTTTATCTTGAATCACATGCTTGCTATGAGGAATTGTTCAAACTTATCTTTTGCTATGTACGTATCAAACTTGTATACTCGCCTTTGCTTTTGCATTGAACTTTATTTTAAACATGTTACAGGTTGAGGACGATGATGCTATGAAATGAAGTAGCGTTGATGCCTAGATACACATATAGACGTTAGGGTTTAAAATGTTGTATCAAAATTTTGATATGTTATCATGTTGTTTTGTTAAACTTGTCGTATTTGAATTTCTTGTAACGTTGACTATTTGAAGTTATGAAATGAAATGAAATTTGGATTTTCTAAATATTGTCACAAATAGCGTTATGATGTCTCTAGCAATCTTCACACTTCGTCTCATCCCGATGTTTCCGCCATTGGTTGGGGTGTGACAGATTGGTATCAGAGCCATAACTATAGGGAATTAGGAAAAGTAGGAATGCTTTCACCTAGTCTATAGTTTTAGAGCCTTATTCGTATGCTTTGCTTGGACTACTACATGATACCTTATTTGTTACATATTTATGCTCTTTTAAACATGTATGTTACTCATGTGTAATATTTGACATGTTATTCGTACGCATTAAAGCTTGTTCTATTATGTGTTAACACTTGTTTTATCATTTCATTATTTAAGTACCATTCTTGATATGCTTTCTTATGTGTTTATACTTGCTTGTGTATTTCCTTCAACACACACTTCCCTCATGCATTTTACTCGATTATTCTAAATCCGACAACACTCATATTGTACAAATGAGACGAATTCACCAAAATAGGCGTGAAACCCACAATTTAGTGAACGACTCTCAATCTATCTATCCTTCTTTTTACACGAGATATCGCCATTGAGCTAGGAGTGAAATCCACATCTAAATGGCAAATCTCAAATTTCAAATTCTAGTGGACCCTCGTCAACATGTCGAAATTTAAATTTTGACCCGACGAGTACCAACCACACTTAGGATACGAAATCGTCAAGTTAGGGGTGAAACCCGCACCTTGTCGACTAGTTCCACTCCTTGGCATTTTTTTCATAAATCCCGCCAAGTCTCGAAATTTCGATTGATTTGGGACATGTAGTAACCGGAAGGGTAAATACCGTTAACCGACTTGTCGGCGAGAGTATTTTACCTATTAGGCCAAAACATGCTCCTCAAATTCAAAAGACTTTTCGACCACTTTGGTTAGTCAAAGTTCCATTTGGAACACTCCAAACTTTGGTCAAACATGTGTTTCTATTGTTCATTTTATACGATGCAATCTTTCAACCTCGAGTTTACCTTTGATTTCTCTTTTCACACGCACAACATATCGAACCTTTTCGATACATTTATATATGCATGATTTTCATATAATTTAAATTCATATTCCTTGTAACAACTAGTGGAGATGTATCATCGAGATTGGAGTGACTTCCTTACCTTGACGATCGACTCCACCCCTCTTCCCTTAAAACGACTTCACCAACGAGTTAGGGGTGATTCCCTTACTTAGGTGACCGTTACCCAAAACTTATCTTTCAAAATATTTTATTATGCAAACCCGATCATGTTTTATACCTAAATCATTTATCATTATTCAAAATACCTACTTATACCGATTTCAAAATACATTGTTTATCAAACGTACTTCTTATTCTACCATCCATTTTCACTCAAATCATATACACGAGATTCTTAATCATGTCTTTACCGTTTTACTACACGAATTTCCAAACCTTACGAAATGCTACCTATCAATTTAATCGGTCTAATGAATCTCTTGCCCATGAACTTCACATCTGATTTATTAACTGAAACACGTTCACATTATATCATCATACTAGAGACTTCCACTCTTAATCGAAATCAAACTAACCTTTCTCAATTACTTATAAGACCTCATAGATGTTATATGATCGTTTTACCAAATACTCTTTCCAACATCAATAAATCCTTTGTTAAAATTATTTTTAAACAATCACTAAGTTCTTTTACTAAACTTCTTTTCTAAGGGTCGACGTGTTCACAAGAACTTTCAAAGTCCAAAATTTTCATGTTTTGATGCAAATGAAACAAACCCGTTATTTAAAAAAAAAAAACCTTCTCTACAACGCTTAACTCGTCATCCAAATTTCAAAACACGTGGGCTAGAAGACTTCATGGGGACCGACAATTTTTAACATACGTGAACTCCTTTTTTTTAAACAAAAGTAGCATTTCAATCATTACAAAATACGTTAAGCATGACCAATGAGTACTTTATGTTCCTTTACATATACAAACTATATTCTACCTTTCAAACCAAGCTCAATCTAATTTTGATTCGACAAACTCAACGTTTTGTTTAAACAACTATACATGCACATCATCATACACATTTAGTCGATATCTCGCGATAACATCATTTATATCGTTCGTATCTACATACTTAACCTTTTTTTTTTCTCCGCAATGTCTCAACGTACACCATATACGCAATATTTATTTTTCATACCTACACCTATGTTCATACGTTTTATGCTTGTACTCATACACATACTACTTATACGTTTTACGCTTCTGCTTGTACACATACTACTTACACGTTTTATGTTTATGCTCATACATACATGCGTATTCATACTTAAACTTGTGCTCATACTTTCATCCTTACTCATGATTCGTACATTCGTACCTATACGCGAGCGTAATCCGAGGGATTCGCTTACGTAGGTCCCATACATGCTTAAACATAAACATGCTTACATACGACATTCTTCTACGTACGCATTCTTATTTTCAAATTCATGTATACCTTGAATCATACATAACTAGTACAAGCTATGTGGATCATGCGACGATCAGTATAATCGCGGGTGCACACGGGATTATAGTGATAGGCGTATGAGAACCATAGAGTGTACTACTGTGTATGGTAAGACACGGAACGTAACATGACCCCGAGTAACGAAACGGACGTAATGTGGTTAAAACATGGTGGATACGTCGCTGGTACTTCCTATATATAAGTGTTTTCACCATGTTACCAAACTTTCGTAAAACGTGCCATGAGAAATTCAGTGTGTTGCAGACCTTTTGGACCTAATACAACTTCACGCAACTCACAAACGCATTATATCCGATTATTCATGACGAGACTTCATCCTTAACACACTACGTTCATCTATCCAACACTTATGCTATTCACATACTTGTACTCTTTAAGAGTCATTCGTTCATTCTATACTCGTATTATTTTATACAAAACTCGTTCGCAATCCAGCTTGTTTAAACATTTGAGTCCTAACTTACCTCATTACCTATAAAATAGCCTCCCTATTCTTGATTCTTGTGTAACTATACTTAGTATCTCTCTATTGCTTTATTTAAAGTAACAAACCTTTTTGTCCCTCTCAATAAACAGGTTTTACGAAAGTATGATTTTTTTTATACTATCCTTAAAAACTTCCCCTTGCAAATCTACCTTGATGTTCTCCAAAATTTCAAAACTTTCAAACTTCCCAAGTTTCAATTCTTAATGATCACCTTTATGCCAAAAACTCTTTCAAGCCTTCCTCTTGAATAAATTTCGGGACGAAATTTCCTAAAGGAGGGGAGACTGTAACGCCCTGTGTTTTCAAACATCCTACATTTAGAAACCTTACGTGAAATTCTATCTTTGGAAATCTTGTGTTCTTATAACCATTCTTTCATCGTAATCGTTGTAAAATACGGAACTTGCTTCGTAAATAAAACTTGTACATTACACTTTTTACCTAGTTAAATCATGTTTTATTTCATATTTCACCTTGTTACAAGTTAGGGGAAACATTGTTGCATATTATTACACAACTTAATTAACAAAATTACTCATTATAATGTTTTAAAAAAATAAAAAAAATAAAGAAATATGGCAGCCCAATTCAGCAAAATTCAGCCCCATATAGTTGGGTTTTGTGGGCTAGTTTCAAGGGGTAACCCCTTCTAAACACTTCCAAAGCCCAACCCATTGAAACCCTAATCCTTCCCCCTATAAATACCACTTATAACCAGCCTCCCTACCACTTTTGCAACCCTAAAAACTCACAAAACATCCACCAAACCGTAGCTGAAAGCAAGGGTTCGAGTAGATTGACACCCCTTCACGAAAATGAGCATAACTCACTCAATTCTTATCCGATTCACTCGATTCTTTTTCCTACTTGCTTGTATAATCATGGGGTTCGATTCCTAGACTTCTCCTTGGAGAAATCAGACCTGGAAATGCCCCGAAATAGTCCATAAACTTTCTGTTTGTTTTTATGTTCATCAAAAACTTGTTTAAACCTATGCAACTTGTGTCCAACACATCTCATACCTATGTCCTAATGCTTACAACTTATCCCATGGTTGGTTAAGCTTAAAAACAAGGTTGAGACATTTAAAATCAGAGGATTAAACCTCATAAACTTGGTGTTTTGTTTAGGGTTTTTAACCCACAAGTCATGTCAAACTTTGTCTTTGATACATGAGTGATTATGGATCAACTTGGGTTGTCCAAACATACAATCCTCACATGATTTGATGATTTCTCTTAGTTAGTGTGTATATTTCTTATTCTTTATTGTATGTTCATGACCCTCCTTGGTTGTTTTTTTTTACATCAAGTGTAGTGGTGAACACATAGAGGTGCCTAAATGGAAGACTTGATCTTCCTACCTCCTACATGACTTCTATGACATTTAGAGGTACCAAAATGAAGATTTTAATCTTCTACCTCATGCTTGAACTATTGGACATATATTATATAACCTAAATATATTATTCGAATAATCGAATCTTTGATGATGAACTAGTGTTCATATGTCGGGGTACTAGATTACATCATCCTAGACTATGATAACTTGTCACGATTCTAATGGAACCTTGTTCCATGAAAACATCTAAACTCCTTCGAGTTTCCTAGTGTCAAGAACAAGCATCATATGTACTAAATGATTATTTTCCATGTTATTCTCATATCTTATTTTTATGTGGTTTTGAACACCGAATCTCGACTCTAAACATACTTGAACCTTAACCCTTATACATTCGGACTCTAAATCTCTACTCGTCAACAATTGGATAATCGGAAAACATATGCAAACTTTGTGAGTATACTCGTACTTTTCCCCTTTTTACTTTTACCACTTTTGGGGTGTAACATGTTTACCTATTGAAACTTACACATGAACTTTTGTCTAAACACACGAACATTCCTATAACAATGCTTGTCTATGTGATGGCTTGATACTTTAAATTTGGGTGATTCTTATGTGTTGAACTTATCATTAACTTCGTACGAGCCAAACCTTGACATATGTAGCGCTATAGGATTAACGACCCGCCTCTACTGAAACTTTGGTTATGTCATGAGCAAGTTGCGTTTTCTTGGTTTGATATGTTAGACACATGCCATGTTTAAATGTTTATCTTGAATCACATGCTTGCTATGAGGAATTGTTCAAACTTATCTTTTGCTATGTACGTATCAAACTTGTATACTCGCCTTTGCTTTTGCATTGAACTTTATTTTAAACATGTTACAGGTTGAGGACGATGATGCTATGAAATGAAGTAGCGTTGATGCCTAGATACACATATAGACGTTAGGGATTAAAATGTTGTATCAAAATTTTGATATGTTATCATGTTGTTTTGTTAAACTTGTCGTATTTGAATTTCTTATAACATTGACTATTTGAAGTTATGAAATGAAATGAAATTTGGATTTTCTAAATATTGTCACAAATAGCGTTATGATGTCTCTAGCAATCTTCACACTTCGTCTCATCCCGATGTTTCCGCCATTGGTTGGGGTGTGACATTGGGGTTTCGGCCGAACTCAAAGAGAGGGAGAGAGGGGAGAGAGAATTTGATAAGTGGTGAAGGTTATGGTGGATTAAGTTAGCTACTTATAGACAATGTGTTCTTAATTACCCAAAGGGTTTAGTGTTGTCATGATATTAGACAACCATGATTAAAATAATCATGCAAAGGACAAGCGGTGTCCCCTTGGGGACGATTTCGGTTGGGGGGGGGGGGGGTTTATGGTTCAGTTTCAACTATATAGTTAGGATCTAGTTAGATAATTAGGAGGTTAATCCGGTTACTAGCGTGTAGTAAGTTGTAACGGGTGTTAGGGTATTCGGGGACCCTAACTGGCTCAGAAAAAGAAAAACAATGTTGATGGCAATATTTTTATGTTCCGGGTATAGTCCGGTTGTTCGGTTGGATAGTGATCCGTTAAAGTGCTTAACAAAGCTTTAAAGTGTCGTTAATACTATTTTTAGTGACACGATTTATTCCCGACACTTTGGAAAGTGTCTAGTAATATTTTTCTCATGTTTTGGCACTTTATTAGTTAGCTTAATGCTGAATTTTTATTTAAAGTGCTGAATTTTGTACTTAGAGTACGTTTTAGGCACATCCGGTCACTATAACTTATACCTAGTGACGCAGTTCTACAACCCTCATATCCCTACACTCTCTACTAGCGTAGTAAACTATCTCTGGCTCATACAGGCGTTAGAGACAGTGCATGCCTGGTGCTGGCTATATCAGCATGTTAAATGGGTTATCCGTTCATTGTGCTACTGTGCTTTTGTGCATCAAGGTTGTCACTAAAGTTCTGTATGTAAACAATGGAGTGACAGCAAATAAGGTATGATGTAAGTATGTTCATGTATCAGTATTCAGGTAGCAGTTTATCCATAATTTCAAGCAAGCACAGTAATTAAGCAGTAATTAAATATTAATCAAGTCGTATGGATACCTGATTTGGTGAGGGTTGTCACATTCTCCCCCCGTTAGAAAAATTTCGTTCCGAAATTTTAAGTTCTGCTTCTAGATGCAGGGTTCTTGGGAAATAAGTGGGGGTATTTCTCTTTCATTCGGTACTCACGCTCCCAGGTGTATTCAGGACCATGTCTTGCGTTCCATCAAACTTTGACGAGCTTGACACTGCTCCAAAGGGTTTTGTTGATCTTCCAATCTGTAACCTGAACCGGTTCTTCAACAAAATGGAGCGTGTCGTCAACATGAATCTCGTCGGTGGGAATGACAACGGTATCTTGAGTTGGACTTTTCTTCAAATTTGATACATGAAATGTATCGTGAACGCCATTCAGTTTAGCAGGTAAGTCCAGCTTGTATGCTACTAACCCAATTCTTTCCAAAATTCTGAACGGATCAATATACCGCGGATTCAACTTTCCACGGTTTCCGAAGCGTGCCACACCCTTCCAGGGTGATACCTTTAACAAAACCCTATCACCTACCTCAAACTCTAGAGGTTTCCTCCTTCGGTCCGCATAACATTTTTGACGATCACGAGCCGCCTTGATGCGATCTCGGATCTGTGCGATCTTATCTGTGGTTTCCTGTACCACATCAGGACCAACCAATTGTCTATCACCTGCATCAGACCAACAGAGCGGTGATCTGCACTTGCGGCCATATAAAGCTTCAAATGGCGCGGCACCAATACTGGTGTGGTAGCTGTTGTTGTATGAAAATTTGACCAATGGCAAATGCTTATCCCAGCTACCGCCCAAATCCATAACACATGCTCTCAGCATATCTTCCAAAGTCTGTATCGTTCGCTCGCTTTGTCCGTCGATCTGTGGGTGAAATGCAGTGCTCAGATTCAATTGTGAGCCAAAAGCTTCTTGGAAGGATTGCCAAATCCTTGATACGAACCTTCCGTCTCTATCGGAGATGATCGAGAGAGGTACTCCATGGCGCGTAACGATTTCTCTCATGTAAATTTCAGCCAACCTGCTCGTATTATCCTTCTCCATGATAGGTAAGAAGTGCGTAGACTTCGTTAAACGGTCCACTATTACCCAAATAGTGTCATGACCTCTTGGCGTTCTTGGCAACTTTGTAATAAAATCCATGGAGATTTGTTCCCATTTCCACTTGGGAATCTCAGGTTGTTGCAGAAGTCCTGAAGGCTTCTGGTATTCCGCTTTCGCTTTAGCGCACGTTAAACACTTGCTCACATAAACAGCAACATCGCCTTTCATCCTAGGCCACCAATAGTAATCCTTAAGATCTTGGTACATCTTATGCGCTCCTGGATGGATAGAGTACCGCGATTTGTGAGCTTCATCAAAAATAACTTTCCTCATTCCACCAAACAGAGGAACCCAAATCCTTTTCATAAAACATAACGTTCCTTCCTCGTTTGGCACCAATTGCTTCTCCATCCCACGGAGATATTCTTCTTGAAGGTTTCTTTCCTTAAGAGCTTCTTTCTGCGCGGCACGAATATGCGAGGAAAGATCTGTTTGGATAATCATCTCTAAAGCCCTAACCCTTATGGGCTTGATCCTTTCTTTTCGACTTAGGGCATCGGCGACCACATTCTCCTTCCCTGGATGGTACTTTATCTCACAGTCGTAGTCGTTCAACAACTCGACCCATCGTCTCTGTCTCATATTCAACTCCTTCTGGTTGAATATGTGTTGTAGGCTCTTATGATCTGTGAAGATTGTACACTTTGTACCATACAAATAATGTCTCCAGATCTTTAAAGCAAATACCACTACGCCAAGTTCCAAATCATGCGTGGTATAGTTCTTTTCGTGTACTTTCAGTTGACGCGATGCGTAAGCTATAACCTTTTGGCGTTGCATCAACACGCAACCCAAACCTTGACGCGAAGCGTCACAGTATACCACGAAATCCTCGGTACCTTCTCGTAGTGCTAAGATTGGCGCATTACAAAGCTTATCTTTCAATAGCTGGAACTCTTCTTCCTGTTTGATTCCCCAATCAAACTTCTTATCTTTTTGTGTGAGGAGCGTCAATGGTTGAGCGATCTTTGAAAAATCCTCAATGAACCTTCGATAGTAGCCAGCCAAACCCAAGAATTGTCGAATCTCGGTTGGCGTCTTTGGCGTTTCCCAATTCTTGATCGCTTTAATCTTGGTTGGATCCACATGAATTCCATCTCCATTTACTACATGTCCAAGGAATTGGACTTCACGTAGCCAAAACTCGCACTTAGAGAATTTGGCGTACAACTGTTCCTTTTTCAGCAGCTCCAAAATAGCTCTTAGATGCTGTTCGTGCTCAGCCTTTGTCTTTGAGTAAATCAAAATGTCGTCGATAAACACAATCACGAACTTGTCCAAGTACGGCTTGCAAACTCTGTTCATCAAGTCCATGAAAACTGCAGGCGCGTTTGTCAACCCAAACTGCATAACTAGGAACTCGTAGTGTCCATAACGAGTTCTGAAGGCTGTCTTTGGGATACTTTCCTCTTGTATCCTTAACTGATGGTATCCAGATCGCAAATCGATCTTCGAGTAAAAGCTTGAACCTTGCAGCTGATTGAATAAATCATCAATCCTTGGCAGAGGATACCTATTCTTGATCGTCAGCTTATTCAACTCCCGGTAGTCGATACACATTCGAAAACTACCGTCTTTCTTCTTAACAAACAGGACTGGAGCTCCCCAAGGTGAGAAGCTTGGTCTGATGAATCCCATGTCTAACAACTCTTGAAGTTGTGTCGACAGTTCTTGCATCTCAGATGGGGCAAGTCGATAAGGTGCCTTAGCCACAAGCGTGGCGCCTGGAACTAAATTGATGCGAAACTCCACTTGCCTCTGAGGTGGCAATCCAGACAAGTCCTCTGGGAAGACCTCTGGATATTCCCTCACGACAGGGATGTCTTCGATTTTCGGCTCAGCAACTTTCTTATCTACAATGTGTGCCAGGAAGGCAGCACATCCCTTTTGCAAACACTTTCGCGCTTTCAAGCAGCTGATAATTCTTAAAGGCGTATTACGCTTCTCTCCATGAACCACGATTGTTTCACCATCTTCGGTTGGGATACGAACGACCTTTTCGTGACAAACAATCTCAGCCTTGTTGCTCGATAACCAATCGAAGCTCCCCAGCTGGACTGGTAATAGATCCAAAGCAAACTCACGCTCTCCCAACTCGATTACACAACCTTTGACGACTTCCTTGGCTTCTACCAACTTTCCATTAGCCAATTAGATCGAGTAGGGAATATCTAAGTTACTAGCGGCTAACCCAAGCATATTCTTAAACTCTAACAATACGAAGCTATAATCGGCACCAGTATCAAATAAAACGGATGCATAGCGTTGGTTTACGGGGAACGTACCAGTAACGACGTTGGGAGCTTGGCGCGCTTCCCTTGCTTCGATATTGAAAACTCTTCCACGGGCTTGGTTCAATTCTGGGCAGTTCCTCTTAAAGTGCCCAATATCACCACAGTTAAAGCATCCTGGTCTTTGCCCGTTTCCACCTCCATTCCCAGCTTGATTGTTGTTGTTTCGGTTCGCATTACCAACTTGATTTGCGTTGTTGCCACGATTTCCATTCCCTCCATTGTTTCCTTGTGGGCGATTTCCATTTCCACCCCGGTTATTGTTTCTATTTCCAAATCCTCCTTGGCCTCCCCGGCCAATAGTGGCCCAACAAGAATCCTTCGAGTGTCCAGTTTTCCAACACGCTTCACATACTTTTAGACCACATCGGCCAGAATGGTGGCGCTGGCAGGTGTTGCACTTGGGATGGGTACCCACATACCCTTTTCCTTTCCTGCCAGTACCAGCTGTATCTTGAGCTGGCGTGCTTGACTCTCCTTTCTTAACAACACCACTAGCGCCTAGCTTGAAGTTTGAGAACTTTCTTTTGTTACCCCCGGACGACTCGACATGAGTCTCCTTCTTCTTTGGCTCAACCTCAGAAAACTTGTTTAGGCGGATAGCCTCCTCAGTGAGAGCCACGCTCAGATCAATTGCTTCAGTGATTGTTGCCGGTTTGGATGAGGTCACCATACTTATGATTTGAGGAGCTAAACCCCAAATGAAACGCTCAATCCGCTTGAACTCTGGAGTGACCATATAAGGTACCACATGAGATAAGTCGTGAAACCTTTGAACATACTCAGCGATTTTCGGACCTTCCATCTTCAGGTGCCAAAATTCAGTTTCCAACTTCTAAATTTCTGCACGAGAACAATACTTTCGGCGCATGAGCTCTTTCAGCTCGTTCCATGTCATTGCGTATGCAGCGGCTTCACCAAGAGTTTGGACTTGTAAATTCCACCAGGACAGGGCTCCGTCCAGGAATAGCCCAGAGATGTAGGTAACTTGCTGGTCTGGAGCACACTTGCTCATGCGGAGAACTGAGTCCGTCTTTTCGGCCCAACGAACAAAAGCGACAGCACCTCCGGTGCCATCAAAGTTGACAGGCTTGCAGTCTAGAAACTGCTTGTAGGTGCACCCTGCACATACGTTACAACATATGAATGGCATTAGCATCCTTGCTAGAGATATCCAATTGTATCATGGTATGTCTCAATGACTTAGTATTACCATGAGGCGGATTGTTGTTGCCAGTATTGCCAGAATTACTTCCACTAGTCCCTCCTTGAGAGGCGGCGTACTGTGCGATGGCAGCAGCGATGACTTGCTGAAGCTCTGCCTCATTGGTAGGCATTCGCGTTTGACGTCTCGGTGGCATCTTCTAAACGACGTGTTCACGTGGGTCAGGCCATAGTAAAGCGTACGTATATAATGATAGTAATAGTACATAACATCTCATGTTATAAATAGACCAATCACATAACATCCCATGTTACAATTATATCAATCACACAACATCCCATGCTATAAATATATCAATCACACAACATCCCATGTTATAAAGCATAAATAATCAATCAAACATCATATATGATGAGAATACTGCGATTGCATTGCCATAAATCGAGACCACATGGTAAAGTGTACAAGTACATAACTGTAACATACAACATCAACGACTAAGGGCTACATCACCCCAGTCCAAAAATATATCAAATCAGTGTCAATACATCCATATACATGTCAACAAAAGTCAGGATCGGGATGCAGTCTCCAAAAAGCTGTGCGGTCAGAGCAATCGCTGTCTTCTCACCAACGTCCACCCGTGCTGTACTAAAGAGCTCTACACTGATGGCGGTGGAGGAGGGGGAAAATGGGAATAGAACAAACGACGCAAATGGAGCCAGTCCTCCTCCATGGCTCTCTGGGAATGCAACCAGGAAGCCATCTGCTGCTCTAGTGCCAGAAGGCGTGCAGCAGAGTCCGGTGACAACGGTCGAGGGGGCTGTGAAGTAGCAGGGTGGGTCTGGCCCTGACACTGGCATGGCGGTGGCTGAGCTCTCTCGAGCTCCTGTATACGCCGTGTGAGTGCCTCCTGCTGGACAACAAACGACATAAGAATGTCCTCAATAGAATACCCCATATGAAAAGGATGGTAGGGGTCGGATGGTGGCATAATAGGCGGTGACGTCCAAAGAAATGGCTCACTCGCTGGGGTAAAAGGTGGCACAGAAAATGGTGGAACAGGGGGAATAGCAGAAGAAAACTGTGGTATAACTGGGCCAGATGTCGGCACATGGCCGAAGGGATGAGCCGAGGAACCCTCTCCAGGTCGTGCTGGAGGTGTGAACTGAGCGAACGAAAAAGGGAAATCCATGTGACGTGCATCGGTGGTATGTGGGGGAAAAGGTGGGAGCTCATCATCAGCGTCAATCCACCCATTCTGGGTGTGCGCATAACGGGGATCAATACGGGTCGCGAATAGCGCATGATCGGGCTCCAAAGGAACAGGATCAGGAAGAGGAGTGACAATGACAGGCTTAGCGGGTACATCCGCGATGAGGGGGGCATCAGCCTGATCAGCAGCAACAACATGATCACCCTCCAATAGTGGAGCATCAACAGGGTGATCATCAACGGGTAGATCAGCAATCACAGGGTCAACAATGGGTACGCCAGCATGTATAGGGTCATGCTCAAACACAGGATCAGGAGCGGCTACCGGCTCGGGGGCCATGGCAGGCTCTAGGTCATCGAACTCCATCTCGAAATCTGCGTGGTCAGCAAACGCAGGGTCAACAGGGTCAACTAGGTCAACCGGGTCCTCCATAGGCTGATCCAGGTGTATAAACTCAATCTCTTGGTCCGGATCAGATCAAACCCAGGTGGGAAGACAGGGTCGGAATCCTCATCAAGGTCGTGATTGAACGCGTAGCTCGGGGCAGGGGCAGCAGATGATGCTCTATCGGGATCTGAGCCATGAGAATAGTGTTGCGCACCCTGAGTGTGCGACGGTGCAGAGGCCACAGATTCGAAAGAGTCTGGGACGGGTGAATGAGCAGGTGACTCCTCAGCAGGAGCATCTGCGAGCAACAAAAGACCACCATCGGCTATAAGGGCCTCGCCCTCAATATCATCCTCCAGGGGCTCGTCATCAAACAAATCGACGTCGTCGTCAGCGTCGGCGTCGAGGAGTATATCAAGAGCAGGATAAGCAGCAAGAGGTATAGGGGTAGGGATCTCCACGAGCGGCAAATCCCCGGCAAAAGGGCCATCAGCGGGCTCGGCGACAACATCGAGTAGCGCGAAGGGCTGAAAATCTTCCTCATCCGTGCTTGTAACATCCGAAGTGTGTTCCTCATGCTCCGATGACTCTCGGTCGTCTGATATGATGGGCATAGGACCCGTAGTGTCTGACTCACCAGTGCCTGATGAATCCATGGTGTCTGTAACACAAACCCCAAATATGCACAAATAATCAATCATACAATCAGATAAACACATTAGTCACCAATTAAGCATTCAAATAGTTCTCCTAGTCCCACTAGCCTCCCAGCCTCCCAGACTGATCTTCCTAGTCCCACTAGCCTCCCAGTCTCCCAGACTGCTCTTCCTAGTCCCACTAGCCAATTCTCCCAGCCTCTCAGACTGACTCCCTAATCCCACTAGACAACTACCTCGGTCTCCCAGACCGAGCCTCGGCCTCCCAGACCGAGCCTCAGCCTCCCAGACTGAGCCTAAAAATAATAAATAAAATGTGCTCAACATTTGTTTGTAAAAACGTTTTGGATCTGGACTTAAGTGGTATGCAGTGTAAAAATGTTTTCGTGAGAGCCCTAGTGATCATAGTCTAGACTCGAGAAGGAATCCTAGTTCGCTATGATCAGAGCTCTGATACCAAGCTGTCACACCCTGGCTTTGCGGAAGCGTGGTTTATTTTGGTGTGACTTCTTAATACCATAGCTTAATCATAACAAAGCTATATGAAAATAAAACCATGCAAGATCATCCATTGAATTATGTTTTTAAACATAAGTAACACAACATTGTCTTAAGGCGTTGACTCAGGCAACGGAACTTACAACCTAATAACATAAAAACATTGTTCAGAAGACACAAACATCAACATGAAATAAACGTAGTTTAAGGACTGTGACTCGTCCAGGTAAAAGTCACATCCCCTAAACTTGGATTACCTCGAAACTCTTATGTAGCGGGAAAACGTAACATACCGCGCCAGATCTTTAGTTCCCTGAAATACATGTAAGTTGGAAAAATCAACAATAATGTTGAGCGAGTTCATGTGTAAGTGAGTAATAAAAACCTTTGTAAGTATAAAATCCTGGTATGTAGCAAATAAGGAAAAAGAGATCACCAATGGTTTGCAAGGCCATTGATATGTGTGAAGTGCAAGTAGGAAGACTCAAACCTAGCGGATTTGGCGTTGGGCACGAAGTCACCCCGAGGTCCGTTATACTGGGCCTGGGGCTGGGCTCGCTACACCCAGATAGATCTACCGCTACTGTCCCTCGGTCCTACTATGAGGATTAATGGCCTCAAGTTGCGCCTACCCACTCACATGATCTAAGTAGTAACCCTCCTTACGCTAACCATACCATGTAAAAAGTATTCATAATCATAGTAACATGTATTTCACCCCCGCAGTTTAGAAAACTGAAAACAGTTAATAGAAAAGGGGGACATGAACTCACAGTGGTGCGTCTCTAACAAGAAAATCTCCTGGTCAATCTGCTGAGCGTCGACCTACACGTACTAATTTCTATTAGACGGACGGCCGTGCCTTAGCTTAAGGTTTAATGTTTTTGGGAAATAGTTAGACAACTATTTCGTGTTTACACTTTGTAACTATTTGGTAAATATATTCCTTCCCAAGGATGGGGGCTTCAATACATATGCGTTTGTGAATCTTCGTAATATATTATTAAGTCTCACTTAAAAATATATGTTAATCCCTTCTCCAAAATATAAATATTTTTCCCAAAAATATTATATTTTATTACATATAATTTTTCATCAAAATAATACTCTTGTCAAAATACGCGTTCACTAGTATTTTTCCGAAAATGCGTAAGTTACGTTTTAAAGATCGGGGGGTATTAATAATACCGTTGTAACTAATTATTTATTGTGAAGGCGTTCGTATTATTTAGGAATCGTTAACATTCGGTAATATTATTTTTACCCTAAAAATAATATTTGTATAGTTCACAAAATAATCATAAAAATTTCACAAGTGTTGTTATGAAAATATATATACTAAATATATATTTATCAGGTTTTATTTTGTGAAAATCCCACCTCCGACACTAAGAAATGTAAATAAAATCGTGGCGAAATTTACATTTTTGAAAACAAGTTAAAATACATTTATAACACTTGTGATGAAAATATTTCCAAGTGTTAGGTTTTTAGAAAAATTTCGCCAGAGTTTCCCCTGTAACTAGAGGTGGCCACGCTTTCAAGGTATCATTTTCTTTTAAAATTCAAATCAACAATGTTCCCAACATTAATCAACAAAGTTTTATCATCAAAATAGTCAAAATAGATATAAATCGCATAAATACATGAACTTGTGGCTTGTGTAAAATATGTAGTAATTTCCCCATATTTTTAGTAGACCTTTTTATAAATGAACCCGGTTTCTTGTGAACCTTGTTTTTATAGAAAATAAATTTCCACAACTTCTTGTCAACATTTACAAAAATAGTTCTTTTGTCAAAACTTTGTGTTACACAAGTGTCTACACACTTGTGTGTTTACAAAAATTACTCTTGTTCATGTAAAACCCGGTTTAGAAAATATGATTTCTTTTGACGCTTGGTCCTTTGAAAATACCACTTGTAGATCCGTAGATCTACTAGTTTACAAGTCTATTTCATAAGAAATATTGTCTTTACACAAGCTCATGTTTGATATGTAGTAGTGTTCATCATTTAACCCCTTTCATACATCGACGTATTCTAAGTCATGTTTCATGGACATGACTTAACCGGGTTAGATGACGATCCGAGCTACTATTAACATAGATCAACACTAAATAATCATAACAAAACAAGTCTTACAAGTTTTACACAATTCTATAGCTTTTATCCAACATGTTTATCATCTTTGTAAACTTTTAGTATGTCATCTTGTATGTTCATGATTTTTAACCGCCAAAGTTCATTTTAACCACTTTAGAATAGATCAAGAAGGCGTTTAGAGTCACTTACTACTAGCTCGAGGCTAGGGAAGAAACTAGTCGGAAATCGAGTGGATAAAAGCAATGTAGCGAGGTCCTTCGCAATCCGAGTGCACCGAGCTTCCTTATACGCAATCCTTAACCCTTATAGATGCTTGGAATGTCTTGAATGAAATCGAAAATTGGTGGTGGTGGTGGTGGTTGGGGTTTCGGCCGAACTCAAAGAGAGGGAGAGAGGGGAGAGTGAATTTGATAAGTGGTGAAGGTTATGGTGGATTAAGTTAGATACTTATAGACAATGTGTTCTTAATTACCCAAAGGGTTTAGTGTTGTCAAGATATTAGACAACCATGATTAAAATAATCATGCAAAGGACAAGGGGTGTACCCTTGGGGACGATTTCGGTTAAGGGGGGGGGGGGGGTTATGGTTCAATTTCAACTATATAGTTAGGATCTAGTTACATAGTTAGGAGGTAAATCCGGTTACTAGCGTGTAGTAAGTTGTAACGAGTGTTAGGGTATTCGGGGACCCTAACTGGCTCAGAAAAAGAAAAACAATGTTGATGGCAATATTTTTATTTTCCGGGTATAGTCCGGTTGTTCGGTTGGATAGTGATCCGTTAAAGTGCTTAACAAAGCTTTAAAGTGTCGTTAATACTATTTTTAGTGACACGATCTATTCCCGACACTTTGGAAAGTGTCTAGTAATATTTTTCTCATGTTTTGGCACTTTATTAGTTAGCTTAATGCTGAATTTTTATTTAAGTGCTGAATTTTGTACTTAGAGTACGTTTTAGGCACATCCGGTCACTATAACTTATACCTAGTGACGCAGTTCTACAACCCTCATATCCCTACATTCTCTACTAGCGTAGTAAACTATCTCTGGCTCATACAGGCCTTAGAGGCAGTGCCTGCCTGGTGCTGGCTATATCAGCATGTTAAATGGGTTATCCGTTCATTGTGCTACTGTGCTTTTGTGCATCAAGGTTGTCACTAAAGTTCTGTATGTAAATAATGGAGTGACAGCAAATAAGGTATGACGCAAGTATGTTCATGTATCAGTATTCAGGTAGCAGTTTATCCATAATTTCAAGCAAGCAGAGTAATTAAGCAGTAATTAAATATTAATCAAGTCGTACGGATACCTGATTTGGTGAGGGTTGTCACAATGACTTTATTTAATACTACAACGAAAA
The DNA here is from genome assembly GCF_002127325.2 of Helianthus annuus. NCBI lineage: Eukaryota > Viridiplantae > Streptophyta > Magnoliopsida > Asterales > Asteraceae > Helianthus > Helianthus annuus. The sequence goes on from NC_035447.2 coordinate 132,917,866, forward strand.
CTTCAAAAGTTCAACATTTCACAAACACACTCATTCAGTCGAATGACTAACCGACCGAATGGTCATCCGTCGGACGATCATCCGATCGAACCACCATCCGGTCACTTGTCTCACTCAATGCACCGTTATACACGGTTCAACGCATACACTATCGTACTGGGATCTGGCTAATCTCTCAAGTGCTCCCTTCAATCCAAGACTGCGTTTATTTACTAAACACAATCTATGAGTATATTCGATCCCTTTTTGCTTAACGTACTTTTGGGTGTTACATACGTTACCTATATTAAATCACATCAACACACAACACAACCACTTTTATACGCTAACCGCTCTGCATGTTATACGTGTTTTTGATGAATGCTTGTATGTTATGTTTACACAGTGAGTGTTGCCTGACACCTTAGCAACGATAGTAGTATAGTTTGGACTCAGCACTTGTCGTGGACAGGGTTGTTAAGGGTTTTACTTAACGTGTCACAGTGGTGATAGGTGTTGCGCATTCTATAAGTCGTAGTCATGTCTGTGCATATTTCATTGTCGATAGCTTACTTGCTTCACATTTCTTGTGTCATCGACTTTGGTGGTAACTGGGATGTATATTTACCATTGATTGAGTTCTCGTATAACAACAACTGTCATTCCAGTATTCAGATGGCTCCTTTCGAAGCTTTATATGGTCGCAAGTGCCGATCTCCACTCAGCTGGCATGAGATTGGTGACAAGCAACTTACTGGCCCTGAAATCATTCAAGAGACAACGGATAAGATTCTTCAGTTCCGTGACAACTTGATCAAGGCTAGAAGCAGACAAAAGAGCTATGCTGATAAAAGGCGCAAGCCTCTGGAATTTGATGTTAGAGATCGGGTTCTTCTCAAGGTATCTCCCTAGAAGGGAGTAGTTCGTTTTGGTAAGAAGGGAAAACATGGCCCTTCCTATGTGGGTCCTTTCACGATACTTGAAAGGATAGGCAAGGTGGCGTACGGACTCGACCTGCCACAAGAACTAAACAACGTACATCCGGTGTTCCACATATCTAATCTTCGTAAATGCCTAGCCGACGAGGCACTTCATGTTCCCCTCGAAGACTTGCAAATAAATGAAGCTTGATACTTCGTGGAGAAACCAGTCGAAATTATGGATCGAGGTGTCAAGCGATTAAGGCACAGCAAAATTCCCATCGTCAAAGTTCGATGGGAAGGAAAGCGTGGCGCTGAATTCACTTGGGAACTCGAGAGTGAAAAGTCCAAGTATCCGCAGCTCTTCGAGCAGTCTTCCTCTTATATTTCGGGGACGAAATCTCCTAAAGGAGGGGAGACTGTAACCCCCTACATCCCTAAACTTTTGGCTTTTGTCACTATTGGCCCTATACTATGTAAACTTTACACTTATGATACTTTGTAAGTCTTGATGCTATGAAACTTGATTCTTTATACTTGATTCTTAATACTAGATTCTTGATACTTGATTCTAGATACTTGATTCTTGATACTTGATTCTAGATACTTGACTCTTGACACTTGATTCTCGATACTTGAATCTAGGTACCTGATTCTTGATACTTGATTCTTGATACTTGATACTTATTACTGGATACTTGATTCTTGAATCTTGAGACTCGTGATACTTGAGACTTGGTTAAACGAGTTACTAGAGGCTTGACACTTATGTAAACTTGGAAACTTTGGTGTTAATTGAATAATCTTGTCGTGTAATAATACTACACAATAATGCATAACACAATGCTTAACCTACCTCGAAAAACGAACCAAAGACGGAAAAGTTGCAAAACGGATTGGACTGTCCGAATGGACATTCGATCGGATGACCATCCGATCGGAGGGCCATTCGACCGAACAGCCATCCGATCCAACTCCTTACACCGCCTTACTCACACTCTGATACAATAAATAGGACCTGTCACATCATTCTTCACTGATGTGACAGTCTTCTCCAACCCAGACGCACGCACTCCGTTCTCAGGCACTTTTCTTCGATTCTAGGCCAATTCTTGTAAGTTTTCAACTTAAATCTTGTACAACTTTGATCTATACATGATTCTTCATCAAAATCACACTTTTTAACCATAAAATTACTAAGATTCGAGCTCTTGAAGGTGACGTCATCATGACGGTTGTACAACCGACTATGTAATGTCATTTCCGGCAAGCATTAGCTCAGATCTAAGAGACTTCCATATGTTTTACACCGAATCTTTACAAAAATCTAAGTTTTTCGGTTAATTTTATGTTATTCTTCAAACTTTCTTAACTTTTACCTAAGACGGTGAAATCCGGACCCAAACGGACTATAGACTTGATGATTAGTCTGGGGTCGGCTTGGAAATGGATTATGACCGAAGAAGATGACCGGAGTACGGGTCAGGCATGAAACGCAGCCAATAACAGCCGTCCGATCGAACGGGGTGATACCCATCTGATCTGCCGAGCTGAACTTTGGTGAGTTTCCGTTGTCTTGATACGTTACCACGTCGCATTCGTTAAACTCAAACTTAGGAATTTTACAACGTTCAAAGAGACAAGAACACCAAGGACTAACGACCATCTGATCGGATGGTCGTCCGATCGAATGACCGTCTGTCCAGGTGAACTATCTCAGTAAACTTTAGTACTTAAACTATTTTTCAATCAGAATTTTTGAAATTTTGAAACTTACACTCGAATAGTCATTCGACCGAACGGTCATCCGATCGGATGACCATCCGATCGAGCGACTTGGACCAAGGCTACAATGAAAACTTCAAAAGACTTTAACGTTTTGGAATCTCACCTTTGGATCGAATGACCATTCGATCGAATGGCCATCTGTCCGGATGACCATCCGATCGGATGGTGATCCGTCCCATCTCACAAGTCATCCGACCGGATGGCCATCCGATCAGGTGACTGTTTCGACACTTTGCACGATTCTGGTTATTCTGTCTGACGCTTATCTGTTAAACTATAATCAGGCTAATCTCAGAGCTCCCTTTAATCCAAGCAGTAGGTGTCGATACTTAGCACCCGATGTGAGTATACTCGATCCCTTTTCGTTTTAAACTTTTGGGATGCAACATGTATTCTATGAAACTTGAAACTATTTGAATCAAACTCTATCCTTTATAAATGTGAAACTTGATACTTTTGGATTCTTGATTCTTTATGCTATGTGAACGTTTAATCCTTGTGTGTAGTTCTGCCTTAACAATAGTAGCGCTATATTAAGATGCACCTCCCCATTATTCTTGGGGGTATTATTAGGAGGATTCTATTTGCTTTCCTTGAGTCTTGGGAAAGTGTTTAATGCATCGAGACACTTGGGCTATCACTTGGACTGTGTAAACTAGCATGTCTGAAACTATTTTTACTGTTTACATGATGGATATGAGTCTTTTAAACTACTATGCTATATACTCAAACTTGTATACTCGCCAATACTTTTGCATTGATATTTTAATACATGTTGCAGGCTGATAGGATGCTGAATCAAGAAAACAAGCTAGGAGTGATGCTTAGAAACGCACCTAGTAAATTCTAGAATATTAAACAATGATTTATGTGATGTATTTGGTACTTCAGATTATGGTTGAGATTTTAGACAATGCTATATTGAAACTTAATTAATTTATATTGAAATCTTTAGTGTTATGGAAAATTTTGAGCAATCTGGACGCCTAGTGCCGCACCCCGATGTTTCCGTCATCGGTTGGGGTGTGACATTCTGTAAAACCGCAAAATTTCTAACTTAACTGAGTTTACAAAGGTTTTCAAAATAGAAGGTTGCTCAATCGAATAGCAGTCCTATCGGACGACCATCCGATCGAACGCCTATTTGACCAGGTGACTTATAATCCCCACACTTAACCAATTTTGCAAAACTTCAAAGAATATCACACTTTCAGTCGAATAGTCATCCGATAGAATGACCATTTGATCGAATGACTATCCGACCTGGAGACTTATTTCTTTGCAACTTCAACTTCTCAAATGAATAGCCATCCGTCCGGACGACCATCCATCCTGATGACCATTCGTTCGAATGACTTTATTTAATACTACAATGAAAACTTCAAAATTTCACCATTTCACACACACACTCCTTCAGTCGAATGACCAACCGACCGAATGGTCATCCGTCTGGACGGTCATCCGATCGAACGACCATCCGATCACTTGTCTCGCTCAACGCACTGTTATACGTTGTTCAACGCTTACACTATCGTACTTTGATCAGGCTAATCTCTCAAACACTCCCTTCAATCCAAGACTGTGTTTATTTACTAAACATGATCTGTGAGTATACTTGATCCCTTTTTGCGTAATGCACTTTTGGGTGTTACATACGTTACCTATCTCAAATCACATCAACACACAACGCAACCACTTTTTATACGCTAACCGCTCTGCATGTTATACGTGTTTTCGATGCATGCTTGTATGTTATGTTTACACATTGTTTGTTGCCTGACACCTTAGCAACGATAGTATTATAGTTTGGACTCAGCACCGGTCGTGGACAGGGGTTGTTAAGGGTTTTACTTCACGTGTCACAGTGGTGATAGTTGTTGCGCATTCTACAACTCGCGGTCATGTCTGTGCATATTTCATTGTCGATAGCTTATTTGCTTCACATTTCAATGTGTTACATGTTGGTTATGTGTAAATCGCTTTCGCTACTATTATGCTATTAAACTTGTGTACTCACCTTTACACTATGTGTATTGACCTATTTTAACGTATGTAACAGGTGTCTAGGATGCTATGCTTTACTTGCTGATCTTTTGTGGAATCAAGATAGACAGTCTAGAAATTACATCAATAAGAAAATCTAGGTTGTCGAACTTGCTTTGTTTGAGAGAAACTCATTGTCTGTAATAATTAATTGTTGAATATTTGTTGATTGGTATGGGACAATTGACGTTAAACATATTGGTAACATTTAGTTGTTATGGATCTCTTGAGCAATCTGGTTCGCCTAGTGCCACGCCCCGATGTTTCCGCCATCGGTTGGGGTGTGACAAAACACTACTACTAAAATCAAAGAATTAGTTATCATTACAATAACAAATGATCAAACTTCGCTAATACAAGATGAACACCATAAACTGAACATAAAATCGGTACCACGTTTTTTTTTCAAAACATCTTCATTAGTAACGTGCTAATTGATAAAGATCTTTGTGTTAACATAATGCCAAACTATATTTTTGAAAAATTAGGTACTAGTGATTTTTCTCATCTTAAAATCCCTATTTTTCTCTCTAAACGAAAAATGATAAAAGCCACGGGAATGGTTGAGGATGTCTTAATCCAAACAAACCAAACGGTAGTACCAACCGACTTTATCATCCTAGATGATACCCCCTCATGTTGGGAAAACCGTTCATAAAAACCCATCAAACCTTAGTCAACCGGAAGCAAAACAACCTACCACTTCAATTAGGGGCCGACAAAAGGTACATCAATCTTGACCAATCAATGAAATATCCAACTGGCAATGACGACCCCCTAATTGAAGATGAAGCAGAGCCACCCGATTCGGAAGAAACAGAGGAACAACTCGTCGAAGAGGAAAAAATCATTCAACAAACCTTTTCGGCCATCGATCTTAATATAGAAGAAAATAAGCGGTCTCTTGAAGACCCACCGTTACTTGAACTCAAGGAGCTACCAAAAGGTCTAGAATACGCATTCTTGGACGAACATGGTAAGCTCCCCGTCATCTCAAAACTAACACTATTTGAAAAAGAAAATTAATAAAACTTTTGAAAAAACATAAAAACGCAATCGCATGGAAGCTTTTGGACATCAAAGGAATCAGTCCTTCCATGTGTACACACAAAATTTTAATGGAAGATGACTATAAAACACTAATACAACCACAATGAAGAGTAATTCCAAACGTACAAGAAGTGGTTAAAAATGAAGTCATCAAGCTAGACGCCAGACTTATCTACCCTATCTCTGATAGCCCAAGGGTAAGTTCCGTCCAAGTAGTACTAAAAAAGGAGGTATGACGGTAGTAACTAATGAGAAAAATGAACTTTTACCAACAAGAACCATCACAAGATGGAGAGTTGGTATTGACTATCGTAAATTAAACGACGCAACAAGGAAATACCACTTTCCTTTGCCATTTATCGCCAAATGCTAGAAAGACTATCCAGTCATAATTTTTTTTTAGATGGCTTCTCCAGGAATTTTCAAATTCCCATAGCACTAGAGGGTGTCTCTTAGTTGCAGAAGGTGATTACTTAGTTATGAGACAAAGTCATAGTCCTTCTGAGTGTTTCTTCCTTTTATGCCTTTGATTCCTTAGCGTGTCTCTTAGCTGCAGAATATGATGTACCACCTATGTCAGATCCTCCAATATGAAATTAATTACTTTAGCGTCTGGCGGTGGAGATGTCGCTCGTTTAGGATTCCTATCGGTATCCTAAGCTCTATACTTAAGAGATGGCTAATCTCCTTCCTTTGAGCAATAAAATCTTCAGTATTATGCCTAATTCAGATATAGGGTTTTGCTCTGTAGGATTTTGATGATAATTCAGATTTTATATTTGGGCTTTCATAGTTGGCCGATGCATCTATTCTTTGCTATATTTTATTATCATCTTCTAACCTCATAAATCGTAAAGCCATGTTCCTAACCTTATCAAGATTTCTACAAGGATTTATAACAAGGTCCTGATAAAACATATAGTCTTTTTGTAAACCCATTTTAAATGCTTGTACAACTATAGCAACATCTAAGTTCAGGGTATTAGTGATTCCCGACCGAATTTGCTAACATAATCTCTCAAGGATTCATCAGCTTCTTGAGTGACTTCGTACAAATCACTAGTTAACCTCTCAAAATTTCTACTACAAGAAAATTGATTATTAAACATGTTAACCAAATGTCCAAAAGAAGTAGCTAAGTAAGGAGGGACACTTAGGAGCCATTTCAAAGCAGATCCCATCAAGGTGGACCCAAAGCACTTTCACAAGAAAGCATCCTTTAAGTCTAGAGGAATGTGGTTGATCTCCATTCTTTCCCAGTATTGCGCCACATGCTCCTCCGGATCGGTTGAGCCACCATACAACTTCATGTTCGCTATCTGAAATCTTTTTGTAATTTCAGCATCGTAGATTGGTGGAGAAAATCTGGATATCTTGTGACTGGTCGAGGATACTTCTGGTATAGGTTGAACTACACTGGGTACACTCAATATCATATCCTTCACATTTGAAATGTTACCAAACTGGAGGTTCTGAGGTAAGGATCCTGGAGCGGATCCTGAAGCACATCCCAAAGACAATTCGGAAGATAACCCTGAAGATAATCCTACACTCATGAGAGTAGAGATTCTGATCGTAAAAATGATTAACAGACATATCTCGAGAGGCTGCATAGCAATAAAATCTCCCTGATGATTCTCACTGAATCCCACACAGCCGAAGTTTAGAGCCCTAGGTTGTAGAGGAGTGAAGACATCTTCAGCTAGCTTTTTCGAATTAGACTTTAGGGTCTGGATTTCCATAATGAGCATCCGATTAGTATCATACTTCTGTTTCATCTACTATCTCATCGTTGTGAACAAAGAGTGAATTTCATCATTGTAGACCATTACAGATGTTTCAGTGGATATTCCGGGTCTGGAACCACTTTGGCTAGTAGAGACATTTCTGTTGGTTTGGCTACCATTATTTTCCTGATAACTTGAGATGATGATGATGGAGGTCAGGGAAGGGACACATTAGGACCAGAAGTTGGTGAGGGAATGGTAGAAGTCAAACTACAAGTACAAGTACAAGTCAAAGTCAAAGTCAAGACATGTCAGCATTCAGATCTGTCATTTCTTACTTAATTATTGCATGTACTCTCGAACCTCGATAAATAGTTTAGCCCTTTTGTGCTAATCGATATATTAATTAACGATATTTTAAACTAAGTTCAACAACACATTTTATAACGCTTATTTGCAATGCATACTATTTCACGCATCGCTATCGCATCGCGACTTGAAACGCAACTATTAGTATTGTTATATGTGTGTGTTATTATGTGCCTTACTTGTGCATGTTTGGATATGTTTAAAGGTGTTATTCGCAAACACAATCGCAACTCTATCGGAACGTAATCTCATTGCAAACTCTAAATGCAGATTTACTTACTTGTATGTTGTTATGTGTTAGTTATGTTATTTGTGTAACTATTGTTTAATACTATTGCATCGCTTACTCGCAACTCGCTTAAACGCGACGCAACGCCCAACGCATGAAATGAAAGTCGGAAAACCAACTCGCGAAGCCAACCGATCTAACGACCATTCGATCGAATGGACATCCAACCGGATGGCCATCCGATCGAAAGGCCATCCGACCCGTTCGACCCTACACTGCCTTTTCTCCTCTCGCACTATAAATACCCCACTGTCACATCAACTGTTCATTGATGTGTTGGTGCAGTCATTTGTCGTCTTCGTCTTATGTCGAGTCTCGGGCTCGTTGCAGATCAGATTGGGCAAGGAATCAAGAAAAGGATAGCTGACCGTTTGAAGAAGAGCTGACCGTTTGAATAGTCATGCCCGTTTGAGAGTGTCCGTTTGAGTGATGATCGTTTGAGCATGTTCAGACGGTCAGACAATGTCTATATATAGTCTTCAAACGGTTTTCATTTGTAACGATTGAGAAACTTGATACCGAAGTGCTGCCGGTTGTTTCTCTGACTGTAATCACTGTCATATCAATAGAAAAGAGGTTTAAAGTGAATTCAAGCTGTTTTGAAGTGTGTTTCTTAGTATTCCGCCTCTGAAACATACGAGAGCTCTTCTGACCGACTCATTCAGGTCGAAACACGATCCTACAATTGGTATCAGAGCTGAATAAGTCGTTCAGAAGAGCTCTTGTATGTTTCAGAGGTGGAATACTAAGGAACACACTTCAAAACAGCTTGAATTCACTTTAAACCTCTTTTCTATTGATATGACAGTGATTACAGTCAGAGAAACAACCGGCAACACTTCGGTATCAAGTTTCTCAATCGTTACTAATGACAACCGTTTGAAGACTATATATAGACATTGCCTGACCGTTTGAACATGCTCAAACGATCATCACTCAAACGGACACTCTCAAACGGACAGGCTTCATTCAAACGACCAGCTCTCCTTCAAACGGCCAGCCTTTCAAATCTCTTGATTTCTTGTCCAATCTGATCTGCAACGAACCTGAGACTCGACATAAGACGAAGACGACAGATGACTGCACCAACAGACTCCCCCTCAGATGTTGACGAGTCTTAAAGGTCGAGTCTATTTCAATCTTCAGTCTTTATCAGTCCTCTAAACTTCTCTCTCTCTCTATCTTCAGTCTCCCCCTCTCGATTTGCTGGTATTCTTTTGTTCTTCAGCAACATCTTCAGGATCGTTGTCTGGCTTTCCAAAATTTGATTTCCAGGGTCGAAACTTGGCTTTCTTTCACGGATATAATAACCTGGTTTTCTATCATTAGATCCAAGATTGAAACCTGGCAATTCCTGCACATTCTTAACCTGGAAATAAATTTTCTAATTTTAACAATTTGCATCACTAACACTAACTCTCTCTCAAATCATTCCCATATGATGAACCATTTGTTGATTTAAAAACTGTATATTGACAATTAGAAGCACTCCCCCTCACAACAATGTCATCATGTTTAGCACTTCGGAATTTTGATAATCAGCTTTCCAACATCAGTTTGTCGAAAATCTTTTTGAATTTTTCAAAATTTATGCTAAAACACACTAAAATCTTTTTTGATTTTTCAATGTAAGGAAATAAAATGCAGAGAAGAAATATTTACATACACTATTTTTGTGAGATCGTGTAAGAGGATCATATCAGTTTATGAGACATGTCACTAACACCGTTAAGCTTGATTTCACTTTAAGTTCTAAAGAATTTACCTAGATGTCAGTATATCGATCCACTGAAATTTTCACACAAAGTTCTACTGATCCGAGATACGATATTAATGTTTTAAGAACTTAAACTTATCCGTGTGTCCCACTACTTGAATATACTCCCGTATCCAGATCCCAATATTCAGTCTTACAGGTGAATATACCACAGATGATATCTGTAAGGGGTTAGGTGCGAAACCGTGAGAGCTCAGGTCAGAACTTCCGTTCAGCAGAGAGATGACGGCTCGACTTTTGGTGTGTCCCCTTTAGAGGATCTTTTTATTTCAACAGCAGCGACTATCAATTTTATTTTTTCATCAGCATGCTGAGGGCGATGCTTTTTCAAGCTTTTTGCGGAAAGCATTATCCGGGGACTAGGTCAGTACTTCCATACAACAGAAGTCCCGGGATAATACCCCAGATATCACTGAGCATAAAGACCTAGTATCTCAGAATAAGGGACCTTTCAAACAAGATTTCAGGGGTTACCTATATATCCAAGTTTGTGTTAATCCACAGAACAAGCAAGTTTGAACTTTTAGATTTATATCTCGTCACAGTTTACTAAATGTGTAAAAACCTACTGACATATCCACAGTAAGACTGTTTATCACATATTATCTTTCCAATTCTTTAGCATGTTGTGACAGCCTACTGACGTACTATCATTTCCTCTTTTCACAACGAAACTCATTTTTGAATTTTATCATGTTTTTGGCTTTTTCAAATTTTCTAATGTTTTCGGATTTTCTGAAATTTTCTACTCCCCCTAAAATGCAAACACATTAACAAAAATTGAAAAACAAACTGTACAGAAACATGACAACTGATATCAAATCACATCAAATCTCCATTCACTAGGCATAAACAATCTGAACTCCCCCTTTCAACAAACCATTTTCTCATTTAGATTTCAAAACACTTAAGTTTGATTTAATCAAAATGATTTTTCCAGAAAATGAGTTTGTGTTTACCATTTTTAAGTTTACCACTTATGAAGCATGGGGATATGGTTCATCATCTTGTTTATCAATCTCATATGAATAATAAATCAAGTACAACTTAATGTCCCTGATTTATCATTTGCAGTTAAACAGCCTCTGTACCAATTGTAGAATATAACCATCTCAAACATAAAACCACAAATACCAATTTTAGATCAAAATACCATATGTAGGTTTTACTATAGGAATGACACATCTACAGAAACCTCTTTACCACTTGTCGAATTAGACAGAAAGATGCCGATTCCTGCTTCTCAATTACCAACCTGGAAGCTCCGGCGTAGTCCTTTCACCTGTAAAATTCAAACACTATTCAAATTCTTTCAAACAAAAACTTCAAACACTAAAATGATGCCGATTCCTGATCCACTATATAACCTTGGGATCTCCGGCATAGTCCTTCGACTATCATGGGAAGCAGACTTCCATCCAAGTCTTCTCAGACTTGATGGCTTTTAGCTCTTGAGCAGTAGGGTTGTATGTTGCCTTTTTAGTTGCGTAAAAATCTTTTACCCCCTTAGCTCTCCCACTCAACATTTTCCTAAAAATCTTTTTAACATTCCCGTTGAATGTTTTCTCGACATCAAAATCTTTTTTCTTAATGTAAAACTGATTTGAAATCTCAGTTTTTCCAATTTTCTTCTTAACTTCCTCAAATTTTAGTGACGGAAACTCTTCATCATTCACTAAAATTTTCTTCTCAACTTGTGGCTCTTCTGGCTTTGTGGAACCAGATTCATCGCCGGCATTCACATCAACCTTTTTAACAACCCACACCTGGTTGTCTTTTTCTTTCTTTTTGTAAAAATTCTTTTCCGAACACTCACCAACCTCATATTTAGAATTTTCAAAACATTTAAGTCTATCGGTTGGTGGTTCAACATCAACAACTTTTTCTTTTAGTTTCTGAGAAACTCCCTGTTTTGTTTTTGCATTTGCAGAACAGTTCCATGCAATGTGACCAGTTTCATTGCATCTGTAACAGGTACGAGTCTCCTTTTGATAAAATACTTCAGTTCCATTCTTCTTTCGCTCAGCAAGAAACTCTTGGTTTGGCTGTCTCCAGAATGGTTTCTTCTGTTCTTCATCTGAGCTTCCACCTGACACAAATTCTGTTTTTGTTTTAGAATTTTTATCATTTTTATAATTTTCTGGTGGAACAAAACCTAAACCTTTCTTTTTGTAGCTACGATTTTGGTTAAGTTTCTTTTGAAAACCAGAACCAGAATTGTAACCCGTTTTCTTGTTTAGACGTTGTTGAACTCTTGAAGTGTATTTTTTAGGTTTTTCAGTAAGATTTAAATCTTTTATTTCAGAAATATTGATTTCTGTCATTTTGAAAACCTTTTTGATCATGTCAAAACGAACACTTTTTATTGGCAATTCTTTGTCATAGTATAATTTGTCCGAATCATTTAAAGTGTATGCAACTTCAAATGTTTCATCATCCAAATTAGCTTTCGATAACAAAAATTCTAGACTGTAAGACCGTTTAACCGACGAATTTTGACTGTTGACTGACGAATTTGACCCTCCTGACTCAGATTTTGACTCGGACTCCTCATCAGTATCCAACACCTGATCGACCACCTTTTTAATTAACTCAGACTCATGATCGGTATCGGACGAGGTAAATGTGATATCAATGTTGTCTGGTAAAACGTCAGTTGTATCGGTTTTTAACTTTATATTGACTGCTTTCTCAAGTTGCTCCTCATTTGGTTTCCTAGGAGAATACCCATCCCAAATTGGAGGCGGACACTTGTTATAGCAAACAGTCGATTTCTTACCACAGTCTTTCTTCTTCTTTGGCTTCTCGTCTTGAAAAGCTTCCAATCCTGCAACAGTTGGGTAAACACGACCAATGAGATAATCAGAAGTAGAATAGCCTAACAATAACCGCCTAATTCTCTCATTTTCGATCTTTTCAGTTTCCAACTCTTGCTTCCATTTGGCACTCTCTTCAATGTAGAAATTGATCGCCTTTTGTTTTGACATCAAAGTTGCATTCATCATTGTCAGTGCCTGTTCTTTTTCTGAATTTGTCGTTTGGAGACCAGTTACTGTTTTGTTCAAGACATCGTATGATTCTTTCACATAATTGAGATTGAACAGTAACTGCTCCTTCTTCTTTTCGTACTCAGCTATAATGTCATCTTTTGTTGCACATTCCTTGCAGGCTTCCAAACACTTCTTACAAGGCTTGACGACTTCAACAATCTTCTCAACCTCGATTGTTTTCACAACTTCAATCACCTTTTCTACTTCGATCACCTTTTCTTCTTCTTTCTCAACCTCGGTATTCTTTTCAGCAACACTTTCAACATTCTGAACATCACCTTCAGATTCTTTCTGTTGTTCTCTAGCAACTCTTTTCTCCTTTAGTTTCTCCATGCGATCTGCAAAATAAACATGAAAACTTTTAGGAGAAAGATGAGTTTCAGCAACATTTATATAATTTTCTTCTTCATCATCACTGCTTTTGTCAACCGGTGATTGATCAAACTCTACAAATTTTTTAGAATCAGCATCTGATACACCAGAATCAGACGGTGTTTTATCAAATACAACTGCTTTTTCTGAAACAACCTCATTCTGTACACTCTCATCAGAACTCGATAAACTCTCATCTGAATCCTCTGAAATTTCTCCAGATCTTTCTGAAAGTTCATCGGTACTTTCTGAATTTCCATCAGACGCAACAGACTTTTCATCCTCACTAGACACATTCACCCCAATCGATTTCATCCAAGTAGCAAACAGATCTGGCTCTCGGACGATCTTGGCAATGAAAGCTTTAAACTCTCCCTTCTCGTCAACAAACATATCCCAGCTAAAGCCTTTCATCATCTTGATCGATTATGCGTGCTGCTTTGCCTTCAGATGATATGTAATCACTCCAGCTAATATCCACAACACATGCTCTTTTGGGGTCTTCAATCTTCCTCCCATGAGCCGTCTGTGGTTCTTGAGATTGACCAACTTGTTGATAGATAGCTTTGCGTTAGTAATCATCTTTCCCAAATGGATTCTGTGCTCCGCTAGCTTCTCTTCCCTTGCACTCCCGCTTGAAATGGCCTTTCTCCCTGCACCGAAAACAAGTAACTTTAGATTTATCAAAACCTAAAGTAGATACATGAGCATCAAGAAAGTCATTTCTCCCGGTGATGGTTTTGAACTTCTCAGCACGTCGAAGAACACTTGCAAGACACCATTTGATATCCATGAGTTCCATCTCTTCGGCGTCTATCTGATCGTAATCCTCTTTGGTGAGCATAGGATTTCCGATCCGACCAGCAACAAGACCTTCATAGGATAACAGAACAGAACCCAGAAGTGCCATATGGTCTTTTGCAATATCTTCAGAGAAACTTTGACCTTCTGGAAGGTTGAGGGCTATGTTGCACTGAATAACATATCCATTTCCTGTTTTTGTACTCTGAGACTGAAAACTTGTGTTTATCTCATTAGGATTTACATTCGGAAATGATGAAAACCCGCTGCTACTATTGTTTGAACCATGATCAGCTTTGTCAGATGAATCACCAGCACTGAATGCTGTCTGAATTTTTGGACTTCTTTCAGATTCTGAAACTGGAATGCTACCTTTGTAGTACATTTTCACATCTTGTTGACCACTCGGACTATTCATCCTGATGATCTTTTGCTGTTCCAGATTCTGAGCCTCTAATTTTTCGATAAACTGTCCAATTGTCAGTCCGTCATAAACACCCGTGTTTTTCAATATCATCAAATACGTTCCCCACTCCTTCTGAGGTAACGCATCAGCCAACTTATCCACATACTCTTCACGACTTTTATCAACACCAATCATTGTCAATGATCGCACTAAGTGACAGTATCTCTCAATCAGCTTCTTAGTATCCTCTCCTGGTAAGCTGCTAAAAATATCAAACTCTTTCTTAAGCAATGCCTTTTTGCTTTTAATCATACTCTCACTTCCCTCGAATTTGACTTTAAGAGCATCCCATATCGACTTAGCAGTTTTGTCGTGCTCTAACATAATGAATATATCTTCCTTAATCGCTTGTTGCAATAAACTTATCATCATTTTCTCCGCTCTGTACATTGCCCGTTCTTGATCTGTGAATTCGGATATCTGTTTGATAACATTCACCTCTGTTCTCGGTAACACATACTTCTTCAAGATACATTCCCATGATCTAAGATGATTTGCTTGAACCCAGTTTTCAAATCTATCCTTCCACCTGTAGTATTCTTCGATACTCATCAATTTCGGGGGTTTTTGAGTGGTTCTCGTCTCATTTTCTAAATTCATGGCTTGAGCAATCGCAGCTGGACTTGACGGTGTTGCAAATGCGTTGTAGAACTCGGTACTCATGTTTCACAAACTAAACAGCTTTCAAACGGACTACATAGTTCAAACGGTGGTTGATTCAAACGGACGACTTTCAAACGACAGGAAGCTTTCAAACGACAGAAAGTATCTTTCAAACGAACAGATATTGTTCAAACGATGGGATCACTTTTCAAACGAACTGTTGTGATTTCAAACGACAGATTCAAACGGAAGATGCTTTCAAACGATTGGAACCAATTTCAAACGATTGGACAGCAAGTTCAAACGATGGGAACTGTTTTCAAACGACCAGTTCAAACGATGGACCTTGTTTCAAACGACAGAAGATGATTTTTCAAACGGAAGGTCTATGACGTCATCATTTTGTCGAATGATTTCAAACGGACAACCAATTTTTACCGATTTTACTTCGAATTATAGTCTGAAACTTGTAAGGCTTTGTTAATCATCAATTCCGAACACAGTGTGAAAATTTGAGCTGATTTTGACCGTGGAAAGTATCGGTTTTGAACAGAAGGTGTAGAAAACAAGATTTCCAAGCTGAATATGGCAAGAACTCCTCGTCCTGAGCTCTGATACCAATTGTAGGATCGTGTTTCGACCTGAATAAGTCGTTCAGAAGAGCTCTTGTATGTTTCAGAGGCAGAATACTAAGAAACACACTTCAAAACAGCTTGAATTCACTTTAAACCTCTTTTCTATTGATAAAGACTGAAGATTGCAAAGACTCGACCTTTAAGACTCGTCAACATCTGAGGGGGAGTCTGTTGGTGCAGTCATTTGTCGTCTTCGTCTTATGTCGAGTCTCGGGCTCGTTGCAGATCAGATTGGGCAATGAATCAAGAAAAGGAAAGCTGACCGTTTGAAGATGAGCTGACCGTTTGAATAGTCGTGCCCGTTTGAGAGTGTCCGTTTGAGTGATGATCGTTTGAGCATGTTCAAACGGTCAGGCAATGTCTATATATAGTCTTCAAACGGTTTTCATTTGTAACGATTGAGAAACTTGATACCGAAGTGCTGCCGGTTGTTTCTCTGACTGTATTTACTGTCATATTAATAGAAAAGAGGTTTAAAGTGAATTCAAGCTGTTTTGAAGTGTGTTTCTTAGTATTCCGCCTCTGAAACATACGAGAGCTCTTCTGACCGACTCATTCAGGTCGAAACACGATCCTACATGATGTGACAGCTCCGTCCGACCCACGCACTCTCAGGCTATTTTCTCTCGATTCCTCCTGATTCGTGTAAGTTTTCTTCCTAAATCTTGTACTTCCATCTTCACTACACACTTTCTCATCATTTTCACCAAGAAATCTTACATTTTCACCATGAAATCACCTGGTTTTGGGCTGTTCTAGACTATGATGCACTGGGACAGGTACGGGAACGTGATACGTGAACGGGGTACAGGGACGGGTACGGGGACGGAAAATGGCAAAACTGAAAAATTCAAGAAGCGGGGACGGGACGGGTACGGGAATAAAAACATTTAAAAAATAAATATATATTAAAGATAATGTAACACAAAACCCCAAAATAGTTATATATTGATGTAAAGTTCAAAAATCACATATCTTCATAATCTAATTAAACGTTAACAAGCAAATCGCTTTCAAGTTCCGGTTCATTTACACGCTTAGCAAGTATAAGGGGTTTAACAATCCAAACCCGAGCTCAACTAAGCTAAAGCTCAAACTCATTTAGCATACATGAGCACAACCTCAGCTCGGCTCAACTCGTTCGTTTACACTTCATAACTAATTGACAAAAGTTGGAAGCAATATTAGAAAACTATTAAAACCACAAGGAGTAAATGTGCAACTTCCCACATAATATTACTGGTCAAATGGCAGCCTTCGCGTACAACACACCGTTTATTACCAAAACTCGTTACAAATTCTTTCACCAACTCCCACCTTCTTCACAACCAAAACCCTTATCTTCGACGGAGCAAACTCAATCGCCGAAAAATGTTAATGCCAGTCGACTGTTCCAACTGTCGGACACTACTGCAGCTTCAGCCGTACGCCACGTCTTCTAACCACAACTACGCTCCGCCGCCGCCACCGGCTCCGTCGCCGTACAGTCAGTTACCGTCGTTAAGTCAAATCCTACATCTTCCATCAGAAACTTGACGGGAACGTTTCCTGCACGTCCCCAAACCCCGTCCCGTTCTACAGCGCGTTTCCAGGAGGTACCCAACATGCCTGGGACGTTTCCCGGCCGTCTCCGTGCCGTTTCCGTCCCCTAGCAGTCCCCGGGTCGGGAGACGGCACCTACTAGGAGTTTCGGTGCTTCTGAGGTTCTAGAGTGACGTCACCTCGAGTTGTTATGAACACTAAAGTGTGACCTCATTTCATCAAGAATGGTTCGTATCTAAAGGATTTCCATATGATTCTACACTAATTTCGACAAAGATCTAAACACTTTCCACTGTTTTCAAACTTTTCTTCAACACTTCGCACTTTTCACTCAAAACCGTTAGAATCTGGACTCGTTCAGGCTGTCTACTCATTCTCTAGTGGAGAACCGGTCTGAGAATGGATTTCAACCGAAGAGACGACCGATTCACGGGTTGAACATGAAACTTCGTCAAGAACAGTTTAGTCTGATCGAACGGGGTGATTCCTGTCCAATCGAACGAGTTGGACTTGATGTGATTTCCGTTGTTTAACACGCCGTCATGCCGTCTCTGTCAAACCGCAAACTTTATAACTTAACTGAGTTTACAAAGGTTTTCAAAACAGAAGGTTGCCCAATCGAATAGCCGTTTGATCGGACGACCATACGATCGACTGACTCTTCGACCAGGTGACTTATAATCCCAACACTTAACCAATTTTGCAAAACTTCAAAGAATATCACACTTCCAGTAGAATAGTCATCCGATCGCATGACCATTCGATCGGATGACCATCCGATCGAATGACTATCCGACCAGGAGACTTATTTCTTTGCGACTTTAACTTCTCAAACGAATTGACGTCCGATCGAATGGCCATCCGTCCGGATGACCATCCAATCGAATGACTTTATTTAATACTACAACGAAAACTTCAAAATTTCAACATTTCACAAACACACTCCTTCAGTCGAATGACCAACCGACCGAATGGTCATCCGTCCGGACGGCCATCCGATCGAACCACCATCCGATCACTTGTCTCACTCAACGCACCGTTATACGTTGTTCAACGCTTACACTATCGTACTTTGATCAGGCTAATCTCTCAAGTGCTCCCTTCAATCCAAGACTGAGTTTATTTACTAAACACGATCTGTGAGTATACTCGATCCCTTTTTGCTTAACGCACTTTTGGGTGTTACATACGTAACCTATATTAAATCACATCAACACACAACACAACCACTTTTAATACGTTAACCGCTCTGCATGTTATACATGTTTTCGATGAATGCTTGTATGTTATGTTTACACTGTGATTGTTGCCTGACACCTTAGCAACGATAGTAATATAGTTTGGACTCAGCACCTGTCGTAGACAGGGTTTGTTAAGGGTTTTACTTAACGTGTCACAGTGGTGATAGGTGTTGCGCATTCTACAAGTCGTAGTCATGTCTGTGCATATTTCATTGTCGATAGCTTACTTGCTTCACATTTCAATCTGTTACATGCTGATTATGCGTTAATCGCTTGCGCTACTATTATGCGATTAAACTTGTGTACTCACCTGTTGGTGCAGTCATCTGTCGTCTTCGTCTTATGTCGAGTCTCAGGTTCGTTGCAGATCAGATTGGACAAGAAATCAAGAGATTTGAAAGGCTGGCCGTTTGAAGGAGAGCTGGTCGTTTGAATGAAGCCTGTCCGTTTGAGAGTGTCCGTTTGAGTGATGATCGTTTGAGCATGTTCAAACGGTTAGGCAATGTCTATATATAGTCTTCAAACGGTTGTCATTAGTAACGATTGAGAAACTTGACACCGAAGTGCTGTCGGTTGTTTCTCTGACTGTAATCACTGTCATATCAATAGAAACGAGGTTTAAAGTGAATTCAAGCTGTTTTGAAGTGTGTTTCTTAGTATTCCGCCTCTGAAACATACAAGAGCTCTTCTGAACGACTTATTCAGGTCGAAACACGATCCTACATCACCTTTACACTATGTGTATTGACCAATTTTAACGTATGTGACAGGTGTCTAGGATGCTATGCTTCACTTGCTGATCTTTTGTGGAATCAAGATAGGCAGTCTAGAAACTACATCAATTAGAAAATCTAGGTTGTCGAACTTGCTTTGTTTGAGAGAAACTCATTGTCTTTAATAATTAGTTGTTGAATATTTGTTAATTGGTATGGGACAACTGACGTTAAGAATATTGGTAACATTTAGTTGGTATGGATCTCTTGAGCAATCTGGTTCTCCTAGTGCCACGCCCCGATGTTTCCCCCATCGGTTGGGGAGTGACAGATTGGTATCAGAGCCATAACTATAGGGAATTAGGAAAGACTCGTCCTAGTCCGGGTCCGATATCTTAGTATTGACCTAGCCTAACAGACCGCCTTGTGCGAACCCTGTAGGGGTTCAGCGCGAGCCTATTTCTGTTACTACTTAGCTTTTCCTAAAGCTAACAACACACATGATTTTTTAAAAACAAACAAGTGATTGGGTCGAGATTAGTGTGAAAACCGCAAACTCTCGACTAGATCGCTCGCTCGACGCACATTTTTACTATAAACACGAGAATTTGCGTTGAGTCAGGAGTGAAATCCATATCTCGAAGAGATTCTCCCTCTCTATCTCGTGATTCTATCACACCACCAGGAATAAAGTCGTTAAGTTAGGGGTGAAACCCGTATCTTGATGACTTGTTCCGCTCTCTATTTTTGCTTTATAAAACTCTCACCAAGGTCTCGATGGATTCCAACGACTCAATTCACATAGAAACCGAAAGGATGAGTGTCGTTCACCGTATGTCGGTGAAAGAGCACAGTCTATTAGGCCAAAGCGTGTATTCGAAGTTGTTGTGAATAGTCGAATCACTTTGGGTAGTCAATGTCTCACATCCAGACACTCAGTTTCGATTCTGAACTCGCAGGAGCTGACTCTGTGAACTATCGCTTTTATGTGTGATTTTATGTGTTTTATGTGATTACATATTTAAATGTTTCGATTCTGAGCTCGCAACCGCTGATCCTCTTTGATTTTATTTGTTTCGAATTACTATTTAAAAAGCGGAGAGCGATAAGCTGGAAGTCTCCAACGCTAGTCCCTTTTGACCGATTTGATAAACGCGCATAACTCGCACTGCACATTTATCTCAACACGCTAACAAATCACAGACAATCTATGGACCATCGCATGCTATGTTACTCGCTATCGCTACCCGCACTCATCTCGAACGCGCTCGCGAAGCTTGAAGGATAGGTGAAAACGTGCAATGTATGTAGGTGAATACGTGCAAAATATAGTTGAAGATGTGCTTCTGTGCTCTACGTGCTTATGTTTTAATGTGCCTATGTGATTTATGTGCATATGTGTTTATGTGCCTATGTGTTAGACGTGTTCCTATGACGATGTGTGTTGCAGACAATGTCGTCATTTGGATCTCATACTTCTCGCGCTACCCGCCGCAACCACGCTGACAAACGTATCGCATCGCTAGTCGCCAAGGACATGGCTATGGTCATTCCGCAAATCGTTAGCGAAATCATCGAAGTTGGCAGCAAGTCCTCTGAGGAATCAAAGAGCGACTCGCTGCGAGCTACTTTTAGCTTCAAGCAGTTCAAGGCCTATGGCCCCAAAGACTTCACTGGTGAAGACGGGCCCAGCGCCATGATTCAATGGTTTGACTAGATTGAAGTCACTATTCGCCAAAGCGGATGCCCAAACAACCTCCACACTATTAAAGCAACTAGCGTTTTTTCAGTCCAGGGCTCTGGACTGGTGGACTGCCGAACGAAACAGGCGAGGTAACAATGCAGCCTATGGACTTTCTTGGGAGGAATTAAAGGAAATCATGATGAAAGAATTCTGTCTCCCACACGAGCTCCAGAAGTTGGAGAATGAGTTTTGGAATATCAAGCAAGAAGGTGGCGACAATGCTGGTCTTACTGCTCGCTTTAAGCAGCTTAGCATCATCTGTCTCGGCCAAGTCTCAACTCCCGACATCACAATCAAGAAATACATTCACGCTTTACCTGATTGTGTTGCCGATT
The DNA here is from genome assembly GCF_002127325.2 of Helianthus annuus. NCBI lineage: Eukaryota > Viridiplantae > Streptophyta > Magnoliopsida > Asterales > Asteraceae > Helianthus > Helianthus annuus. The sequence continues at coordinate 132,939,310 of NC_035447.2, forward strand.
TCGTGCAAGCCGCTAAGACTACTACCATCGAAGAGACTTTTAAACTCGCCGCTGAAATCAGTGATAAGCGAGTTTTGGCTGGTTACTTCAAGAACACCACCAAAAGTCTCCATCAAGTCACCGCTACTCCCTCCCCAGAAACCGCCGCATCTCAAGGATCGAAATCTTCACGTCGCAAGCGCAAGAGCAACAACAGCAACAAGAACTGTGCTGTCACAACCGCTCCTGTCAATACTGTTCCTGCCCAACCTCAGAACCAGAACCGCCAAGTAGCTGCGCCCGTGACCAACGCACCGCCTGCAAAGCGTGCGTAACCCTCTGTGCCCTACTTGTACTTACCATCACCCAGTTGGGATCGCTTGCCGTTTTTGTGTCCACTGGAATCTCTACAGAAACTTTACCGCAAACTGCCATGCTAGTCCTCGTCAAGCTCAATTTCAAGCTCCTCCTGCACTGCCAGCTCCTCTTCCCGCTCCTCAGGGTAATCAAGGAGCTCCTGCTCCCGCTGCTCATGCACGAGCTTGCTTCGCGTGTGGTGATCCTAACCACTTCGCAAACGTCTGCCCGAACTGAGTGGAGAAGCAAGAGCCTCAGCAGCAACCAGCGCAACAATAACATCAACCGTAGCAGCCTCAGCAGCAGCAGCAGCCAGCTCAACAAGCAGCCCGCGAAAGAGCATTCAACATCAATGTCCGCCAGGCTCAAACTGACAACAATGTTGTCAACGGTACGTTTCTTGTCAACGGTATTTATGCTTCGTGTTTATTTAATACTGGAGCCGATAACTATTTTGTGTCGTTAGAATTTGAAAAGCTCCTAAATCATAAACGTGCTAACCTCCCAACGACGTTCGACGTAGAAATTGCCACTGGAAGAACCATCACTGTTAATTTTGTTCTCTGTGATTGTACGCTCGAACTCAACAATCGCGTCTTCCAAATCGATCTTATTCCGATGCAGCTTGGTAGTTTTGATACCATAGTAGGCATGGCTTTTCTTTGCGAAAATCGTGTTGAAGTCGTTTGTTTTGATAAGATGATTCGTTTCTCTCTCGCTAATGGTGATCAACTCGGTGTCTATGGCGAAGTATCATCGAAGGATCTTAAGCTTATATCGTGCATCAAAGCGAGCAAGTATCACCACAAGGAATATAAAGCTTTCTTGGCGCACATCGTAGTAGCAAAGGAAAAGGAAAGGAAGTCAATGGAAAAGGTACCTGTGATTCGTGATTTTCCTGCTGTCTTTCCTTACGATTTACCTGGTCTACCCCCGAGTCGTGATATTGATTTCTCTATAGACCTCATTCCTGGAGCTAACCCTATTGCTAAAGCTTCTTATCACCTCGTTCCATCTGAAATACGTGAACTCTCGAGTCAACTCCAGGAATTGCTTGATAAAGACTTCATTCGCCCTAGCACATCTCCTTAGGGCGCACCTGTCCTTTTCATTAAAAAGAAGGATGGATCGTTCCGAATGTGCATCGATTACATGGAACTCAATAAGGTTACTATCAAGAATCGTTATCCCCTGCCCCGAATCGATTTACGCTCAGGTTATCATCAGTTACGAATCCAGGAGGAAGATATACCTAAAACCGCTTTCCGAACCCGTTACGACCACTAAGAATTCATCATTATGCCCTTTGGTCTAACCAACGCACCCACGGTTTTCATGGATTTGATGAATCGCGTGTGTAAGCCCTTTCTCGACTGCTGCGTCATCGTGTTTATCGTTGATATCCTTATCTATTCGAAATCGAAAGCCGAACATGCGCAACATCTACGTTTGGTTCTCGAATTACTCTAAGGGAATCGACTCTACGCCAAGTTCTCCAAGTGTGAATTTTGGCTTGAGGAGGTTCAATTCCTCGGTCACATCGTCAATAGTCAAGGTATTCACGTCGATCCCGCGAAGATTGAAGCAGTTAAGAGTTGGATTACACCAAAATCCCCGTCTGAAGTTCGTTCGTTCCTCGGATTGGCGGGTTATTACCGTCGATTCATCGCTGATTTCTCTAAAATTGTCGTCCCGCTTATCTCTCTAACGCATAAGGACAAGCCTGTTGTTTGGGGAACCGAACAAGAGGAAGCCTTTCAAACTATCAAGCATATGCTTTGCAATGCTCCTATCCTCGCGTTATCTGATGGAAACGATGACTTCGTAGTCTATTGTGATGCCTTTAACCTCGGTCTTGGCTGTGTTCTTATGTAACGAGATAAGATTATCGCGTACGCTTCTCGTTAACTCAAGATGCACGAGAAGAAATATACGACCCACGATCTCGAGCTTGGTTCAGTTGTCTTCACCAACCATAAGAGCCTACAATACATATTGAATCAAAAGGAACTGAATATGCGCCAGCACTGATGGATTGAACTTCTCAACGATTATGGCTGTGAGATTCGTTACCACCCTGGCAAAGCAAATGTCGTTGCCGATGCTCTCAGCAGACGAAGCTATTTGCATAACGTTCGTAATATTCAAGCCCAGCACGACGTCGAAGCCCTAATTCGTGACGCTAAGCATGCATGCTTCATTGAGAACACCTTGAAAGAGGAAATGAAGAAGTGTGGTGCTGAAACCCAACTTGTCACCAAATCGAACGGTATCTGTTACTATCTCGATCGCATCTGGATTCCAAGTCGCAATAACCTTCGGGAGATATTGTTGACTGAAGCCCACAAATCCCGATATTCCATTCATCGCGTTGCCGACAAGATGTACCATGATCTTTGTCTTCGGTATTGGTGGCATGGAATGATGAGGGATATCACTATCTATGTTTCGAAGTGCCTGACTTGTTCGAAAGTCAAGACTGAACAACAACGACCCTCTGGCTTACTCGTACAACCCGAGATCCCTACGTGGAAATGGGAGAGTATATCTATTGACTTCATTACGAAACTTCCGCGCACGCCATCAGGTCACGATAGCATTTGGGTTATCGTTGATCGTCTTACTAAATCGGGTCATTGTCTGCCGATACGAGAAGACTATAAGGTGGAACGATTAGTACGAATCTACACTAACGAGGTCATTTGTCGACATGGGACGCCTCGTGACATCATCTCTGACCGCGATGCTCGATTTACCTCGCACCTTTGGGAAACGTTTCAATCCGCTCTCGGTACTACTCTTAATCTAAGTACCGCTTTCCATCCCCAAACTAACGGTCAGACTGAATAAACGATTTGCACCCTTGAAGACATGCTTCACTCGTGTGCGTGATAGATTTTGGTGGTAATTGGGACTTGCATTTAACTTTAGTCGAATTCTCGTACAACAACACTTATCACTCTAGCATTCAAATGGCACCATTTAAGGCATTATATGGATGAAAATGTCGATCGCCTATTGTATGGCACGAGATCGGAGATGCGCAAATTACCGGTCCTGGGTTATTGCAAGACACAATTGGCAAGATCCTCCAGATACGAAACAATCTCTTGAAAGCTTGGAGTCGTCAAAAGAGTTACGCCGATAAACGCCGCAAGCCACTTGAATTTGACATTGGCGATCACGTACTCCTAAAGGTTTCACCTTGGAAAGGGGTGATCCGATTCGGCAAGAAAGGAAAGCTCACGCCTCGATATGTTGGACCCTTTAAGATTCTGGAAGGAATTGGCAAAGTGGTCTACAGACTCGAATACCAGAGGAACTCAGCAACGTCCATCCGACTTTTCATGTTTCGAACCTCAAAAAGTGTCTAGCCGAGCAGAATTTACATGTTCCTCTTGAGGATCTACAAGTGGATGAAACATTACACTTCGTGGAAAAGCACGTCGAGATCATGGACCGAGAAACCAAGAAACTCCGATGCTCACACATTCCTATAGTGAAGGTTCGCTGGGAAGGCAAACGAGGCGCCGAGTTCACCTGGGAACTCGAGAGTGATATAAAGGCCAAATATCCACAACTTTTCGTTACGCCTGCGCCTTAATTTCAGGATGAAATTCCCTAAAGTAGGGGAGGCTGTAACAATCCGACTTTTAAAGTCAAAGTACAAGTACAAGTCAAAGTCAAAGTCAAAGTCAAGACATGTCAGCATTTAGATCTGTCATTTCTTACTTAATTATTTCCTGTACTCTCGAACCTCAATAAATAGTTTAGCCCTTTTGTGTTAATCGATATATTAATTAACGATATTTTAACTAAGTTCTACAACACATTTTATAACGCTTATTTGCAACACATACTATTTCACGCATCGCTATCGCATCGCAACTTGAAACGCAACTATTGGTATCGTTCTATGTGTGTGTGATATTATGTGCCTTATTTGCAACACATACTATTTCAAGCATCGCTATCGCTGATTTACTTACTTGTATGTTGTTATGTGTTAGTTATGTTATTTGTGTAACTATTGTTTAATACTATCGCATCGCTTACTTGCAACTCGCTTAAACGCAACGCAACGCCCAACGCACGAAACGAAAGTCGGAAAGCCAACTCGTGAAGCCAACCGATCGAACAACCATTCGATCGAATGGACATCCGACCGGATGAAAATCCGATCGGATGGCCATCTGATCAAACGGCTGTCCGACCCGTTCGACCCTACACTGCCTTTTCTCCTCTCACACTATAAATACCCCACTGTCACATCAACTGTTCATTGATGTGACAGCTTCGTCTGACCCACACATTCTCAGGCTTTTTGCTCTCGATTCCGTGTGATTCTTGTAGGTTTTCTTCCTAAATCTTGTACTTCCATCTTCACTACACACTTTCTCATCATTTTCACCATCAAATCTTACATTTTCACCATGAAATCACCTGGTTTTGGGCTATTCTAGAGTGACGTCACCTCGAGTTCTTATGAACACTGAAGTGTGACCTCATTTCATCAAGAACGGTTCAGATCTAAAGTTTTTGGGCTCTTCTTACTTTTCACTCAAAACCGTTATAATCTGGACTCCTTTAGGCTCTCTACTCATTCTCTAGTGGAGAACCGGTCCGAGAATGGATTTCTAACGAGGAGACGACCGATTCACGGGTTGAACATGAAACTCTGTCAAGAACAGTTGAGTCTGATCGAACGGGGTGATTCCCATCTGATCGAACGAGTTGGACTTGATGTGATTTCCGTTGTTTAACACGCCGTTATGCCATCTCCATGTAACGCCCTGCGTCCCTAAACTTTTGGCTTTTGTCAATATTGGCCCCTATACTATGTAAACTTTACACTTATGATACATTGTGAGTCTTAATGCTATGAAACTTTATTCTTTATACTTGATTCTTAATACTAGATTCTTGATACTTGATTCTTGATACTTGATTCTAGATACTTGATTCTTGATACTTGATCCTAGATACTTGACTCTTGACACTTGATTCTCGATACTTGACTCTAGATTCCTGATTCTTGATACTTGATTCTTGATACTTGATAATTAATACTAGATACTTGATTCTTGACTCTTATGTAAACTTGGAAACTTTGGTGTTAACTGAATAATCTTGTCATGTAATAATACTACACAATAATGCACAACACATAGCTTAACCTAACTCACAAAACAAAACAAAGATGGAAAAGTTGCAAAACGAATTGGACTGTCCGAATGGGCATTCGATCGGATGACCATCCAATCAGAGGGCCATTCGACCGAACAGCCATCCGATCCAGCTCCTTACACCACCTTACTCACACTCTGACACTATAAATAGGACATGTCACATCATTCTTCACTGATGTGACAGTCTCCTCCGACCCAGACGCACGCACTCCGTTCTCAGGAACTTTTCTTCGATTCCACGTTGATTCTTGTAAGTTTTCAACTTAAATCTTGTACAACTTCGATCTATACATGATTCTTCATCAAAATCACACTTTTTACCATGAAATCACTAAGATTCGAGCTCTTGAAGGTGACGTCATCATGGCAGTTGTACAACTGACTATGTGATGTCATTTCCTGCAAGGTTTAGCTCAGATCTAAGAGACTTCCATATGTTTTACATCGAATCTTTACAAAAATCTAAGTTTTTCAGTTAATTTCATGTTATTCTTCAAACTTTCTTAACTTTTACCTAAGACAGTGAAATACGGACCCAAACAAATTGTAGACTTGATGATTCGTCTGGGTCAGCTTGGAAATGGATTATCACCGGAGAAGATGACCAGAGTACGGGTTAGCCATGAAACGCAGCCAATAACAGTTGTCCGATCGAACTGGGTGATTCCTATCCGATAAGGCGAGCTGAACTTTGGTGAGTTTGTGTTGTCTTGATACGTTACCACGTCGGCTTCCTAAAACTCAAACTTAGGAATTTTACAACGTTCAAAGAGACAAGAACACTAAGGACGAACGACCATCCGATCGGACGGCCGTCCGATCGAATGACCATCCGACCAGCTGAACTATCTCAGTAAACTTCAGTACTTAAACTATTTTTGAATCAGAATTTTTGAAACTTACACTCGAATAATCATTCGACCGAATGGTCATCCGATCGAGCAACTTGGAGTAAGGCTACAATGAAAACTTAAGAAGACTTGAACGTTTTGGAATCTCACCTTTGGATCGAATGACCGTTCTATTAAATGCCCATCCATCCGAATGACCATCCGATCGGATGGTATCCGTCCCATCTAACAAGCCATCCGACCGGATGACCATCCATCCGGATGGCCATCCGATAAGGTGACTGTTTCGACACTTTGCACGATTGTCGTTATTCTGTCTGACGCTTATCTGTTAAACTATAATCAGGTTAATCTCAGAGCTCCCTTTAATCCAAGCAGTAGGTGTCGATACTTAGCACCCGCTGTGAGTATACTCAATCCCTTTTCGTTTTAAACTTTTGGGATGCAACATGTATTCTATGAAACTTGAAACTTGAAACTATTTGAATCAAACTCTATCCTCTATAAATGTGAAACTTGATACTTTTGGATTCTTGATTCTTGATTCTTTATGCTATGTGAACCTTTAATCCTTGTGTGTAGTTCCGCCTTAACAATAGTAGCGCTATAGGAAGATGCACCTCCCCATTATTCTCAGGTGTGTTGTTAGGAGGATTCTATTTGCTTTCCTTGAGTCTTAGGAAAGTGTTAAATGCATCAGGACACTTGGGCTATCACTTAGACTACGTAAACTAGCATGGCTGAAACTACTTTTACTGTTTACATGATGGATATGAGTCTTTTATACTACTATGCTATATACTCAAACTTGTATCCTCACCAATACTTTTGTATTGATATTTTAATACGTGTTGCAGGCTGATAGGATGCTGAATCAAGAAAACAAGCTAGGAGTGATGCTTAGAAACACACCTAGTAAATTCTAGAATTTTAAACAATGATTTATGTGATGTATTTGGTACTTCAGATTATGGTTGATGTTTTAGACAATGCTATGTTGATACTTGATTAATTTATATTGAAATCTTTAGTGTTATGGAAACTTTTGAGCAATCTGGACGCCTAGTGCCGCACCCCGGTGTTTCCGCCATCGGTTGGGTGTGACAGATTGGTATTAGAGTCATAACTATAGGGAATTACGAAAAGTAGGAATGCTTTGCCTAGTCTATAGTTCTAGGAATCCTGACTCTTACCTGATATTTAAGACTTATGCATTCTACCGTATCTGCTTCCTAGCAGCACACTTTCCTATTAAACTTACTTGCCTTTCCTAAGGCTGACACAATATACACTTGGATACTTTGAAAACGCTGCCATGCAGTGTTTGAGTTTTCGCACGAGATTTACCCTCAAGCCAGGAGTGACATCCAAACCTTGAAGGAAATTTCCACATTACATTCTAGTAGGTTTTATCTTTTGATAAGTACCGACGCTATTAGGGTACAATGTTGTGAAGATAGAGGTGAAACTCAGACCTTGATAACTAGTCCCACTCTTTGATTTTCTGCCTCGCCAAAGCCTTGAAATTCCCAATCAATTAGGAACGTGAAATGATCAAAAGGACGAATATCGTAGGCCTAACATCGATGACGTATTTGTCCAACTAAGTCAAGACACGTTACCTCAATTCGAAAAGGGTTCGAATCACTTTGGTTAGTCAACGTTCCTCTACCCGGAACAATCCTATGTTTTATGAGCCTATCTTTTATGTTATCTCGATTTTTGTATGTGGTTTTAAACTTGAATCTTCGTTCATTTCGAGACTTTTTACACAAATCACACGTATGTCCGCAATCTAAAATACTAATTCTAATCTCTCATGATCAAACTAAATTTGCGAAGCTTTATTTATCATGCCAATCTATGTGAGAACCTTGATCGACTATGATACTATGTGAAAACTACGTGTCTAATCTATGTGTTATTGTGGTAGCGAAGTAACATGGCATTGAAAGATGAAACAGAAGTAACATGGACAAAACATGGTGGATACGGCGCTGGTACTTCCTATACATAAGTGTTTCCGACATGTTACCAACTTTCGTACCACGTGCCATGTGAAATTTAGTGCTTTGCAGGCCGGTGATGAGAATGTTGAACTCTAAGCTATGAGAAACTACTTGTGTAATCTATATGTACTCTAGTGTGTATGTGTTGTTTTGAGTGACAAAATACGAAATGTAGCCTAGCGTCGAAGACGAGGAGGACGTGGCATGTCCGAAACATGGTAGATACGCCGCTGGTACTTCCTATATATAAGTGTTTCTAGCATGTTACCGAACCTTCGTACCACACGCATAGTGAAGTTCATAGTTTTGCAGGCTTGTGATGAAGTTGTTAAAACTATTTGGTTAATCTATGTGAAAGTCTTGTGAGAGTGATGGAGTTAATGTTATGGTTGGCGAAGCATGACACCGATGACGAGACGGACGTGGCATGATCGAAGCATGGTGGATACGCCACTGGTACTTCCTATATATAAGTGCTTCTATCATGTTGCCGAACTTTCGTAAGACGTGCCATGTGGGAATTCGTTGTTTTGTGGACTGTGGTGAAAACGCTGAACGTTAATCTATGTGAAACTATTTGGTTAATCTACGTGTATGTGGTAATGGTGGAGTGTGTTGTTATGTTTGGTAAATGTGACACGTAACATCACACCTGTTGGTGCATTTATGTCTATCGCCTCCGTCAATACGATCTGTAGCAAGAAACCGAGAAACTGTTCTAACTAGCCTTATATTGTTATATTTAGATAAGAAAGGCAAGGTGGCATATTTGTAAATAAGGTGAACTTCCTTATAAGCCTTGGCCTATAAATAGAAGATTTAGGGTTAGTTTTAAAGACTTTTGCCATTTGGAGACTTGGAGAGCTCTAGTGTTAGAGAGAGAAGCTAGAGAGAGAAAGTGCTCCAACGTGATTCAGGTTCTTGTATATTTTCAGATCTATCAAAGAATCACAAGTTATATTACGTCTCGTGTGTTCGGTCACATTGGTGTACGGATTCCGCACGTCACACGTTCGGTTCGCAATCGTTTCGGAGTCAAAACCGGTCCTAACAAGTGGTATCAGAGCAGGAGCTCGATTGCACGGATCAAACGCACTAAATCGCACAGGATTTCATCGAATGCAGATCTAAAGTCGCATCAGAATTGATCAATTTCTTCGCCTTTTTCATATTCTTCACGTTTTCAACAGAAAATTGCAAAATTAAACAAGTTTTAACGGTTAAAAATTGCTGATTTTTGAATATGTTGTGCGAAAATACTTGTTCTACAAGCCTACAAATTTTCAGATCTTAATTCTAAGCCGTTTGGGAGAAATCTAAGATTTTTGGTCCGAAATCGCGTATAAAAAACCCCCAGTTTGCTTGGAAGTCCATCACTTCGCATGAAATAAGTCAGTCCGCTTGAAAGGTGTACCAAATCGTTTGAAAAGTTCACCAGTTCGCTTGAGGTGAACTACCAGGTCGTACGAATTGGTTATCAGTTCCCTTGTATTTGCTCCAGGTCGTTTGGAAATTACCTCAGTTCGCATAAGGTTGTCATTTCGCTTGAAACATAGTTCAGTTCGCATGGATTGATTCAATTTGAACCCCAGGTGGTACGGATTGATCTCTAGATCATTTGAAAGAGTGACAATTCGTTTGAAGATAAACCAGTTTGCACGAGTTCACTTGGTTTGAGTCCAGTTCGTTTGGAATTGATTAGGTTGCTTCAAATCCAAATCGTATCAAATCCAATTCGCTTGTAAAGTGTCAGTTCGTTTGAGGAGTGTGTTTCAGGTTGCACCAAGTAATCCAGGCCGCTCCAAGGACTTTCACTTCGTACAGTTTGACCCACTTCGCATCAAATCAGTTCGTTTGAGTTAGTAGTGGTCCAGGTCGTGTCTTTGTTAACTCAGGTCGTGTGAATTGAACCACTTCGCACGGATTGACCCATTTCGCATCAAGTCAGGTCGTTTGAATTTGATCCGGGTCATAGCTGTTCGCACGGTTTGACAACTTGAACCTCATTTCGCATAGAATACTCATCAGTTCGAGTACCAGTCCTATTCAGTTAATTGATAAGTGTTTGAACTAATCTTGTGTATTTGTGATTTAGGTGATTAAAAGGTGCTGAGATTCGAGGAGAAAACATCATGGCTGAAGAATTTTACAATACGTTCTACAAGGCGTTTACATCAGATTCGTCAGAAACCTCAAAAGTCACACCAAAATCAATAACAAAATCAATTAACGACAACATTAAACATGATAATTTCTATGGAACTTATTCGAAACCACCAAAGCTTGAAAATATTGAGGATTACACATGGTGGAAAGAACGGTTTATCAACTGGACTAAAGCTTACGCACATGAAAGCTGGTTTTGCTTGGAATTTGGTTACGATAGACTTGTTAATGACAAAGGAGAAGAAATTTCACTCAAAAGCTTAACAGATGAAGATAAAAGGAAATTCTCATATGAGCAGAAGATGATCGCCTTGATTCAACAATCTATCCAAGATGATATATTTTCTTTGTTAAATCATGATGGGTTATTAAAATCGGTTTGGGAAGCATTAAGGGTTAAAGCCGAAGGAGGCAAACAAATTAAAAAGAACAAAATTGCTTTACTAAAAAAGGAATTTGATTTGTTTGATAGCTTAAAGGGAGAGTCAGTGAGGAAATTATTGAACGCTTTTGTCATTTAAAAATTGAACTTGAAAGGTTTGAGATTGTGAAAACGAGAGAGGAAATAATTGATAAAATCATAGAAGCGTTACCACAAGCCGATCAGTGGCAAACGTTTGTTTTTATCTTGAAAAATGATGTTTTATATGATTCAATTACTCTTGATGTGTTGATAGAAAAGATAGAAAGCAATGAGCTTGAGCTACAAAAGCAAAGCAAGATGAGCGGTTCTTCGCATCATCAGAATGTCGATCTTTATTAAAAGGTAGCACACCTTCGGTGAAAGTTGGTGAATCACCAAAGACTGGATTCAGTACTGAAAAGTCAAAAGATCCACAGAAAAGCTCATCAAGCTACAATCCAGGATATCATTCATCTTCTTCAAAAGCAAGCCCTGATGAATCAGAGGAAATACTGTGTAACATTGCTCTTATGCTAAAGAATTCTCCAGCTATGAGCATCAACTCTGCTAAGCAGCAAATGAGCTTCCTTGCATCTGTTCTGGAATCATATGAAGGTCTAGTTGCAGGCAAAATTGGAAATTCTGAATTGACCAAAGAAGACTATGACCAGATCGATCCGGAAGAAATAGAACTCATAGACATACGCTGGTGTTTAGCAAGTTGCATTCGAAGAGCTCAGAGGTATATGGAGATTCCTGGGAAGCAGTCAATAGGTGGTCCGTCAACAAAGCTGGGATTCGACAAATCCAAAGTGACCTGCTTCAGATGTAAGCAAAAAGGTCATTTCAAAAGAGAATGCAAAAACTCTGAAGTTGACGAAAATAAGAAACCTTTCAATGATAATTATTACCGAAAGGCGATCTACCACCATAGCAAAGAAGAGCCGAAACTGATCGAAAATAATCCCAAAGAGAAATCAAGAGCGTGTGTTGTAATTCATGATGACGAAGGGTATGATTGGAGTGAGATTCATCCAGAAGAAGATCGTGTTGATGATCGATTCACAGCTCATGGCAGAACAATATCAAAAAGCAAACATCGTGTTTTTGTTGTTGAAATAAAGGAGAAAACTCGAGAAGAGATTCTGAAAGAGAAGACTGAAAGAGAAGTATTCTTTACTGGGTGCAGAATTGAGAAAATGCAGGAAGATTATGAAGATGTTGTAAGAAATAAAAGATGGGACAAGAAGCGAGAATGTTATGTTAACAAAAATGGTGAACCTGTTGTCCACAAGAAAGAAATAGTCCATGATGATGTGTCACCGCTTGGAGGCGTGACATGACCAGGATCGAGCCACCAATCATATTAAGCAATGTATTTAAGTAAATAAAACCAACCACAATACAATTGGTGACCAAAAGCTAGTTAACCAAGTTTTAAATTAAACAGCGGAAGCATAAACGTAAATTCAAGAACATAAGTCCATAGTTCATAAGTTTAATGTCCAAAGCGTAAGTTTAATAAGTTCATAAGGATTTACATATTGAGCACGGAACATAACAGTCCGTATTCCACAATGACTCCTTCCTCGTGCAAGCTCCAAGCATTTAACGACCTGTAAGGCATGTAACAACGAGTCAACAACAAAGTTGAGTGAGTTCACGTTTGGTTGTTTAGTTTTAAGTTGTTTCCGAAAACGTGGTTTGTCTTTCGTTGGCGTAATTGCCGTGGGGGTTACCCCGTAGTTGAAAGCATGATTAACCAGTTCATTCTTTATTACCCAAACCATATCCATGATCAGTGGGGGCTTCCCCATGTGAACCACTAGACCTTACCATATCGACTACTAACGCAAATAAGTTGTGCCCTACGTCAGTGTCTATCATCACTGACAGTTTGCCATAGTCGATTAGTACACGCCCATCCGACTGGCACGGTGTGAGGTTTGTTAAACCTAATAGCGCTATTAACTAATGACCCGCTCGCCATTGGCCTCGGCGATTAAGTCGATATAAATTGAGGGACTTCATGATAGAGTTTTGTCTAGTAAGTTTTAAGGTTGTTGTCCTACCCAAGGAGGACGAACGTACGTAGTTCTACCCAAGGAGAATACGCAGGATTAATATTGGTATCCTACCTATGGAGGATGGCCGTACATATCCTACCCAAGGAGGATATGTAGATTCCGTTTTAAATTCTTTAACCCATTCCCAACCACCGGGAATCCCATGCCTTAGAAAGTGTGTGAACTCACCTCAGTTTGCTCGGTTAGATTCTCAAATTTAGCTAACAGTCAAGGTCGGTCAATCACGTCCTAGTATGATTACCAATTAGTTTATTAGTGACTTCAAATAAGCATAAAGTTCCTACACGCGTCTATCACATAACATGCATCGCTTTAATGGTTCATGCTCATATAAACATTCTACCTATAGCTACTCAAGAACAAGCATACGATATTGCACATATTACTTTCATTGACATATAACATGTTAGATCATCCTTAGATAACATACTCGACATTTAGACACGCAATCTACTACTTATGTCATTTCAGCTTTACTATCCAAAACTGGGCTGTTTTTGGGCATTTTAATAAAATAGTTATCTTACCTCAAAAATTCCCAACTTTTTACAGACGGTGCTAAACAATCCGATTATTATTGTGTAAAAACCTCGGGATCCAATTCATCACCAATATTTTATAAAAATTCATTTTCCGGACTGCAATCAGATTCATTACTTTCTGACTGCAGTCCACGAAATAATTCATTAAAAATTCATTGTAAGTCGGATTGACGAAATTCCAGTGGGACAATTACTACGACATTAGTGTCGATCTACATTACCAATTTCGTGACCTAGTTCTACTCAGGTTTCTAGTTATGATGAAGAATATAACACATATTTTCAGCAGCAAAAATGCAGCTTTAGCTGCTGTTACAAAACGACACTTTAAAAATAGTAAACGAAGTCCAAAAATTTTAATTCCAGTGGCATTAGAACCGTATTTAATAATACATAAATGTAGGCTTCAGAAAATACAGTTTTCGTTTTATTAAGGTCCTGTTACAGCCAACTGAAGTTGGCTGTAATCACCAATCAGACTCCTGTTTTCAGCTTTTAGCTTTCTAACTCGTGTTCGATCGATTCCGTTAACATGTTTAGTGATCACAACAACATCAAACATCAATATTAACAAGCAAATCATCAGACAATCAACAAGAATCAAAACAACTTCATACTAACATCACTTCATCACATTTCATTTTTATGTAAATCTTATGTTCATGTTTCTAGTTCAAGTTTCTTTGTGTTCTTTAAGTTTATCATCATGTAACCTACTTTAACCACTTAAATAACATGAAATATGAAGTGTAGGATGTTCTTACCACTAGCTCAAGGCTAGGTATGTTCAAGAGGAGAAAAGTGGTGGTTAATAGCGAATAGAGAAGGTCCTTCAACTTTCGAGAACACCAAGCTTCGTTGTGCACCTTCTAACACCCTTGTATATGTGTGGAATGGAAGAGACTTGATTGAATGATGGTGGTGTATGGGTGGTTGATTTCAGCCGAAGCCAAGAGGAGAGGAGAGAAAGAAAGTGTGTTGAAGTGTTGTGAAGGAATGAAGGTTATGAACTTTCAAGTTTACTTATAATCCATTTAAACACTTTAACCCACGGTTAATATGTTCTAAAAGTGCCAACATGATCCTATTTTAAATTGAAAGAAAATCCCAAGTGGGTCCCTTGTTGGGGCCGTCCCATAGGTGGGGGGGGGGGTCTTAGCTTAGGTCTTAACTAGTTAGTTCCATCCTAGCTCAAATCCAAGTGTTCAGTTAGGATGTTTAGTTATTAGATATTTTTATGGTGTGTTATGATGTTCAGGAACCATAACTCGCGCAGAAAAATAAAAACAATGTGTTTCACAATATTTTTGTGTTCCGGGTAAAGTCCGGTTGTTCGGTTTGGTGTTGTTCCGTTAAAGTGTTTAATTAATCCGTAAGGTGTCCTATATATATTTTTGTAACATTTTTACTTCCAAACACTCAGGAAAGCACACAGGACTATTTAGTAACTTTTCTGTATACTACTAGTATGTTAACAAGCACATGCAAGTATAACACAGAAATCAGAGAGCAGTTAAATGATTCAGCACAGTCATCAAGCACTTTAATTATCATTAATAAATTGTACGGAATAGATGTAATTTTTGAGGGTTGTCACATTCTTGCAGTAATCCCTCTATCTGGCGAATACTACTCAAACGTAGAAAAAGATAAAACATATGTGAAAAGGCTGGATAAAATCATAAGAGATGCCATGATATCAAGTTTGAGGAAGAGGGATGAAGCAAGAATGAAGAAAAATGTTAAGTGTATGTTAGAAGAGTTGAAGAAGGTGGCTGAAGAAGTGAAAGAAAAAGAAGAGAAAGTTGAAGAAACAGTTGTTGTGAATGAAGAAGTTGTGAAAGAAGCTGTTACTGAAAAATAGTAGGTTGTTGTAAGAAGAAATGAAGAAGAAAGAAGAAGAAGTAGTAAAAAATGAGAGTTTGGAAGTTGCTGGTGAGGTAAATTCTGACTCTGAGATCTTAAACGAAATTGTTGAACAGTGCAAGAAATGCATGGAAACGTGCAGTGCTTGTACTGAAAAAGAAGAAAAGTTCAGAACAAGAAATCTAGAATTTAATAAAATCGAAGAAGTTTTCAAAGATAAATGCAAAGAAATGTTAGAAAACAAAAAAGTTTTGAAAGATAATGATGAAAAACTCACACAAAAATGTAAAAGTTTAGAAAAAGAAAATGAAATTTTAAAAGAAAAAGTTTCAAAAATGACAGAAGAGTGTTTGAAAAAAGAAAATGCATTTCAAGAAATGAAAAAGGAATACGATTCAATAAAGTTGGCTTATCACATTACTAAAAAGTCATATGAAGATGTGAAAGTCAAATGAAACTTGTTTAATCAAGATTGAGATACTGTTATGAAACAACTGATGCGCTAAAGCGACAATATGAAATAAAGCAACAAGTTGTAAACTCTTACATTGAAGATGTTGCTAAGCTAAAGCGTCAGATTGCTGATTTAGAACAAGATAACAACAAGTTAAAAAGTTATCATGCGTCATCATATGTGCTTGAAAGAATTTTCAACATAAAACCGGGTGATGATGATTCTGAGAAAAACAAAAAGGGCATTGGTTCTGAGTATCATCAAGTTCCTCCACCGGAAAAGTTTGCATTTTATGATGCTGAAAAGGTCGAAAAAGCTTTCAACATGGTAGATCAATTGCCAGATAACATTGACGTAACCTACTCCAAATCTGATGATTCTAGTGATTCAGAGGTGGTAGGTAAGGTCGTTGAAAGTGTGTTGAAAGAAGAGTCGGTTGAAACATGTAAATCTGAATCACATGATGAAAATGAAGGTAGTTTTCATGAAGAATATCTGAAAAACGAAAAATCTAAGAAAAATTTGAATGATGATTCAAAAGGATTGGTTTATACCATGATTGGATCGGACAAATTATTCTTAGATATTGTATTCCCGATTCAGAATGTGATTTCAGAAAAGATTGATAAAGTTTTCAAAATGGTTGAAATTGAAAAGTCTGAAATTCCAAAGTGTGCCGGAAAAGGTCACAAAACTTTTTATAACAAACCTGGTATAAAAAAGAAAAACATGAAGGCTGGGTTGGGTTATAAGAAAAACAAAACTGGAATAAAAATGAAAAACAAAATTATCAGAAGAAGATGAACTTTGTTCATGGGACAAGTTCAGAAGAGGAGAAAGAATTCAAATTTAGACGACAGTCTAATGAAGAGTTCTATGCTCAAAAGAAAACGCAACAACAACAGGTGAAAGATGTGTCCAAGAGAACATGTTTCAAATGTGATCAAACTGGACATCTTGCTCGCAAGTGTCCAAATCTAAAACCTGTTGATGTTGATACGACAAAGAAGTCTGATGATGTTGAGAAACAGAAATCTGAGGATGTGAAACAAAGGTCAACCAGATTTGATTCCAAACAAACTTGGAGGTACAACACAAACAAGTTTGCTTCGAATCAAACATAGAAATCAAACCCAAATAGGTTCGATTCTAGACAGACTTGGAATTCTCACACACCCAGATTTAGAACAACATAAAGTTGGAAAACAATTGTCGATGCAACAAAACCAAACGAGTTTTGGAAACCAACTGTTGTTCAAAATCAAAATGTTCAAAAAGAGTCACATTTTTACAAACGAGGTACTCCAAAAGGTCAAACATGGAGTGTTAAGAAACAAGTGACTTCGGTAGATGATGCTAAAGTTGAAAAAGTCTTTGTACATAATGACAAAGATTTTCCGAAGTTGAATGGAGCATATTGTGTTGAAATGCCTAAGGTCAAACAGACCTGGGCTAAATTGTTCAAGTAATTGAATTAAGTTGAATGTGCAGGTGCTTCAGAAAGAGGACAAAAATCAAATCAACGGAGGAAGCAACCTGGCACGAAAGGAAGAGGTTGCTGGTCCCTGCTACTGTTGAATAGGGAGTTTGTTTGATTTCTGTATATAAATAAACCATATTTCAAAAACCCCATAACATTTAAAAATTTAGAAACCAAAAATATGTTTTTATTTTTTCAAATTTTGAAAAACCAAAAATATGTTTGTTTTTAAATTTGTCAAAAAATCTAAAATTCAAAAATTTGTTAAGTGAATATGCCGAAACCCTCATGGCGGAACAAACATGATTAATTTCACAAGATTGAAAAACGGTTTTCAAACTATAAAATATCAATGTGTTGTAAATCATGGGGGTACGAAATTTGATAACCTGATTAATAGAAATGTTATATTTTCTGCAAAACAGAGCATGAAAAGCAGAAAATGGATGGCGAGACAAAGCTATCAGTATTGGTTTATCAAATTTTCTTTAAATGGTTTTGAATTTTAGGGGGAGTAAGAAATTTTCAAAAAATCCAAAAACATTAGAAAATTTGAAAAAACCAAAAACATGATAAAATTCAAAACGAGTTCTGTGTAAAAAAAGGAAATGATAGTACATCAGTAGACAATCACAGTACGATAAAGAAATGAAATGTTTTAATGTGATAAACGGTCTCACTGATGATATGCCAGTTGGTTTTTACACGCTTAGTAGATTGTTTTCGAGATATAAACCTAAATATCAATACTATACTTATCTCGTAGGGAACATCTCTCGGATATATGGGTAACCCCCGAAATCTTGTTTGAGAGATTGCCTGATTCTGAGATACTAGGTCTTTATACTGTTTGATATCTGGGTATTATACCTGGTCTTCTGATTTTGCGGAAGCAATGGCCTAGACCTCGTATAATACTTTATGCGCTTTAAAGGCTTACCCTCTGCATAAAAATTGGAAAATATCGAAAGATATGAATCAACTGCAGTTGAAGAAAAGATTCCCTAAAGGGAACACACCTAAAGTCGAGCCTTCATCTCTTTGACTGAACGGAAGTTTATACCTGAGCTCTCAAGGTCTCGCACTAACCCAGATACAGATATCAAATTGGTATACTCACCTGTAAGACTGAATCTAGGGTATTTTGATACGGGAGTATATTCTGAGGTGGGACACGCGAATAAGTTTAAGTTCTTAAAACACTAATCTCGTATCTCGAATCAATTGAAGTTTGTGTGAAAATTTAAGTGGATCAGTATACTGACAATCTAAGTGAATCCTTTAGAACTTAAAGTGTTTAAAGCTCAAAGGTACTAGTGATTTGTCATAAACTGATATGATCCTCTGACTCGAACTCAAACAAAAATATTGTCTGTAAATATGTTTGTAAATATTTCTTTACTGCTTTATGTTTCAGAAAAATACACAAAGATTTTGATTTCTGCTTTAGTTTCGACAACCGATGTCTGAGTGCTAAGTTTCAAAATCTAAGTATGCTGATTGTGTTTCTGAAAATAAACAAGTTCATTAATCTGAAACTAGAAGTTTTTAAAATCAAAAATCAAAAACAGTTTGTGATATCTCCAAGGTCATTAAGTTGGACTTGGATGATTAACTGTGAGGAATTTGGATTCTTGAAATTGTTAAAATCTGATTGTAAAGAGCCAGTTTCAATCATGTTTGCTAAAACTGCCAAATCTTTGAAGATTGTTGATAGAGGAAGAGAATCAAGTATTCTTGGATATATTCATATTATTATATTTAGAGCCAGGATCTTGATTTAGAAAGTTTAATAGAGCCAGGTTACGATTCCTGGAAAACCGAAATTGCTTTCATTGTCAAAATATTTTAGATTATGCTGAGAGAGCCAGGGTTTTCAATCTTGGATGATCAAAATGTTTTACTTATAAATGTTTGAGGATTGCAGATGTTGTACCATACTACGATCCCGATAGCCGAGTTTAAGGGGGAGTCTGAAGACGAGCTCAACGCAAGAGGAAGCGTGGATTCAAGGAGCCATGTAACTATTCCAGAAGAGCTTGTATCCAAAAAGCAAGGTGTCGATCCCA
The DNA here is from genome assembly GCF_002127325.2 of Helianthus annuus. NCBI lineage: Eukaryota > Viridiplantae > Streptophyta > Magnoliopsida > Asterales > Asteraceae > Helianthus > Helianthus annuus. The sequence goes on from NC_035447.2 coordinate 132,958,762, forward strand.
AAAGCACGGAAGCTTGATGAAAGGGGGAGCATGAAGAAAAGAGTCTACTGAAAGGGGAAGCTGAAGCTGAAGACAGATCATGGGGATTTTGTTCGAGAAAGAGGGAGTCTGTGTTTGCTGAAAACGTCAAAGTTTCAAGAAGACTTAAAAAGAGAGAGAGAGAGAAAGACAAGTCGTTACGCGTTTGGCTACGAATTGACTGCGGCAATATCCGAGGGGGAGTCTGTTGGTGCATTTATCTCTATCGCCTCTGTCAATACGATCTGTAGCAAGAAACCGAGAAACTGTTCTAACTAGCCTTATATTGTTATATTTATATAAGAAAGGCAAGGTGGCATATTTGTAAATAAGGTGAACTTCCTTATAAGCCTTGGCCTATGAATAGAAGAGTTAGGGTTAGTTTTAAAGACTTTTGCCATTTGGAGAATTGGAGAGCTCTAGTGTTAGAGAGAGAAGCTAGAGAGAGAAAGTGCTCCAACGTGATTCAGGTTCTTGTATCTTTTTAGATCTATCAAAGTATCACAAGTTATATTACGTCTCGTGTGTTCGGTCACGTTCGTGAATGGATTCCGCACGTCACATGTTCGGTTCGCAATCGTTTCGGAGTCAAAACCGGTCCTAACAACATCGAATACGAGGCGGAAGTGATGTTCCTGAAACATGGTGGATACGCCGCTGGTACTTCCTATATATAAGTGTTTCTGACATGTTGCCGAACCTTCGTACAACGCACCATGCGAAATTCGTGGGTTTGCGGATGTTGAATCTATTGGAATCTACGTGAGAATTGTTGAAACTTGAGTCTTTAAGCTACCGTGTGTGAATCTATATACTGTGAGACTTGTGATCTAGACTTATACGATCCTTTTCTTGGATCTTTAGATGTCTTCCCGTAAGATGTCTGACACTCTCAAGAAGGATAGAACCAAATCTTAGAAGAAGATGATGTCTTTTATGGCCAATCAGATCGCTCGCATCCTGCCAAAGATCGTTACTAAGATCCAGGGTTCAAACACTCCTCCCTCCTCTGCTGACTCTAAGACAGAGAAGGTGAAGCCTACTAAGTTCAGTTACAAACACTTCGTCTCTTGCAACCCTAAGCCTTTCACGGGCAGTGATGGGGTGAATGCTATGCTGGAATGGTTTGATAGCATCGAGGTTACCTTTATTAATAGCGAGTGCCCAGAGCATTTGAAGACTAGGAGTGCAACGGAAATGTTTCAAGGCAGAGCTTTGGAGTGGTGGTCAAATGAGAGAAACATATGTTCTAATGAAGAAGCCTATGATCTTCCATGGACCGAGGTACGAGAAATGATGATGCTTGAATTATGCCTCCCCATGAACAACTGAAGCTCGAAGAAGAGTTATGGCATTTGAAGCAGATTGGTGATGATAATCTGGCTTATACTACCCGTTTCAAGCAACTAAGTTTAATTGTTCCTCACTTGGTTTCTACTCCTAAGCGCATGGTAACCAAGTATATCAATGGGTTACCTCCTGCAATGCGTGATTCAATCGAAACAGCTAAACTGGAGACTATCGAAGAAGTTTATCGTCTAGCCGCAAGCTTAAACAACAACCGCATCCATGACAAATAGTTTGCTACTCCTGCTCCCTCTAAGTCAGCAAATCAAGTTACCCAGTAGTCTAGCGGCAGCAGAAACAAGAAGAGAAAGTCTCAGGGTTCTGGGTGCAATGCGATTGTCCCTGCTGCAAACCCTGCTATTAAGCCTACTCCTGGTGCTGCTGTTCCAAACCCTCCTGCTCCTGAAATCAAAAGGCAGTACACTGGGCCTCATCCTAAGAGTGCAACCTTCAACTTCCATCATCCTGCTACTTCTGCTTGTCGTTTGTGCACTAACTGCAACCGCTATGGTCACACGACTCCTTACTGCCATCAGGTCAACCCGGCCCAACCTGCTCAACAAGCCCCAGTTCAGGCGGATCTACCAGCTCCCCCAGCTCCTCCGCAGAACCCAACGCCACTCAACGCTGTTCGTGCATGCTACAAGTGTGGAGATACTACCCACCTCCGTAATCAGTGTTCTCAGCTGAACCAGGAGCAACAGCCAGCCGCTCGTGGACGAGCGTTCAACCTTAATGCTAATCAGGCTCGTAATATCAATGACGTCGTTAATGGTACGTTTCTCGTCAATAACCTATGCGTTTCGATGCTATTTGATACAGGTGCCGATAGAAGCTTTGTGTCCGTAGAATTTGAATCTTTTGATAAACTGTGCACGCTTTAAGTTACCTAAGTCATTTTCGGTTGAGATTGCCGATGGTAAATCTATTTTAGTTGATTCTATTCTTAGTGGTTGTTCTTTGACTCTTAACGACCACGTATTTACTATTGATCTAATACCCATGCAATTGGGTAGTTTTGAAGTCATAATCGGCATGGATTGGTTGCGTAAGAATCATGCCGAGATTGCTTGTCATGAGAAGTTTGTTCGTCTCTTCCATCCGGTGATATTTTACACGTCTATGGAGACCGACCTTCTAGAGGACTAAAGTTGATGTCATGCACTCAAGCAAATAGATGCTTACGTAAACAGAACCTTGCCTTCTTGGCCCATGTGGTGGAACAAAAGGGCAAGGGAAAGAACATAAGCGATGCTCCAGTAGTCTGTGATTTCCCTGATGTCTTTCCTGAAGACCTTCCCGGTCTTCCTCCTCCTAGATCTATTGACTTTCGTATTGACCTCATACCTGGCGTGACTCCTGTCGCCAATGCTCCTTATCGACTTGCACCTTCCGAGATGCAAGAGTTATCTAGTCAACTGCAAGAACTGCTCGACAAGGGATTCATTCGTCCAAGTACCTCTCCGTGGGGTGCTCCTGTACTATTCGTCAAGAAGAAAGATGGTTCTTTTCATATGTGTATTGACTACCGTGAACTTAATATGCTTACCATTAAGAATCGTTATCCTCTCCCTCGTATCGACGATCTATTTGACCAACTAAAAGGCGCGTCTTGTTTCTCGAAAATCAACCTTCGATCTGGTTATCATCAACTCCGTGTTCTCGAAGATGATATACCCAAAACTGCATTTCGCACTCGTTATGGGCACTACGAGTTCGTGGTCATGCCTTTTGGCTTGACCAACGCACCCGCTGTGTTCATGGATCTTATGAATCGTGTTTGTAAACCCTATTTGGATCGTTTTGTTATAGTCTTTATCGACGATATTCTTATTTATTCTAAAAATAAAGCTGATCATGAACACCATTTACGTCTTATGTTGGAACTTTTACGTGGTGAACGCTTATATGCTAAATTCTCTAAGTGTGAGTTTTGGATTGATGAAGTACAATTTCTAGGGCACGTTGTTAGTAAGCAGGGTATTCATGTTGACCCTTCAAAAATCAAAGCCGTGAAGAATTGGAGTATGCCGAAGTCTGCATCTGAGATTCGTTCCTTCCTAGGATTGGCGGGTTATTACCGCCGATTCATCTCGGACTTCTCTAAGATCGCCGTTCCTCTTACTTCTTTGACTCAAAAGGAGAAACCTTTTGCTTGGGGTCCCGAGCAAGAGGAATCCTTTTAGACTCTTAAGACCCTTCTGTGTAACGCTCCTGTACTTACTCTCCCTGATGGGAATGATGATTTCGTGTTATATGATGGCTCGAACCATGTCCTGGGTTGCGTACTCATGCAACGGGACAAGGTTATTGCTTATGCCTCCCGCCAACTCAAAGTACATGAGAAAAACTACACTACTCATGATCTGGAGCTTGGTGCAGTTGTGTTTGCGTTAAAGATCTGTTGACACTACCTATATGGGACTAGGTGTGTGGTTTTCACCGACCATAAGAGCCTGCAACATATCTTTAACCAAAAGGAACTGAACATGCGACAGAGATGTTGGGTGGAATTACTAAACGACTACGACTGCGAAATTCGCTATCATCCTGGAAAGGTGAATGTCGTGGCCGACACTCTTAGTCGTATGCCTCATGTCAATACTATTCGTTGCTATCATGTTTCTAGTGACCTTCATACTTGTATCCGTGAAGCTTAATATTCGTCAGCCAATGAAGGTAGTCTATTTATTGAAATACGAGGTGCTATTGTGGATCAACTCGAAACTAAGTCTGATGGACTTCAATACTATCTAAATCGCATCTGGGTGCCAGATCGCGATAATCTTCATGAACTCATCATGAACGAGGCTCACAAATCCCGATACTCTATTCATCCAGGTGCTGATAAGATGTACCATGACTTGCGTATGACTTATTGGTGGCCAGGTATGAAGAAGGACATTGCTGCCTACGTCTTGAAATGCCTTACTTGCACGAAGGTAAAGGCTAAACATCAATGTCCTTCGGGTCTTATTGAACAACCTGAGATCCCTATTTGGAAATGGGATAGCATCGCTATGGACTTTATAACTAAACTACCCCGTAGACCCGCATGTCATGATAGTATTTGGGTAATCATTGACCGTTTGACCAAATCCGCCCACTTTCTTCCTATTCGCGAAGATTATAAAGTGGAGAAACTTGCTAGAATCTACACCAATGAGATTATATGCCGTCATGGCAAACTTCTCGACATAATCTCGCACTGTGATGGTTGTTTGACTTCACGTCTTTAGCAAACCTTTCAGTCCGCTATGGGTTCGCACTTGAATCTTAGCACGACCTTTCATCCTCAAACGGATGGACAGACCGAGCGTACTATTCAAACCCTAGAGGATATGCTCCGTTCTTGTGTCATCGACTTTGGTGGTAACTGGGATGTACATTTACCATTGATTGAGTTCTCGTATAACAACAGCTATCATTCTAGTATTCAGATGGCTCCTTTTGAAGCTTTATATGGTCACAAGTTCCAATCTCCGCTCAGCTGGCATGAGATTGGTGACAAGCAACTTACTGGCCCTGAAATCATTCAAGAGACAACGGATAAGATTCTTCAGATCCGTGAAAACTTGATCAAGGCTAGGAGCAGACAAAAGAGATATGCTGATAAAAGGCGCAAGCCTCTGGAATTTGATGTTAGAGACTGGGTTCTTCTCAAGGTATCTCCCTGGAAGGGAGTAGTTCGTTTTGGTAAGAAGGGAAAACTCGTCCCTCGCTATGTGGGTCGTTTCACGATACTCGAAAGGATAGGCAAGGTGGCGTACCGACTCGACCTGCCACAAGAACTAAACAACGTACATCCGATGTTCCACGTATCTAATCTTCGTAAATGCCTAGCCGACGAGGCACTTCAGGTTTCCCTCAAAGAATTGCAAATAACTGAAGCTTTACACTTTGTGGAGAAACCGGTCGAAATTATGGATTGAGGTGTCAAGCGATTAAGGCACAGCAAAATTCCCATCGTCAAAGTTCGATGGGAAGGAAAGCGTGGCGCTGAATTCACTTGGGAACTCGAGAGTGAAAAGTCTAAGTATCCGTAGCTCTTCGAGCAGTCTTCGTCTTATATTTCGGGGACGAAATCTCCTAAAGGAGGGGAGACTGTAACGCCCTACGTCCCTAAACTTTTGGCTTTTGTCAATATTGGCCCCTATACTATGTAAACTTTACACTTATGATACTTTGTGAGTCTTGATGCTATGAAACTTGATTCTTAATACTAGATTCTTGATACTTGATTCTAGATACTTGATTCTTGTTTCTTGATACTTGATTCTAGATACTTGACTCTTGACACTTGATTCTCGATACTTGACTCTAGATACCCGATTCTTGATACTTGATTCTTGATATTTATTACTAGATACTTGATTCTTGACTCTTGAGACTCGTGATACTTGAGACTTGGTTAAACGAGAGACTGGAGGCTTGACACTTATGGAAACTTGGAAACTTTGGTGTTAATTGAATAATCTTGTCATGTAATAATACTACACAATAATGCACAACACAATGCTTAACCTAACTCGAAAAACGAACCAAAGACGGAAAAGTTGCAAAATGGATTGGACTGTCCGAATGGACATCCGATCGGATGACCATCCGATCGGAGGGCCATTCGACTGAACAGCCATCCGATCCAGCTCCTTACACCGCCTTACTCACACTCTGACACTATAAATAGGACCTGTCACATCATTCTTCACTGATGTGACAGTCTCCTCCGACCCAGACGCGCGCACTCCGTTCTCAGGCACTTTTCTTCGATTCTAGGCCAATTCTTGTAAGTTTTCAACGTATATCTTGTACAACTTCGATCTATACACGATTCTTCACATGATTCTTCATCAAAATCACACTTTTTTACCATGAAATCACTAAGATTCGAGCTCTTGAAGGTGACGTCATCATGGCGGTTGTACAACCGACTATGTGATGTCATTTCCGGCAAGCTTTAGCTCAGATCTAAGAGACTTCCATATGTTTTACACCGAATCTTTACAAAAATCTAACTTTTTCAGTTAATTTCATGTTATTCTTCAAACTTTCTTAACTTTTACCTAAGACAGTGAAATCCTGACCCAAACGGACTGTAGACTTGATAATTAGTCTGGGGTCGGCTTGGAAATGGATTATCACCGGAGAAGATGACCGGAGTACGGGTCTGCCATGAAACGCAACCAATAACAGCCGTCCCATCGAATGGGGTGATTCCAGTCCGATCAGGCGAGCTGAACTTTGGTGAGTTTCCGTTGTCTTGATACGTTACCACGTCGCATTCGTTAAACTTAAACTTAGGAATTTTACAACGTTCAAAGAGACAAGAACACCAAGGACGAACGACCATCCAATCGGACGACCGTCCGATCGAATGATCGTCTTACCAGGTGAACTATCTCACTAAACTTCAGTACTTAAACTATTTTTGAATCAGAATTTTTGAAACTTTGAAACTTACACTCGAATAGTCATCTGATCGGATGACCATACGATCGAGCGACTTGGACTAAGGCTACAATGAAAATTTCAAAAGACTTTAACGTTTTGGAATCTCACCTTTGGATTGAATGACCATTCGATCGAATGGCCATCCGTCCGGATGACCATCCGATCGGATGGTGATCCGTCCCATCTCACAAGTCATCCGACCGGATGACCATCCGTCTGGATGGCCTTCCGATCAGGTGACTGTTTCGACACTTTGCACGATTCTGGTTATTCTGTCTGACGCTTATCTGTTAAACTATAATCAAGTTATTCTCAGAGCTCCCTTTAATCCAAGCAGTAGGTGTCAACACTTAGCACCCGCTGTGAGTATACTCGATCCCTTTTGTTTTAACCTTTTGGGATGCAACATGTATTCTATGAAACTTGAAACTATTTGAATCAAACTCTATCCTCTGTAAATGTGAAACTAGATACTTTTGGATTCTTGATTCTTTATGCTATGTGAACGTTTAATCCTTGTGTGTAGTTCCGCCTTAACAATAGTAGCGCAATAGGAAGATGCACCTCCCCATTATTCTCGGGGGTATTGTTAGGAGGATTCTATTTTCTTTCCTTGAGTCTTGGGAAAGTGTTAAATGCATCGGGACACTTGGGCTATCACTTGGACTGCGTAAACTAGCATGTCTGAAACTATTTTTACTGTTTACATGATGGATATGAGTCTTTTAAACTACTATGCTATATACTCAAAATTGTATACTCGCCAATACTTTTGTATTGATATTTTAATACATGTTGCAGGCTGATAGGATGCTGAATCAAGAAAACAAGCTAGGAGTGATGCTTAGAAACGCACCTAGTAAATTCTAGAATTTTAAACAATGATTTATGTGATGTATTTGGTACTTCAGATTATGGTCGATCTTTTAGACAATGCTATGTTGAAATTTGATTAATTTATATTGAAATCTTTAGTGTTATGGAAACTTTTGAGCAACCTGGACGCCTAGTGCCGCACCCCGATGTTTCCGCCATCGATTTGGGTGTGACACTCCGTCAAACCACAAACTTTCTAATTTAACTGAGTTTACAAAGGTTTTCAAAACAGAAGGTTGCTCAATCGAATAGTCGTTCGATCGGACGACCATCTGATCGAACGCCTATTCGACCAGGTGACTTATAATCCCAACACTTAACCAATTTTGCAAAACTTCAAAGAATATCACACTTCCAGTCGAATAGTCATCCGATCGGTTGGGAGGTGACAAAACACTACTACCAAAATCAAAGAATTAGTTAGCATTACAATAACAAATGATCAAACTTCGCTAATACAAGATGAACACCATGAACTGAACATAAAATCGGTACCACGTTTTTTTTCAAAACATCTTCATTAGTAACGTGCTAATTGATAAAGATCTTTGTCTTAACATAATGCCAAACTATGTTTTTGAAAATTTAGGTACTAGTGATTTTTCTCATCTTAAAATCCCTATTTTTCTCTCTAAACGAAAAATGATAAAAGCCACAGGAATGGTTGAGGATGTCTTAATCCAAACAAACCAAACGGTAGTACCAACCGACTTTATCATCCTAGATGATACCCCCTCGTGTGGGGAAACCGTTCATAAAAATCCATCAAACCTTAGTCAACCGGAAGCAAAACAATCTACCACTTCAATTAGGGGCCGACAAATGGTACATCAATCTTGACCAATCAATGAAATATCCAACTGGCAATGACGACCTCCTAATTGAAGATGAAGCAGAGCCACCCGATTCGGAAGAAACTGAGGAACAACTCATCGAAGAGGAAGAAATCATGTAACAAACCTTTTCGGCCATCGATCTTAATGTAGAAGAAAATAAGCGGTCTCTTGAAGGCCCACCGTTACATGAACCCAAGGAGCTACCAAAAGGTCTAGAATGCGCATTCTTGGACGAACATGGTAAGCTCCCCGTCATCTCAAAACTAACACTTTTTGAAAAAAGAAAATTAATAAAACTTTTGAAAAAACATAAAAACGCAATCGCATGGAAGCTTTTGGACATCAAAGGAATTAGTCCTTCCATGTGCACACACAAAATTTTAATGGAAGATGACTATAAAACATTAATACAACCACAAAGAAGAGTAATTCCAAACGTACAAGAAGTGGTTAAAAATGAAGTCATCAAGCTAGACACTAGACTTATCTACCCTATCTCCGATAGCCCAAGGGTAAGTCCCGTCCAAGTAGTACCAAAAAAGGAGGTATGACGGTAGTAACTAATGAGAAAAATGAACTTATACCAACAAGAACCATCACTAGATGGAGAGTTTGTATTGACTATCGTAAATTAAACGACGCAACAAGGAAATACCACTTTCCTTTTCCATTCATCGCCAAATGCTAGAAAGACTATCTGGTCATAAATTTTATTGTTTTATAGATGGCTTCTCCAGGAATTTTCAAATTCCCATAGCACTAGAGGGTGTCTCTTAGTTGCAGAATATGATGTACCACGTATGTCAGATCCTCCAATATGGAATTAATTACTTTAGCGTCTGGCGGTGGAGATGTCGCTCATTTAGGATTCCTATCGGTATCCTAAGCTCTGTACTTAAGAGATGGCTAATCTCCTTCCTTTGAGCAATAAAATCTTTAGTATTGTGCCCAAAGTCCTCATGGTACGCACACCATTTAGACCTATCCTACCAAGCAAAACCTCTGTCATTCTTTCTTAGCCATCTAGCCTTGTCCCCTAAGTCTTTCATGGCATACAATAAACCTGAAATACCAGTACTAAAACAATAATCTGTTAGTTTAAGATAATCTTCATCATCCTTATCCGCATCCTCATCCTCATCCTCCACAACATTAACCCCTTTGTTATCAAATTTAGTATAGGGTTTTGCTCTGTAGGATTTTGATGATAATTCAGATTTTATATTTGGGCTTTCATAGTTGGCCGATGCATCTATTCTTTGCTATATTTTCTTATCATCTTCCAACCTCATAAATCATAAAGCCATGTTCCTAACCTTATCAAGATTTCTACAAGGATTCATAACAAGGTCCTGATAAAACATATAGTCTTTTTGTAAACCCATTTTAAATGCTTGTACAACTATAGCAACATCTAAGTTCAGGGTATCAGTGATTCCCAACTGAATTTGCTAACATAATCTCTCAAGGATTCATCAGCTTCTTGAGTGACTTCGTACAAATCACTAGTTAACCTTCAAAAGTTCTACAACAAGAAAATTGATTATTAAACATGTTAACCAAATGTGCAAAAGAAGTAGCTGAGTAAGGAGGGACACTTAGGAGCCATTTCAAAGCAGATCCCATCAAGGTGGACCCAAAGCACTTTCACAAGAAAGCATCCTTTAAGTCTAGAGGACTGTGGTTGATCTCCATTCTTTCCCAGTATTGCGCCACATGCACCTCCAGATCGGTTGAGCCACCATACAACTTCATGTTCGGGATCTGAAATCTTTTTGTAATTTCAGCATCGTAGATTGGTGGAGAAAATCTGGATATCTTGTGACTGGTCGAGGATACTTCTGGTATAGGTTGAACTACACTTGGTACACTCGATATCATATCCTTCACATTTGAAATGTTACCAAACTGGAAGTTCTGAGGTAACGATCCTGGAGCGGATCCTGAAGCATATCCCAAAGACAATTCGGAAGATAACCCTGAAGATAATCCTACACTCATGAGAGTAGAGATTCTGATCGTAAAAACGATTAACAGACATATCTCGAGGCTGCATAGGAATAAAATCTCCCTGATGATTCTCAGTGAATCCCACAGAGCCGAAGTTTAGAGCCCTAGGTTGTAGAGGAGTGAAGACATCTTCAGCTAGCTTTTTCGAATTAGACTTCAGGGTCTGGATTTCCATAATCAGCATCCGATTAGTATCATACTTCTGTTTCATCTACTATCTCATCGTTGTGAACAAAGAGTGGATTTCATCATTGCAGACCATTACAGATGTTTCAGTGGATATTCCGGATCTGGAACCACCTTGGCTAGTAGAGACATTTCTGTTGGTTTGGCCACCATTATTTTCCTGATAACTTGAGATGACGATGATGGAGGTGAGGGAAGGGACACAATAGGACCAGAAGTTGGTGAGGGAATGGTAGACGAAGTCGATTTTGAGCGTGAAGCCATTTTCGAGAAACGTTTCGAAATGAATTGTTCGAGCACGGTGGGCGCCAAATTATTTTTGGTTAAAAATTACCTAAGCAATTAGTTGATCAAATCTGTTATGCGTGGTAGTGTGCTAACCTTTAATTAATTAATGAAAGTGTGGTAAAATAGTACTTAATTCGTTGGACAACGATGCTAAATGTTTGTCATAAAAATTTTGTATAAACTTCTAAAAATATTGCTCAGAACACTAGAATACAGCTCAGGATATTGGGATATTGATCGAGAGAAGTGAAACTGAATGATTTAGTAACTAAGAACATAAGGAATTTCGAGGAAAGCCATTGATCAATTGAAATCACCAGCACAAAACCTCGGGAGACGACTATAAAAGTTGTCTACCACAACCAAGATTATTGAACAAAAAAAAAACAGTATAACTCGAGAGCTAATCTGGTCAAATATTACAATGATCTCTAATGTGACTGTGAGTGTAAGTGAAATTCATTGTTGCAAGTGATCTGCAAGAGGAAGTGTTAATAATAAAAAAATGAGAGTGTGGGTCGTGATTGTGCCTAATTTGATCAGATAGCCTTTTTTTATAGTGCAAAAATATAACAGAATATCCTAAAACATCAGGGATACTGATGAATATTCTTTTTGTCACCATTATAAACTTGTTTTCCAACTTCCACACGTGTTTATTGACTAAAAGCACGAGTCTTTAGCTTCTTTAATCAGCAGCAACCGTTATATAATTGATCGTTTTAGCATAATAATAACTATAATCCCGATATTCTCGCCAATATTCTTGCTGGATATTCATTTATGATTTTTACCACTGATTACTCATTTCTTCAATGTATTACAGTATTCTGAGGAATATTCTAAGCATTAATACTTCTCGAAATAGGTTACAGGGGACATCACAGGTGATTCTAAATCTAATCAAAGAATGAAAATTTGTGATCATAGTCTTGTATGATCTTTCAAATTTATCTTGTTCTTTTTATTGTGTGACCTAAATGATGGTAGATTAAATCACAAATGGTTGTCACACCTATGATTTAAAATGACTTGATTAAACGAATATATATAGGTTTTTCAACATAAGTTTATTTTGTAAATGAATCTAAAATAAACAAAAAAATTACCGCAAAATGCATTTTGTATTAAGAAATATTTCCAACTTTGTCCAAAAAGACAGACCTAACCATTGGAAATATTAAACTTTCTTAAAAACAGTCAATGGTTTCGCCTAAAACCTAGGATCCCTCCACCGTTGACAATCTATTAGTCAAATGGTATAAATAAAATTGTTTGAAATGAATTACAAATGAGAAAACACATAAAAATGTTTGAATCCTAGTTACTATTGCAGTGCAAGTACTTCAGGCCTTGATGTTGGGTCCATTGATTTTTGTGCTCATGCGTCCTTGTCCTTCTCTTGGGTAAAAACATTTTTCGTAATATCCTGTGCAGGATATTGAATGGGTTTTCCCCTGAGTTGTTTTAGCTTTGTAACCCAACCTTCAACATTCCGTTGGATTCTATCGAAGCTCTCGTCCATGGCCTCCATAAAGACATTGATCCAAGCCTTGCAAACAACAGCAACGGCAGACATTTTACCCTTCTCGTAGAACCTTTTCATTTTTTGCTTCATGCCTAACCTTGAGGGTTTTCATTTCTTCTTGAGGTTGGGTCAGTTCTTCATTCTTGTTTTGAATAGCCTTCTCTTTTTTGCAAGCCTCATTCTCGATCTCAGTAACCTTCTTTTACACCTCTTGAGTGTCATTGTGAAAGGCTTCTATGATCTTGGCAATCTGTTTATGTCATTGTAGGAACTGATAAAGATCAGAACAAAAGATAGGATATACTTATAAATATTTTCCAAGATACTGATCAGGATGTCAGAGCTTATCGAGTTAATAAAGTTGACCATTTTTGTCTAAACCTCGTCAAGACCAAGTCCTTTGAAAGAACTTGAAGTTGTTGGTTCATCTGTCTTACTCTTCTTGGACGAACTGGCTTTCATATTGGGGATTAGAACTGGATTCTTGGCAGAGTGGAATGGGGCAACTCTTGATAACAGGTTAATTCGATATTTATATATTATATTAAAATAACATGCATGATACTATTGGGGATACTTACCTAAGTTCTCTGAAGTTGAAGTATGGCTGGTGTTATTTGAATGAAAATTCATGATCTGAAAGGTCCTATCACTCTCTGGTAGCCTTAGTAATGTTGTTATTCAGCTAGTAGCTTCAGCCGTAGGAGGGGTGAGTTCTAAAAAGTTTGTTGCACAAAGATATAAACAAGATATTAGTATAAAAATGTGGAATATTTCCATATCCCGAAAGCCTAGTTCCTACCCTTGATAACCAAATGCACTAGAAGATTGATGTTGTCACACCCCAACTGATGGCGAAACATCGGAGTGAGACAAAAAAGAGATTGCTAGAGACTTCATAACACTATTTGCGACATTATTTAACAAAACCGAATTTCATTTCATTGATAAAATGCCATGTACAACATTTGAAATAAAATTATAAGAAGTACATGAAATAATTACAACAACATGTTCGCGATACAATTACAACAATAATACTAAAATTATGGTGGGTTTCTAGTCAATCCTACTAGATTCCATATTCACCATCGTCCTCAAATTCCCGCAACACATTTCAAAGTATAGTTCAATACAAAGATGTATTGGCGAGTATACAAGTTCAATACTAGCATAAGTATAACATGTTTAAACAATCAACATGGCAAAACTTGTTATCTAAAATTAAAATATGGTTGGCATGCAACTATAAATGTCAACCCAAAGATTACTGCTAGCGTAATCCTATCGTAGTAACGACATGACCATTCTGTTTTAACTTAACATGACATCAAGAATGCAGGCGGTGGATTACTCCTATAGTGTTATACATGTTAAGGGAGGCTTATACGAAGTTAATGAAAAGTATACCATGTAAGAATGTTCCAGCACGTATGAATTAAAGCATAACGTATTAAGCATGTACGAATGATTGTTTGTTTTGTGATTAAACATAAAGTATGTGTGTGTGAGTTTAATAGTGGGAATGTGTTGCACCCAAAAGTGTAAAAAGTAACTGAGATCAATTATACTCACAGTTTTGCAAAACTTCTTTTATAAATACGTGAGTGATGTTAAGAAGAGTTGGAACACTGAGGTTACCCTACATGGGGTAAACGAAGGTGTGAGTTATTCGGAGTTGAACAGAAGATTTGGATTGGAATTAAAGAATGAAAGTAAATATAAAACACGAAAATGTATCTCGTCTAAGCACTCGTTGTGACACTAATTTTACTGTGATTTCATGGGTCCTGATTCGCCCATTAGAATCAACAGACGAGGAACTTAGAACGGAGATAAAGAATAACCAAGATTCACAACTCTGTTCGTGCAAGCAGAAGGTTCCTTCGTGCGAACAGATGGTTCCTTCATGTGAACAGAAGGTTCCTTCACACGAAAGGGACCTGTTCGTGCGAACAAAAGTCCTTTTGAACATTTTAACCATTAAATGGTTAACGTCGTGTATCTGGTTATGTATATTTTAGATATATCTTATATAGTATAGCATTATTAGTCCAATATAGTCACGAAGTTAATAGAAGTCAAGCATGGAGATACTAACGCCTCATTGTATGATTCACCAAAGCTCAAAGTTCATTAACATAGTTAACAAACCCTGTTGGTCACGAATAATGATTATAACAGAAATAAATAAATACACATATCCAATCAGCCAAATATGGACAACCCGGGAGTGTCATTCCTAACATGGTAAGTGTTGGAGGCGAGGCGGTGTTAACTTATTCTGGTTCTAGGACAATGTTTGGGTGTTCGATTACAAGGGGCACGTGAGGCAGTGGAACTAGTTCGGAAAGCCAAGGCTCCCACGGTTTACACTTTACCAATACACAGGTTCGTCCATACTGAAAATGGGAATCCCGGATGGTTCCAACACAGTTTGCTCATTCGTGCGAGTGGCTCATTTGCACAAGAGAAGCATGTTCGCGCGAAGGGACTACTTCGTGCGACTGGGATCTTGTTCGTCACGAATTCTTTGTTTCGAGCTCGTTTCTTAGTGATTATCAACCTCAACACTAACCCACAGCTATGGATTTAGTTGTGAGCTTGGTGCATTCCAGATTTCACCAAGTTTTAAAGTCAGAATGGTATTTTATAAAAGCTTGAATAAAAACAGAACTTCAAATTTTATCTTGGACCTCAATGTGGTAAATTTCATCATTAGACTGTCAAGGCAAGTCTGTGGAATTATCTAAAAGGTTAACCAAGTTATGAAGATTTGAAGAAAGTAGAAAAAGTAGAAGAAATCAAGTAGAAAATGATGAAGTTAGTAAGCTAGGACTCACTTAGAAGCTACTGAGATAATCAGCTGAAGTGTGCGAGTTTAGAGTGCTTGAGAGAGTTCAGAGTGACTAGAAGGTGTGAAGTGAGGAAGCGGGTTCGTATTTATAGATGCAGAGCGGTTTGGTGCGAATGAGTTTGGGGTGATTGAGTCTCTTTGCACGAGGGGGCTCATTCGTGTGGAAGGGTTAAGTCTCGGCCAATTTCGCGTATTTTAGCCAGTTTTAGGTATTTCGAGCATACAAGTGTGGTGTATAAGTATAATGCATGTATAAATGATGTTACAAGTATTCTAAGTATGAATTTCGAGTATAAGTATGTGTCAATGTTTGCAACGTATAACAAGTATGTATAAAATAATGTATAAACAATCGAGTTTTATTATGATCAAATTACAATGTTTGGAAAGGAAAATACGAATACAACAAGATTATAAATTTCCAAGAATAGAAATACAAACATACTTTCTAAATAAGGAAAGTACAGAAAGGCGAAGCGTTACAGACGTCGTCTGGGATGGAGTCTCTTCTAATGAAAAAGAATTTCTTCTTCCATGTTTTGTCATTCTTTGTAGTTTTCAAGACAAGAGGGGTTGACGGGATATTAACTTGAGAACAAAACGGTATGATCCATGGGTTCTTAATTTGTAAATGGTGGTCAAATTGGAAAATTGTATGTTGATCCCATGAGATTCAACCAGTTTGTTAAGCATGTAAAGAATTCTACATACCACTGGCTAGCTTTGAGCATAACTCGGGCTAGTGATTTGGAAGAATTCCGAGATCAGTGGTGAAAACGTATAAGTGAACCCTAGGGTGAACGCGAAGGCCATGAAACAAATCCAGATCTTTGAAGCTAGGTCTGAACAACAACCCTGGTTGTACGGGCGGAATACAGCCGACTCAGGGAATATGCCGGTGCTTTTCAATTGGGAAATTTCTGTATTTGAAAAAGAACAGATTTCCTATTCTGGGCATTCAATTAGATTTTCATAATAAAATCCCTGATCGTCTTCTCGGAGACCAGATTGGAAGAGCGAGTTCTCTTATTCGCCATGAGAATAGCGTGAAGAAGGATGCGGCAAAATAAGAAGAAGAAAGCAAGAAAAGTACCTAAAGACTGTAGTATGATTCTGAACAATGAGACAAAATGAAATTTTCAAAGTTGAAATAAGCGAGAGAAAGGCACGAGAACGATGTCGTATGGTTTCATGGGGAATTGTTACGTGTTTAATCTTACGATTATCCCTACATTTACTCGGTGAAGATATCGAAAAATCAAAACGTTTGAAGATGGGTATCCTACAAATGTTCTATTTTTTGGGACAATTGTTATGGGTGAAGATTTTAACAGATATTCCAGGAAACAAACGACAAACCATCCGGGATATTTAATAGGTTTTATATCCTGATCCTATTTCCTAATTTTGACTAACCCATAATTGCACGTGTTATTAATTGATACAAGGACGAACGAGGATGACCATGTCATGCCTAAGACTCGTTCTTTCTGTTGGAGAATATGACCGTTGGTGCTATGGACCGAGTTTACGACATTCAATAGGGAATATTTCGAAGTATCCCCGCATATTGGATAATTAGTTATTTTGTTATCGTTACAAATAAGAGGTTGGACGATCGAATTAAAGGTTAAATCTCTGCTTACACTCACACTCGCATACTTGTTTCATTTTGAAGCTAATCCATTTGTGATCAAATAATCACTTGCACTAGTATTCATTGTACAATTGCTCATTCCAGTTCTCTTCTACCTTTTTTATTGTATTAATAATATTGACTGTGGTAGACGACTTTTATAGTCATCTCCCAAGGTTTTGTGTCGGCGATCTACACTGATAAAGGCTTTCTTCGCTATATCAAGTGTTCTTTGTTGTTTTACCTTTACTTTACTCTCAATATCCTATGTCATATTCCAATATTCTGAGCAGTGTATGTCACACCCTGACTTTTGCGGAAGCGTATGATGTGTGACTGGTTTAATATCATTGTATTCAATCGTAATAAACAACTACATGATCAAAACGATGTTCATCCATTCATAAAATTTGAGTATTACAAACACTGGTTATTCAAGTTTTTAAAACACAACCTTCGATTAGGTTACAAACCAACAAAAGTGGATGACATCTAAACTTGAAGTCTACTTCTAGTTACGACACCCGCGCCCAAGATCCATCATGTCACCTGAAATACATGTAATTTTGGAAAACATCAACAAAAAGTTGAGCGAGTTCATGCGTTTTGTTTGTGAGTACTGTAATCTTGTAAATCTTTGAGAGACTCCTTTTGTAAACAGGTATGAAAAGCGTGTATGAACATGAATGTTTTACAAGGACTTTAAGGCATGTGAGGACCTAGGAAGCACTCGTAATGGCTTATACCCTTGTCGATTTTCCTCGACTGTGTCGATTAACCTCGACTGTGTCAATTTCCCTTGACTATGTCAACTTCCCTCGACTGTGTCGATTACCCTCGACTGTGTCGATTACCCTCGACTGTGTCGATTACCCTCGACTGTGTCGATTAACCTCGACTGTGTCGATTAACCTCGACTGGGACTCCGAAGCACTACTTGGCACTAGTTGTGACCATGAGTGGGGTTCGGCCGTACCCGTTAGATCTAACCCTCGTCCCTAATTATGTATTAATGGCATTTCTGTATTTCGTCTATGCTCACATGATCTAGTATTTCATAGGCATTTCATACCGTTCAAGTATTCGTAACATGTATTTCACCCCCGAGAGTTATAAAACCAAAAACAGTTAAAGAAAAGGGGGAGCATGAACTCACTGTTTTGCGTCTTCAGTACTCGTAACTCAATTCTCGTCAGCAAACACAACTACCTACAATGTGTTAGGGTCTATTAGACGAGCGGGCCGTGCCTTGCCTTAGTATTCATGTTTTGAGTTACGTTTCTTTTATGTCTTTAACATTTTCCGAAGTTATAATACTTCTCAAGTATTTATTTTCGCATTTCCTTCCCAAGGATGGGAGTATTCCATATATGTGTATTTGTATTCTCGTATCTGTAGTTTCCAAAATAATATATTTTCAAGTCTTTCCTCAAAAAATATATTTAAACTTGTTTTGTCCCAAAAATGATGTATTGTCAAGAAAATATATATTTTTCTCAAACATCATATATCTTCTAAATATTCTAAGAAAATATATTCTTACTTCCAAAAATAATATATTTTCTCTTTGTCGAAAATATGATATACTTTGTAATAATAACGAAAGTCATATTTTCATATCTTGTATCCAAAATAATATTTACTAAAAATATATTCGTAATGGTGTTTTCCGGAATATTTTATAAGTTACGTTCTTGTTCGGTTTGCCAATATTTAAGTGTGTAACTTATATACTTTATTCCTTGTAATTTTTGGTATTATTTTGGATTGTAAGTTCTTGGTATTTTGTTAAGTTGTATTATTTTAAATCCAAAAATAATATAACTATACACAAGGTATACACATATTCACACAAGTGTCTTTAATGTAAAATATATATTCTAAATATATATTTACCCATTTTTATTTACAAAAACCAACCTCCAATACTTGTATTTTTGTTAGAAATTTATGGCAAAATTTATGTTATAAATCATAATTTAAAACACGCTTGTGAACACTTGTTTAGAAAATATTTTCTAAGTGTTGGAATTTTTAGAAAATTTCGCCATAGTTTCCTTTGTAAATGGAGGTGTCCATGCTATTTAGCTATCATTTTCTTTTCAAAAATTAACATACAATATTCAATCAAACACCCTTAAACAATGTTATACTTATCAAGTGCTAAAACTATACACTTTACATAACAACATGAACTTGATCTTTCACAAAAATGCGTAGTAACTTGGTAATGTTTTTAGTGGACTTAGTTACCTTCCAAATATACTTACTTCTTGGTAAACTTCATTCTTGAAAAGATTTAGTGTTTACAACTTGTAAACACATTTTACAAAAATGTTTATTTATAACATCATCTTGTTTCACAAGTATTTCTACATTTGTTTTATCACTAAAAATAGTGCAAGTTTAATAAAAACCATTGTTAGGGCAGGATTTTTTAATAACCTATGATCCTCACTTGTTATCCTATTAGTGATCCTTACTTCTGTGACAGATAGTGATCCTCAGAAGTGCTTCAGGATCAGGATCATGGATCACCCTAAGGATCCTTATACTAACGATTGTTCACTTTGAATTTCGTATTGTTTTGCAGGAGTAACAAGTTGGACTTGGTCTTGGAAACGTTACTAAGGAATATTCCACGGTTATTTCGCACGTGTTTGACTGGAAATGGACGTTGTGGAGAACGTGGGAGCATGGCACGAATTGCGGATAGTTTGTTAGGCTAGTTAACTTCTATTTTAAAAGGGGTAGCGAGCTAGCTTTAGAAACACTTGGCTAATTTTGGCTACACACACTCGTACAACCGCACTCTTGAGCATGCAACAAAACACTTAACAATTTTTACACATTTTTGCACGTTACACCATAGTGATCCTTGTACCTAGCTCGCTATTATCCGAAGTTGTAAACATTTGTTGGTTAATTTGAAGTTGGTGATCGGTAGTTTCCATCACCCGAGGTTTTTTATGCCGGAGATCATTCATTGATCAAGGGCTTTTTCCTCGTATAAATCTTTGTGTCACTTGTGCAATTTACTTCTAAGTGATCCTCATTGTTGTTCACCAATTCAAGCATCATACCCCATAACAAAGAGTTTGGTTGCATTATCCTCATCTGATTTTTGACCAAAACAGTTTGGCGCCCACCGTGGGGCGATTGGTGCTTCATTCCTAAGAAGTTTTTCTGTTTGTGATCATTCCGGTTCATTGCATTCAAGTACATGGCTTCATCATCAAAGAATACTTCTACTACAATGTCTGTGGTTAATTCATCTAAGGGCATTCCACCTTTGCCTCCACCACCTGCTGGATCTCAGAAAAATGCTGAGAAGAAACCAACTCCCATTTTCTCAAAGCCTCCAACTTCTTCTGCTTCTTATACTCCTACTACTAGTGACATGTTTACTTTGATTTTGCAGATGAAGGAGCATATACAGTAGCAGGATAAGACCAACGAAAGGATTCTCAAAGAAATCGGAGATCTCAAGAAACAAAAGAGATCGGCAGAGGATCATTCCCCACTGGTGCCCATATCTTTGAATTTTGATACTCCGCTGATAACTTCTCAGCCTTCAGTGATTCCAGACGTTCAGTATGTGGGAGGACCAAAAGGAGTGCACTACGGATCAACAACAGTGACTCAGGCATCAGGTTCATACTTCCAGCCAACAGGATCCTATCCTCAGCATATAGGATCCTTCACGAGTTCAGGAGGATACCCAGGAGCGCAGCAGATTCAAGGGTTCTGGCCGTTTCAAGGATCCTCCCAGGTTCAAGGATCCTCCTTTGTCCCAGGATCATCCCAGGTTCAAGGATCCTCCTTTGTTCCAGGATCATCCGAGGTTCAAGGATCATCCTTTGTTCCAGGATCATCCCAGGTTCAAGGATCCTCCTTTGTCCCAGGATCATCCCAGGTTCAAGGATCCTCCTTTGTCCCAGGATCATCCCAGGTTCAAGGATCCTCCTTTGTTCCAGGATCATCCCAGTTTCAAGGATCCTTCCAGATGCCGGGATCCTTAAGGAGTTTGCAAACAGGAAGTTCAGATGTCCATCAGGGAGATTTTATTCCGATGCAGACCATTGCTTCTACTGGTCCTTCGATCATCCCAGAGTCCCAACAATATGGGTTCACATCCGGTGTTCCTAATTTGAACCCGGTGGGAGGTAACACATTTAATAATTCTCTTACCACTAACCATGGATTCATGCATGATACAGGTATCAGTCATGCCATGGCCAGAGAATTGCAAAAGTTAAAGGATATGATATCAAGTGTTCAAGGAGTGGTCAAACCTATCCCGGAGATTGCAGATGGGAGCCATAAGATATCTCGTTTTGCACCACCAATCTGTGATGCTGAGATACCCAAGAGGTTCCACGTGCCAACCATGAAGTTGTATGATGGTTCAACGGATCCTGAAGAACACATAGCACAATACAGGGAGAGGATGGAGATCAATCCAATCCCAGAAAGGTTAAAGGAAGCATGTCTGTGCAAGGGATTTGGAACCACTCTTACTGGATCAGCTCTCAAATGGCTGCTAAGTCTTCCCCCTACTCTATTACCTCATTTGCTAATCTAGTTAACCTATTTAATAGTCAGTTTTCTTGTAGTAGAAAATTTGAACGTTTAACTAGTGATTTATATAGGATAACCCAGGGTCATAATGAATCATTAAGGGATTATATCACAAAATTTAGTAAACAATCCTTAGACATTCCCAACCTGGATATAGCCACGGCTGTTGAGGCCTTTAAAATGGGATTGCTCAAGGATTCATTGTTCTATGATGATCTTGTTATGACACCATGCAGGAACCTAGATGAGGTAAGAACCCGGGCACTCAGGTTCATCCGGCTAGAGGATGATAAGAGGATCCAGGATAGATTAGCAGGATCCTCAAAACAAGAAAAGAAAGGATCCTCGTTCAAGAACAACAAGTTCAGATCCTATAACAAATCTGATAACCAGAATGTGCTTGCTGTTGATCAAGAAGAGGATGATGAGGATTATCCTCCAATTTCCGAATATTGTTTTTCTGTTGATAACAATGAACTAATCCTTGCGATGCAGAATTTAGGTAATAAAGATAGATGGCCCAGGAAAAATGACAGATCAGCTGCAACTAAAGATAAATCAAAGTGATGTGCATACCATGAAGATTTTGGGCATCTCACAGAAGAATGCATTGCACTGAGAAAAGAAATTGGATACTTGTTAAGCAAGGGGCACCTGAAAGAATTATTGGGTAGAAAAAAGTCAAGGACTCAGGATCCTGAAAGGATCCCTGATAAAGCTCCGGCCCCTCCAGCAGATGCACAAGTAATAAACTTTATTTCTGGAGGATCAGACATTTGTGGCACATCCTTCTCAGCAGCTAAAAGGCATGCAAAGGAAACCAAAATGGATAATGGAGATAGACCCATCCGAACATCCAGTGTCTCCGAAGGAAAAGTCATAACTTTTGATGAGGATGATGGTGTTGCCATTCAGGATCCTCATCACGATGGTTTAGTTATCACTCTTTTCATTTCTAACCATTTTGTCCACAGGATCCTTATAGACGGAGGAAGCTCTGTGAACATTATCCAGCTTGATGTTCTAAAGAAGATGGGTATCCCCGAATCAGATATCATACCGAGATCCTCTGTGCTTGTGGGATTCAGTGGCGAGACTAAGAATACCCTGGGGGACATTAAACTCCCAATATACATCAAAGGCCTACATTCTTATCAAAAATTTTGTGTTATTGACTGTTTATCTTGTTGTAATGTTATCCTTGGCAGGCCTTGGATACACGATATGAAGGCAGTCCCATCCACCTACCATCAATGTGTGAAGCTCCCTAGTCCTTGGGGAATAGTGAAGATTGATAGTGATCAGCAAGAGGCTAAAAACTGTTACACTTCATCGATGAAACCAGCCTTAAAGTCAAGGGAACAATAGCAATCAAAGTATCCTCCAAGGGATGTCTTGGAGGCAAGAGAGCAGGATGTAGTAGAAATCCTCATGGATCCTGGTGATCCTGAATCCAAAATCTATATCGGATCAGGGATCCTTGGCAAAATGAGAGAAGACCTCATATCCTTCCTCAAAAGGAGGAAAACTACCTTTGCATGGAAACATGAGGATATGACAGGTATATCTAAAGATATTATCATTCATAAACTTGGCATTGACAGGTCATTCAAACCAATCCATCAAAAAAGGAGGAAGTTTGCACCAGAAAGAAATGCCATTATCCAGGAAGAGGTAGAGAAATTGCTCCGAGCAGGTATGATTAGAGAGGTCAAGTATCCAAGATGGTTGGCCAATGTGGTTGTTGTTCAAAAGAAAAATGGAAAGTGGAGGGTATGTGTCGATTTCACAGATTTAAATAAGGCATGTCCCAAGGATCCTTTCCCATTACCCCACATTGACTCCATGGTGGATGCGACGGCGGGTCATGAACTGTTGACTTTTATGGGTGCTTCATCTGGATTCCAACAAATTCAGATGGAACCATCTGATCAAGAGGATACGGCCTTTATGACTCCAACTGGTATATATTGTTATATAGCTATGCCATTTGGGCTAAGGAATGCAGGTGCAACTTATCAAAGGCTGGTGAATATGATGTTCAAGGATCAGATTGGACAAACTATGGAGGTTTACATAGATGATATGGTGGTAAAATCCGTAAAAGCTGAGGATCACCTGAGGGAGTTGGAGGAAGCATTCGATATCCTTGACAAATATAATATGAAACTTAATCCTTCAAAATGTCACTTTGGTGTTAAAGCAGGTAAATTCTTAGGATATATGGTGACAAAGAGAGGTATTGAAGCCAGCCCGGAACAAATCAAAGCTTTAGTGAATATCAAATCTACTGCCAATGCAAAGGATGTCCAAAGGCTAACAGGCAGGATCGCAGCTTTGAACAGATTTATATCCAAATCCTCAGAGAAATGCAAGGAATTCTATGATATCCTAAGGAAGAACAAGAAATTTGAGTGGACTGAGAAGCATGAAAGTGCCTTAAGAGCTCTCAAGGATTACCTATCCTCAGCCCCGGCCTTGATGAAACCAGAAAAAGGAGATGTGCTATCCTTATATCTTGCAGTATCCTTAAAAGCAGTAAGTGCAGTCCTTGTTAAGGATCACGAAGGTACACAACATCCTGTTTATTATGTAAGTAAGAGTTTACTTGATGCCGAATCCAGGTATTCACACCTAGAAAAGCTTATCCTTGCTTTAATTATGGCATCTACTAAATTAAGACATTATTTTGAAACTCATGTTATTATTGTTAAAACTAATTTTCCAATTAAGAATGTCCTCAGGAAACCTGAAATGTCAGGAAGGATGGCTAAGTGGGCAGTGAAGCTTAGTGCATATGATATAAGATATGAGCCTAGGACAGCCATTAAATCCCAAGCATTAGCTGACTTTGTGGCAGATTTCAGTAGTGATTTGCAAAAGGAAGCTGAGTTCGAAGTCCAGCACCTAGAGGAGACCAAGGATCCTTGGATACTCTATACTGATGGATCCTCAAATGTCAAAGGAACAGGGCTTGGAATACTACTAAAATCGCCACAGGGGGACATAATACCCCACTCTATAGCTTGTGAGTTCCAAACCACTAACAATGAGGCCGAATATGAAGCCTTGATAGCTGGTTTGCAAATTGCTAAGCATATGGGGATCAGGTATCTTGAGGTACATGTAGATTCATTGCTAATCACTAATCACTTTAATGGATCCTATGCTGTTAAAGGTGAAAAACTAACCAAATATTTAGAGATAGTCAAAGAATTGGCACTCTCTTTTGTTTCCTTTAGTTTGACACAGGTACCAAGGGAAGAAAATACAGAAGCTGATGCATTGGCTAATTTAGGATCATCTTTGAAGATCCCGGAGAATATAAGTATCCCCATTATCCATAACCTAGCTCCTGCCATCGAGGATCATGTGGCCATGGAAATAGGAGAGGATTCTACAATTATCCCTAGTGAGGATACTCGATCTCATTCAGGATCATGGATCCTGCCAATCATGAGATACTTACAACATGGAGAGATTCCTACAGGAGAAAACCCTAGAGCTTTCAAAGTTAAGGTATCTCAATTCACAATTTTAAATAATATGTTGTATAAGCGATCTCTTGCAGGACCATATTTAAGATGCATTGAGGATCCTGAAATCCAAGAAGTTTTAAAAGACTTCCATGAAGGAGATTGTGGAAACCACACTAGGGGCAGGGCATTATTCTCAAGGATCCTGAGGACAGGATACTATTGGCCAACTATGAAAAGAGATGCTGTGGAGTATGCTAAGAAGTGTGATCCTTGTCAGAGACACAACAATATCCTTCATCAACCGGCAAAATTCTTGCATCCTATATCCTCCTCTTGGCCATTTATGAGATGGGGTATGGATATAGTTGGTAAGCTCCCTAAGGCACCTGGTGGAAAAGTGTTCATGCTTGCTATGACTGATTACTTTTCGAAGTGGATAGAGGCTGAAGCTTTTGCCCAAGTTAGAGAAAAGGAAGTTATATCCTTCATTAAAAGAAATATTATTACTAGATTTGGTATCCCTTCTGAAATTATATGTGATAATGGTTCCCAATTTATTGGGGGCAGAACTACTAACTTTTGTGACAGCTGGGGGATTAAGATGATAACATCAACACCAGTCCACCCACAAGCTAATGGTCAGGCAGAATCATTTTATTTTCAAGTTCATGTCTTTACTAGAATCATTTTATTTTCAAGTTCATGTCTTTACTAGAAGATGATTATCTTATGTTGTTACATAATCATCTTCCTACTTGCTAGATTATGTGTTAAATCACCATCAAGCAAGCTTCATGTGATGATTAACATCATCATCTCAAGAAATCAACAAACAATTATCATTCATGCACTAAACAACATTATTTCAACAAGATTTCATCTTATGAAAGCTTTATGTTTATGATTCATGTGTATGTCTTTTAAGGTTCTAGTGATTCTCAACATAATATGTCTTTTAACCAAGCAAAATAGAAGTAAACAAGGATTAAGAGAGTCTTACTACTAGGTTCAAGCTAGGGAAGAACACTAGTTGATGATGACAAAAGTGGTGGATAAAAGCTAATGAAAGAGGTCTTTGATGATCCGCAAACACCAAGCTTCCTATGTCACCTTCTTACACCTTGAGTTAACCTTGAAATGGTTGGAAGTGTTTGAATGATGATGGTGGTGTGGGGAGAAGTTTCGGCCAAGAATGGGGGGTGCAAGGGAAGAAGATGAAGTGTGTTTTGTGTGTGAGAGAATGAAGGCTAATGATCCATCTTATAACTTGTTTAGCTTATATCCAATGGTTCTTATGTTGGATAAGTACACAACAAGATCTAAAAGAAATCCAATCAAGATCACATGGGATTTAGAAAGGATTTGGCAATCTTGGGGTGGGGCCATACTCTTGGGCCGTAGACATGGAGGAGGGGGGGGGGGGGGGTAAATGTAAACTGATGGTAAGTGTAGGTTTTTAGTGGAAGTTAAGTGTAATCTCTAGTGTTTTAAGTGTTTCTTGCATTATGTAGTATGTTTAAGTATTCGGGAACCATAATTAGCTTAGAAAAAATAAAAACAATGCTTCTAGTATGTTTAAGTATTCGGGAATCATAATTAGCTCAGGTAATGTCCGGTTGTTCGGTTAGATACCGGTTCGTTAAAGTGTCAAGTTATTCTGTTTAGTGATTTTTAAGTACCCTTTTGTGACACTTTTAATTCCCGTCACTTAGGAAAGCATACATGACCGTTCTGCCATATTTTTGCATGTAATAATCTTGTTAAATGCTGAATTTTTGTGGATTTGTGCAGAATTCTGCACTTTATGTGGGTTTTAAGCACTTCCCGGCACTTTATCTATCACTTAGGCATGCAGTTTTGTGGTCCTTACTTCCCTACACACTATACTAGTGTAATACGTCATCTCTGGCTCATACTGGGCCTCAAAATATTGTCTGTCTATGTACTGAACTTTGTCACCATTTTTAATTTGTCTGGTAATGGTGCCAATTCTGTTCTGTGTATCATTTGAACTATCTCGTGTTGCATGTAGCAACGATAAAAGCCTTGCAACATGAAATACCATTGTATGTATATAACAGTAATAAAAAATTCATTTCTCTTGTAAACTAGATCATGCACAATTATTTACGCACAGATTACTGTTCAATTAGTGTACGGAATGTACGGAAAAGTGATGATTGTCATAGTCTCCCCCCGTTAAAAGAATTTCGTCTCGAAATTCAAGCGATGCCATCGGTTGCAAGGGAGTTATGAATCAAATATGGTCACTTAGGTTCATGATTTGTCTCCATGTTCCCATGTACTCTGGGTTATGTTATGAATTCTATCGTACTCAAGTAAATCAATTATGTCTTTTCTGTGTCTTGTGGACTCTTGGCCCGTAACCTTAACAGGTTCTATAGTGATTTTGTCATTTGTTATTGACGTGAATCTTATTTGTGGGAACAACAACTGTTCCTTGAGTCAGACTCCTCTAGACACATGGAATGTGTCGCGATCACTACTGATCTTTTTTTGGAAGTTTCATCTTGTGAACAATGGTTCCGATCCCTACATCGGGGTCCAACCTCTTTGTTTTCCAAATCACACTACGCCTTCTCTAGGAGAGGCTCCCATTAAAGTCATACTTCTTATTTCAAATTCCTGCGATTTCTGCCGATCATCGGCGCAATCTTTCTATATTCTGCGGGCTGCCTTGATATGTTCACATATCTAAACGGTCTTGCCTCTAGTTTTTCCTGAGCCAACTCGGGCCAGTAGATTGTTTATCTCTGGTCTCCGTTCAACACGACGGGAATCGACTTATTATGTTCCATCTAAAGCTTCACACAAAGCAGTTTAAACTGCGGTGTGATAAATACAGTTGTAGGAAAACTCCACTAAGGTCAAGTAAGTGTTCCAACTTTTCGTCAAAGTTTATCACACAAGCACGCAACATGTTCATACAGTCTGCATCATTTAGTAGCTTAGTCCATCTACGTTAATATTCAAGTTCTTACGATCGACGGTGCGCTGCAACCCTTGTGATCAGTAAAGATCGTGCAGCGTTTTCTTTCAGGTAGTGACGTCAAATTTGCGGCGCGCAATTACTGTATCTAGATCATGGTTTCTGCTCATGATCTTTTAATCAACGTGACGCGTATGCAATGTCGTGGTCTCGTTGTATTGACGCGCAATCGGGACTTTGTCGAGAAGCGTCACATAATTGCAACTCTAACTCCTTAGCTCTTGATTGCATGGTTGGCATGAATCTCGTTCTTATCCACCATGTATCTTAAAGTTCTTACCTCGCAAATTCGAAATCCGCTTTTCGTCATCATAGCACATAACTGTTCTTTCTCTAAGAGTTGCAAAGGTAAATTGCAGCTGTTGCTCACGACGTTCCTTGGTCGTTGGCCATATAAGAATGTAATCAATAATTATAATCATGATCTATTTAGGTATGGCTTACACGTTCGATTCATGAGGTCCATGAATATTGTCGATGCATGTGTTAAGCCAATTGGTACGACAAGGAATTCGTAATGCTCGAAGCGAGTCCTAAAGGTCGTTTTAGGGATATTTCCTTCTTGTATTCACAGTTGAGGACGTCCTGTCCTCAAGTCGATCTTTGAGTAGTGACTATAACCTGACGATTGGTCTGTTCATGACATCAATCCTAGGCAAAGGATACCAATCCTTGATATCCAGTTCTCTTGAATTTATGCAAAATGGAAACTGTCAACTTTCTCCTCATGTCCTTATTTCCTTCTGTATAGCAGCTCTAGCAGTTATATCGGAAGCTTATGCTTCACGGACGAAGTTAGTCGGTAAGGCGTCATTCGGCACTGGTGCCGCTCCTGGCACAAGATTTATTCTAAACTCCTCTTGGTGCTGTGGAGATATTCCTGGCAAGTCTCCAGAAAAGGCTTCTGGAACTTCTTCCATAACGGGGATGTTCTCAGGCTCTATACTTGGATATCCAATCCATGCTGATTATCATATTATGACCTCCCAAGTCAGAAGGTTCCGGCCTTCTGAGTCCCTAAATACAATCCTTTATTGTTTCGCCTGCTTCAACTAGCCTTCTATATGCCCATTTCTAGAGAATACGGGACGTCTATTTTACTTGAGACTAGGCCAAGCAGTTTCTTAAGTTCTAAGCATGCAAAGTTAAAGTTGATGCCAGTATTAAAAATAGATGCATAAGATTGGTTAATAGGGAACGTACCCGTAACCGCATCTGGATCCTGGCGTGCTTCACGAGCTCTAATCGTGAAAATCCTTCCTTGCTTGTTTCTTCCTAGGGCAATCTTTCCTAAGGTGCCCTGCTTCACCACATTTGTAGCAACCTGGTACTCTGCCTTTATTTCTTTTGTTTGGATCCTTCGCCCAACAGGCATCCTTGCTGTGTCCTTCTTTCCTACACTTTCCGCACTTAGGTCTCAGACATCGACCTTCGTGGTGAAAATTGCATTCCCCGCACCTCGGCATAGTCCCCGAGTAAACTTTACCACCAGCCTTATTAGTGGCTCCATCAGCTTTCTTGTCATGCGACGGATTCACTTTCTTTCTTTTGTTTGCTTTAGAGCTTCCATAGCTGACTTGGGTGCCCATCTTCAGGTTTGAAGACTTCCTCTTCTTGTTTCCTGATGACTCCACATGAGTCTCTTTCTTATTATCCTCAGATTCCGAAAATTTTCCCATGCGTAGAGCTTCTTCAGTAAGAGTGACACTCAAATCGATAGCCTCTGCGATGGTTGAGGGCTTTGAGGTAGTAACCATGCTCCTAATTTGAGGTGCAAGTCCCCAAATGAATCGTTCAACCCTCTTGAATTCCGGTTTGACTAAGTAGGGGACGACCCTAGACAAGTCGTGAAATCACTGGACATATTCTGGAATCTTCGGTCCGTCCATTTTCAAATTCCAGAACTCCACCTCAAGCTTCTGGATTTCAGCCCTAGAACAGTATTTTTTTTCCATCATTTCCTTGAGCTCGTCCCAGCTCAGTGCATAAGCAGCATCTACACCAAGGGTCTGAACCTAAAGGTTCCACCAGGAGAGTGCGCCATCCAAAAACAATCCTGAGATAAAGGTAACTCTCTGCTGGGGTGAACAGTTACTCATTCTTAGAACGAAGTCAGTCTTTTCTGCCCAACGAACAAATGCAATGGCACCTCATGTGCTGTCAAAATTCAATGGCTTGCAGCCCATGAATTGTTTATAGGTGCAGCCAGTTGGAGGGTTATTTTCGGAAGTGCCACCGTTGTGTTCAGAGCGGAGGGCTTCATGTCGTGCAATTTCCTGTGAGATTCGTTCTTGAAGCTCAGCTTCTGTCCTTGGTAACGTACTGGTGTTTGTGTCTCGTCTGGGCGACATTCTTTTCTGTTAAAAGTATGGGATGGATTAGACAACATTCCATAATTGTCTATGAGGTACATAGTACCATAAGTAAACAGGTAATCACCCAATATCACATGTATATATGTAATCATCATTGTATGAGCGAGGAAACAACTATTGAGCCTTCACATAGGCTTTGCAACTTGACCTGTTGTTTATAATAATGTATTCGAGGCTACATCGCCCTGGTCATAGAAGTTTCATAAAGTGGTAGGGTGTAATGTCACTGAATCTTTCAGAATGTTATTCCTCTCCTCTTGCTTAAATATCGTTTCTCAAACGTCTCGTACACGGGTAGACACGAAGTAGGCAAGAAAGGTTTCCTACTTTATAAAGTGCTAAAGCACCAGTCTATGTATTGTTCTACCATATGAAGGTGTGAACACCTAGAGTTTATTTTTGGAGGGATGGTGATCTTTAACTTGACCCGCAGAGTCCACCAGGATTTCCATGCACTACAAGTTGTTATTACGTGGTCCCCCGTAATAATAAATTGTCTTGCACAGTTACCCCAGTTTTCTCTCGTCCAAGCAAATGATCAATCAAGGAGGGGACACTACTGTCCTTATACCTCTATCATGGAAAGGACCATTGCGGTGGTCCACGCGCT
The DNA here is from genome assembly GCF_002127325.2 of Helianthus annuus. Classification (NCBI taxonomy): domain Eukaryota; kingdom Viridiplantae; phylum Streptophyta; class Magnoliopsida; order Asterales; family Asteraceae; genus Helianthus; species Helianthus annuus. Next base: position 132,989,850 of record NC_035447.2, read on the forward strand.
AACACTCGTTATCGTTACGCGCGAATAGGCACGATGATTAAATGAAATAGGAATAAAGAGAATTCCTAGTAGTTGGAGGGGCACCTTCAGGATGAATACTTCATTTTTCTTGTCTAGTCAAGTGTATCACCAATCTTGCTTTCACAAAAGCCACAGGGATCTCGTCCCGCTGATTTAGGAGTAGTTCAAGGTTGCCGCCTCTGCCTCGTCGTCACTACCGTAGTCAGGCACCTTCACGATCGAGAGGGAAGAGCAATCATCTCCTACGGAAGCGAGCTTAGAATCTTGTTTGGTAATCACTCTAGGCATGAGTTTTGCAATGAACGCAAGGTCGATAGCTTCATCGTGCGAGTTAAGTACAATAATAGGATTTGGAGTCAAAGGTATCTTATTCACGTCAATAATTATTCCGTACACTTATTCGTATGTATGTATCGATAAACAAATATGTTACTTAGCATAAACAGGCATTTCGATGCATCATATTACATATAACTCTCGTTTTTTTTGGGGGGGTCATTTTTCTAGTTGTCGATTTACGACTGAGACACAAAAACACTACTCGGTACTAGTTATCACCAAGAGTGTATTTTATCTTTTGCAAGTCTAACTCGTGTAGACTATGTCTTAGCTGGCACCTTATCTTGAGGGTATTCCCTACTAATGTCCTTGCCTTGTCTCTTCTTTGAAAAAAAATGTTTGACTCATGGATCTTGACGCTTACGTGAATGCAATGAAAAACCTTTTGTAAAATGTTTTTGTGAGAGAACTCTAGTGATTGTAGTCTAGACTCGAGAAGGAATCCTAATTCACTACAATCGAAGCTCTGATACCAAACTGTCACACCCTGACTTTTGCGGAAGCGTATGATGTGTGACTGGTTTAATATCATTGTATTCAATCGTAATAAACAACTACATGATCAAAACGATGTTCATCCATTCATAAAATTTGAGTATTACAAACACTGGTTATTCAAGTTTTTAAAACACAACCTTCGATTAGGTTACAAACCAACAAAAGTGGATGACATCTAAACTTAAAGTCTACTTCTAGTTACGACACCCGCGCCCAAGATCCATCCTGTCACCTGAAATACATGTAATTTTGGAAAACATCAACAAAAAGTTGAGCGAGTTCATGCATTTTGTTTGTGAGTACTGTAATCTTGTAAATCTTTGAGAGACTCCTTTGTAAACAGGTATGAAAAGCGTGTATGAACATGAATGTTTACAAGGACTTTTAAGGCATGTGAGGACATAGGAAGCACTCGTAATGGCTTATACCCTTGTCGATTTTCCTCGACTGTGTCAATTAACCTCGATTATTTCAATTTACCTTGACTGTGTCGATTACCCTCGACTGTGTCGATTACCCTCGATTGTGTCGATTACCCTTGACTGTGTCGATTAACCTCGACTGGGACTCTGAAGCACTACTTGGTACTAGTTGTGACCATGAGTGGGGTTCGGCCGTACCCGTTAGATCTAACCCTCGTCCCTAATTAAGTATTAATGGCATTTCTGTATTTAGTCTATGCTCACATGATCTAGTATTTCATAGGCAATTCATACCGTTCAAGTATTCGTAACATGTATTTCACCCCCGAGAGTTATAAAACCAAAAATAGTTTAAGTCACATTATTTTAAATCCAAAAATAATATAACTATACACAAGGTATACACATATTCACACAAGTGTCTTTAATGTAAAATATATATTCTAAATATATATTTACCCATTTTTATTTACAAAAACCAACCTCCAATACTTGTATTTTTGTTAAAAATTTATGGCAAAATTTATGTTATAAATCATAATTTAAAACACGCTTGTGAACACTTGTTTAGAAAATATTTTCTAAGTGTTGGAATTTTTAGAAAATTTCGCCATAGTTTCCTTTGTAAATGGAGGTGTCCATGCTATTTAACATATCATTTTCTTTTCAAAAATTAACATACAATATTCAATCAATCACCCTTAAACAATGTTATACTTACCAAGTGCTAAAACTATATACTTTACATAACAACATGAACTTGATCTTTCACAAAAATGCGTAGTAACTTGGTAATGTTTTTAGTGGACTTAGTTACCTTCCAAAATATACTTACTTCTTGGTAAACTTTATTCTTGAAAAGATTTAGTGTTTACAACTAGTAAACACATTTTATAAAAATGTTTATTTATAACATCATCTTGTTTCACAAGTATTTCTACATTTGTTTTATCACAAAAAAATAGTGCAAGTTTAGTAAAAACCATGATCTTTCAAAAATCACCTTTTTAAACTTGGTTCTTTTAGAAAAATTATTCACAAATCTTGGATCTATAAGTTTACTAGTTCACTTTGTTTATTACTTTACAAGAATCATTTTATTTTCAAATTCATGTCTTTACTAGAAGATGATTATCTTATGTTGTTACATAATCATCTTCCTACTTGCTAGATTATGTGTTAAATCACCATCTAGCAAGCTTCATGTGATGATTAACATCATCATCTCAAGAAATCAACAAACAATTATCATTCATGGACTAAACAACATCATTTCAACAAGATTTCATCTTATGAAAGCTTTATGTTTATGATTCATGTGTATGTTTTTTAAGGTTCTAGTGATTCTCAACATAATATGTCTTTTAACCAAGCAAAATAGAAGTAAACAAGGATTAAGAGAGTCTTACTACTAGCTTCAAGCTAGGGAAGAACACTAGTTGATGATGAAGACAAAAGTGGTGGATAAAAGCTAATGAAAGAGGTCCTTGATGATCCGCAAATACCAAGCTTCCTATGTCACCTTCTTACACCTTGAGTTAACCTTGAAATGGATGGAATTGTTTGAATGATGATGGTGGTGTGGGGAGAAGTTTCGGTCGAGAATGGGGGGTGCAGGGGAAGAAGATGAAGTGTGTTTTGTGTGTGAGAGAATGAAGGCTAATGATCCATTTTATAACTTGTTTAGCTTATATCCAGTGGTTCTTTTGTTGGATAAGTACACAACAAGATCTAAAAGAAATCCAATCAAGATCACATGGGATTTAGAAAGGATTTGCCAATCTTGGGGTGGGGCCATACTCTTGGGCCGTAGACATGGAGGAGGGGGGGGTAAATGTAAATTGATGGTAAGTGTAGGTTTTTAGTGGAAGTTAAGTGTAATGTCTAGTGTTTTAAGTGTTTCTTGCATTATGTAGTATGTTTAAGTGTTCGGGAACCATAATTAGCTCAGAAAAATAAAAACAATGCTTCTAGCAATATTTTGGTATTCTGGGTAATGTCCGGTTGTTCGGTTAGATACCGGTTCGTTAAAGTGTCAAGTTATTCCGTTTAGTGATTTTTAAGTACCCTTTGGTGACACTTTTAATTTCGTCACTTAGGAAAGCACACAGGACCGTTCTGCCATGTTTTTGCATGTAATAATCTTGTTAAATGTTGAATTTTTGCTGATTTATGCAGAATTCTGCACTTTATGTGGGTTTTAGGCACTTCCCGGCACTTTGTCTATCACTTAGGCATGCAGTTTTGTGGTCCTTACTTCCCTACACACTATACTAGTGTAATATGTCATCTCTGGCTCATACTGGGCCTCAAAATACTGTCTGTCTATGTACTGAACTTCGTCAGCATTTTTAGTTTGTCTGGTAATGGTGCCAATTCTGTTATGTGTATCATTTGAACTATCTCGTGTTGCATGTAGCAACGATAAAAGCCTTGCAACATGAAATGCCATTATATGTATATAACAGTAATAAAAAATTTATTTGTCTTGTAAAGTAGATCATGCACAATTATTTAAGCACAGATTACTGTTCAATTAGTGTACGGAATGTACGGAAAAGTGACGGCTGTCACAGTGTAAACCAAACAGTTCGTTTACATCAACACTTAGCACTTTCATTTACACTTTACAACATCGATACCTACATTTTTTGCAATAGATTTCAGTAATCAAGACTGGCACGCTACATCACATAATAATTACTAAACTGCTTAGGTAATTATTTTACCAAAACAACAACATAAATAATAATAACAATAATAACAACTTTTAGTAAAATAATAAAACCTATTGTGACCATCCAAATGAAATTTTCTAGTTCTGCCACCGGTGATAATTTCCAAAGTAAACCTCTCTTTTATTTCTGAACAAAAAAAAAAAAGGGATTTTAGGTGGACCCTGACTCCTTTCGCCTACAAGAGCTACTGGGCCTTAACTGTCTTCATAACCCAATCTTCATGGATCTCAATTTCTCTGAGCCCATGGATCCTCATACTGTTCCAAGATCGAACCCGAAACTGCTATCTTCTGAGAAGCCTATCAAAATTGGTGATCCTGCTAATGGTAAAGGCAAAGGTAGAAAAGGTGCTGCCAATCCCGATAGAAAGCAGAAAAAAGGAGTAAGACTCAGGTGTAAGGTTGGTGGGGGGGGGGGGATCCTGGATCCAGCTCATCCTAACACAGTTTCACGTTCCTCCGTCTTATCCATCATGATATGTATGGGGATTATCTAGGAGTTTGTTTGTTTTTGTGTGATGGTGTTGCATGGTTTTGTTTTAGAGTGGTGGTGCTTTAGTGTTAGCATGGTGTCTTTTTCTTTTTGTTCCATTTTCTTGGTGTTTGTTGCTTTGTATCTAGCTTCTTGCTAGTTTTTATGGTATAAAGTTTCTTTTGTTGTTAAAAGAAAAATAAGTTTTAAATATATATTAAATGAGATTTTTTTTAGTTATGCATAGTAATATTTTAATGCTTTTATATATATATATATATATATATATATAGAAAAGAAATAAAACAGTGTTTCAAAAATTTTCAATTTTGAAAAGAAAGAAAACCAGAGAAGAGAAATAAAGAAAATAAGGAAATTGAAAAAGAGAAACAAAAAAGTTAGATACAATTTACAGGCACTACCTCATTAGATTTGGACCGAGTCATCAGACCTGTAGGACCGGTTTTGACTCCGAAATGATTGCGAAACGAACGTATGACGTGCGGAGTCCGTACACGAACGCGACCTAACACACACGATGTAATATAAACGTGATTCTATATAAGATTTGATAAAGTACAGCACCTTGAATTACTTTCTCTCTCTAGATCTAGAGCTCTCCTAAACACAAATGAGCCAAAAGTCTAAATTCTAATACTAAAGCTCATATTTATAGTCCTTGGCTTTTAATGAGATTTCTCATTATTACAATTATGCCACCTTGCCTTTTTGTCTAGCTATCACTAATATAACGACTTGTTTTCTTCTGTTTCTCGCTACAGCTCAGATTGACGAAGACGATTGACATAAATGCACTAACAAGACCAGATTCCAGTTAGCCTGCATTCCATAAAAGTGTGCTTCGGCAATCGACAACAACGCACGCCTACTGATTGCATGCTTCTACAATGTATTCCACTCGTTTTCACCAAATCCACTTTTCCCCTATGCTTCTTCTAGTAGTTCAAATAAATCATGTTAGCACCAAATTGAAGACAAGAAGTCACTCGTGTTTGGATACATATAAAGGAAGGTTACATTACATGGCATACCCCCTTACACCCTAGTATTAAAAAAACTATAATACAAGTTAGACACTAAAATGTCGGACTTTATCATCTTTATATCATTTAAGCAAACAACATCTTAGTTTTCGACATCACGGTTACGGCACTAAGAGTCCTAAAAATCTTAACTTTTTTTAGGATAAGGGGAAATGTATTCCCGACAAAAGTTATCAAGTTATCAAGAATAAATAAATATAAGAATTACTTTGGGCCCTTAACTCTTCAATAGTGTAAAAGAAATCGAGCCATTGTCCAAGGAAAATCCATCACCATGATAGATCATTTTCAGGGGAAACTAATACCTAGGCATACTATCGCCAAGGTAGACTATTAGCCGAGTTTATTATCTATTATTGTAACATCCCGGATTTTGTCACTAGAGTGTTTTGAACAGTTTAACTCAATGAGGTCTAACTACGAGGCGGTTAACGTCGGTGGAAGCGATAATTGGTTTTATAAACTCCGAGGGGCCCGGTTGCAATTAGGTAAATTATTTTTAATAATTCTTTGGGAACAAATAAAATAAAAGAGAAAATAGAAGGGGCTTACTGTAATCATGGAATTACTTTACTATATATATATATTAAAAAACAAAATGAAATGAACAGTGTTTTAAATATATTATAATAATATATTTTTTATACCTTTACTAAAAGATTTTCACACTTAATACGGTACCAACTTTTGGTGTTTTCTGTATAAGGCCGGTGTCGATTTTTATCTTCAAGTACCGATAATGAACTATACCGTACTGGAATTTTTCGATACCAGTATTGGTTGACACCAAGCTTATCCAACTTAGAAAGTAAAGAAAATAATAATTATTATTATTTTAAAATAGTAAATTGGTTGACACTAAGCTTATCCAACTTAGAAAGTAAAAAAAATAAAAATTATTAATATTTTAAAATAGTAAAGGTATAAAAAAATATATATTATTATAATATATTTAAAACACTGTTTATTTAATTTTGTTTTTAATATATAGTAAAGTAATTATTATTTTCTTTACTTTCTAAGTTTGATAAGCTTGGTGTCAACCAATTTACTATTTTAAAATAATAATAATTCTTATTTTCTTTACTTTCTAAGTTGGATAAGCTTGATGTCAACCAATACTGGTATCTAAAATTCCGGTATGGTATAGTTCATTATCGGTATATGAAGATAAAAATCGGCACCAGCCTGATAAAGAAAACACCAAAAGTCAGTACCGGATTGAGTTTGAAAATCTTTTAGTTCGGAAAATTCGGTACTGCTACACGGTACCATTTGCTCATCTCTGATCACGGGTGTCGTACAAACGACAACGGTATCGTACAACTTTTCCTTGTTGATTTTCTTCAACTTTTAATGATTTCTTTTTTTAGTTTCAGGGGTAGGGATGAGCTCGGTGGCAGATACCGGTATATGAATGTAAAAATGGATAGTGAACCGGTACCAGGAACTCCAAAAGTCGGTACCGAATTGGTACTTAGGATCTTTCGGTTCGAAAAATTCAGTACCGGTACCCTGTATTATTTGCTCATCTCTGACCACGGGTTTCATACGAACAACATCATTAACTTACTACGTTTTTTGTTGATTTTCTTTCGATTATTTTTTACTGTTTTTTACATTTTCTTTTTATTCTTGTTAGTGGTTCCGTGTGCAACGCGCTCGTAGTGATTTCAAAACACATGTAAACACAGACTAAATAACAAAAGAAGTTCGCCGCAACGCGGCTAGGGTGATAAACCTAGTTAAATACAAATACACAAACCCTAACTACCTAGGGGTTGGCGGCTGAAACCATAAAAGAGAGAGGGAGAGAGAGTTCGACGTGAGAGAAAGGGAGTTCGAGTAGAAGAAAGAGATCACGAGAGAGAGAGATCAGACAAGGAAGAAGATGATGGAGACGGTTCTCTGTTCATTGGACTTTTAATCGCACCACAAGCTAGGTAATCCTTTATTCATTTCGTCCCCTGTGTGCGTGATTGTTTGCATGTTTTATTATGGTTTTGGGCTTGGAGATGGAAGTATACGGTGAAGGTGAAAGGTGTTGTGGTGATGAAGGGCGGTGGTGAAAGTGAAGGGTGTTGTGGTGGTTCGTTGTTGTGATGTTGAGCGACGGAGGTGCGTGTGGGCGATGATGACAACGTTGATGGCGATGATGGTGTAGCTGGTAGATAGTTAAGCTGTGATAGTGTTCGATGACGGCGAGATCGTTTGGTGTGTGTGGGATCACGTTTTTGTAACAATTCGTTGTATGGGTGTTATGGTACATGGGTTTGCATAATGTTTCTAATGGCGCACATGTATCGAGTTGAAGCATGCTTTTGCGTTTTGGATGGATGGGAATGTGGAGTGACTCAGGAGGTCGCACCGTGGACACGACAAGCATAAGGTCTGGTTATGGAATGTGTTTTGAGGGTTGGACCGTGAAGGGTAAACAGGTGGCTTACAGTAATGATTAGTGTTGATGAATGATTATCTTAAATATAGTGATGATCGCATGGTAAGAAGAGATTAAAGAATTGGAACAGTATGGTGCATGAAACCTTTTTGCGATGGTAGGTGATGGTGCTAACTTGGCTGGTCATGATTTTCACGATGATGAAGTTGATGTAATATGGATTGCATGGCATTTAATTTTGGATTACTATTGGGATGATATTGGAGTTTTTAATATTGATGGTGACGTAGTCTTTACATGTAATTATATATATAATGAAATGAAATGGAATTGTGGGGTAGCTTGTGAACAGGAAGCTAAAGAAAGCTTGTCGTGACTAATTTGTATGCTAGCTAGCAAGTTGCTTAATTAATTAAGCTTGCTAGCTAGCACCTCATTTCTCTCACATGGATTTTCAAGATCCTTTATGACGAATATGGGAAATCAAGAGTGTATAGGCATTTTAAACAGATTAGGTTAGTAAGAGGATCATGGTTCGGGTGATGATTATGGTTTACACAAGTGCGTTTGGGTGTTGTATTTGGATGGGCGTGTGTGCGTGTATGGGTGTGTGCGTTATGTGTATGGTACGCACTTGAGGACTAGGATGCGAGACATTTAGCTTGTGGATTGGAAGCTCTGCAACCGGTGAGTTCTAATACCCTTTTCTTTTTCTTAAATATTTTCGGGGCTAGCATACATGTTTTCATACGTGGTTACGAGTTATATATATTAACGAGTTTTGTGATTAAAATGTTTTTCTTAAACGTTTTCCCACGAATAATGTTTTTATACGACGTGGTGATTAATCGGGCCTTATTAGTCCTGCATGGGTGAATGACATTTTATTTAGTGATGTCGAGGTCATATAGGGATGGGGCGTGGGAGGTGTTGACATTAAAAGCATGACTTGTGGCGTGATAAATTTTATTTGATAATTCTATCATTGTTTTCGAACCTTAGTGGTAGCGAGATGGTGAAGGTAGTAGTTGTCGAGTAGTTGATGTGCTTTTAACATTATGTGTGTATTTTTATGCATTATGTGAATTAGCATCCTTGAGGTGCTTGATGTCGGTTACTCTTGATGGAGGCGTTACTTTCGGGGTGGCGTCAGATCATTAGATGTGGGTTACTAGTGATGGCGGCATTACCTTCGGGGTGGCGTCAGGTCACGAGATGTGGATTACTAGTGATAGCGGCGTTACCTTCGGGGTGTGCCAGATCACAAGATGTGGGTTACTAGTGATGGCAGCGTTACCTTCGGGGTGGCGTCCGATCATATGAAACATCAATGAGATGTTTAGATGATTAGCCCTAGTGGCAACGATGAACCCTTCGGGGTATTATACGGGTGACGGACTCTTCAGGGTCAAATTGGAGGAGACGAAACCCTGACGAGGGTGCCCTGACGGGGGCCAACGACCATAGCCTACGGGCAACAACTGATGTGTTAGGTTCCCACCATATATGCTTATGTGTTTCTGTCACATCCCGATATTTCCACGTGTTACCGGTGGGGAGTATCGTGACGTAGTTGACATCATCATAGTCAATTAATCATAGTTTAATGCACAACGGAAGTCTAAAAGTAAAATATTACAAACCGAATCGAAAGTATAATAAAATATTTATGGTTGTAAAGTGGATCCACAGGCGGATCTAAAATAGAAGAAATATTGTTCAACAAATTTTAAGCATCAAAAGCTTGCAAGACTCTTTATTTGATACTAGGAGTAGCCAGCCCATTACGCTTAGTACCTGCACTTAACCTTTTTGGGACAATTATTTAAAAATAATTATTTAAATGCACAAGGCACAAATAATCTTTTATAACTTGGGACAATTATTTAAAAATAATCTTGTATACAGATTTATATGTTTGTCGTCCATTCAGTAGCCCGGGTTAGAAGTACCGGGTTAAAGATTAATAGAAACGCCACTAATATAATCTCACGGCGAGTTATCCTCAACGAGTGGTTATATCTTTTACATACGCACTGTCAGGTGTATGCCTACACCCCGTGCTTAAGTCGTGACCATTCTTAATGAATGAGCCGAGGATATCCAGGACACTGTCATTAACCCCCCAAAGGCATTGCATCAAACAAGACAGATTAAAACGGGTTATCTCAATGATTTAACCATTAATTGATTAAAGATTCAATACCCGACCAAGCAATTTACCGTATCCCAAGCCCATATTACGGAAAATAAGTTAAAAGTATTTACCTGAGCTAAAATATAATTTTATTCCTAGCCGTATATCAAATCAGCAAGTACGGTAGCTTTTACTAGGCTCCTAAATCTGGAACGAAGGTTTTAATAACCTATTAGTTTCCTAACGGGTATTATTTAAGTTATAACTTAGACCGGTTAGTTTTAAAGAAAGGTTTACGGTTCAAAACGCAAGATTAAGCGAAGACCGGATTAGAATGTGATTTAGACCCAACAAGTATGAAGACTTTTATAAAATTGGTAAACTAAACACATTCTGGATTTTGAAGTAAAAATGATAAGGTTTGACCCGTTTTGGTTAATTTATGCAAACTAGTTACATAAACCGTACCGAACGCGAATATGCATAACGGGTAACCAAATGAGTCATGAATAGGTTTCATAAGTTAATATGCTTAAAATATGTTATGATATCAGTAGGATATCTTCCATTATGCCCAAAACGGATTTAAAACCAATTTAAGCCCCGAAAGGGTATTTTGGTCATTTTAAGGTTTATAAAAGAGGTTAAATAGTAATCTGAGGTTCTGGTCTAAAATAATCAGTAAAAATATTTATTTTAATAATTTATATCTGTAAAATATCATACATATGTGAAATTTATTATTTGTGGCCAAACTATGCACCGTAGGGGCATTTTGGTCATTTCACATATGCTATAAGGGTCAAAATTGAAAATCTGTGTTCAAAACTTTTACTTACTGTTAAAGTATAAAAATTTACCCATAACATCAGTAGGTAACAAGTCCTAGGTGTCAAATATGGTTTTAAACCACGCTATGCGCCTAAATCGCATAAAAGTCGGTAATTGACGATATTCGGGTTATTTAAGGAAATCTGAGATTTTGATCACCCTCAAGTGTTTAAAATATTTTATTTTCATATGATATCAGTAGAAAAAGGTTTGGTATCAAAATGATATGTAGAACGCATTTTATTAACAAAAAGGGCTTTATCGTCAATTACCGAATTTATACTAGAACTGTATGTTACGGTCAGTATAAAATTTGACAAAAATTTCTAAAAATCCCAAAATATTATATTATAATAGTGGCTAGAAATTTTGGTGCCAAAAATTTGGTTTAAATAGGATTTATGTCAAAAGTGCCATTTAATTAATAAAAAGCTTTCGTTTTACGATATCGAGCATAACTCTCATTTCAGACCAAAAACGGATGTCAAATTTTTAGGACATACTTATATATCAGTAATAAAGGTTTTTGTTCTCTCACATTTTCAAAAATCTCGTTTTAATATCAAAAGGACATAACGGTCCATTTTTAAGCATTTAACGGAAACATGTAATGAACTATGATTTCCATGGGACCATGTAGTATAACCTCAGAGGGTTATACTTACATATAATATGGTCACAAAGGAACCCTAAGGCATAACTAAACTAATCTAAATCGGTTCAGAACGGAAAGTCAAAGCAAAAGTCTACTTTTACGACTTTCGGTTGCGAACCGAACCTAAACTCAGAATTGTCGGGTTGAACATGCCTAGACATGTTTAATTAATATTTACCAAGTTATTAAAGTGACAAAACTGATTTTATTGCTTCTACATCATTAGTTATGAATTTTATTTAAAAACCGACTCGTTTGACTTTTATTTTAATTACTTTGACCCGACAATTAACTAAACAAACGTGATAATTAGGAGGTGCCTTTTTGAGGGTTTAATACCTACCTATTTACGATCGCGTAGCCATGTTCGTTGCGAACAATGGCTCGACCGTTTATGGTCTAGCTAAAAGTCAAAGCGTTTATCGTAAACGCTTGACTTTTTGGCTTTAATCGCCAAATAAAACAAACTAGTCACGAAAGGACACTTACAATGGTCCTATGGACTGAATAGAGCTCAAAAGAGGTTCCAAAATGATCAGGATCCTCTAGGATTGAGAGATAGCAAGATTGAACTTGAAGGTGTGAGTTTCGGAAATGAATTTAACACCCTTTATATAGAGTTTTGAGGATGCATTGATGTTTAACAAGTGTCCTAGGGTGTTCTAAGATCAAGACAAGTGTAAAACCATGTTTAAAAACCATCAGAGGGCCTATGGATTCGAAATATGTGAGTATGGGTTTAATATGAGTGGAGAACAACCAATAAATCAAAATAAAAAAAATAATCTGCAGATAAGCTCGCTCGCGGCCCGCGTAGGCCTTAGGCCAGGCGGTCGCGGCCCACGAGCTATCATGGCCCAGCTCCAAAGTTTGCTGCATATGCAGCTATGGTCCCTGTGTTATGTATATGCTTATATATCTTATATAAACGACATAAGTGGTCCCTCTAACCTTTAAATCAGAAGTATCCAAGTTTAAAACAACTTTTAAAGGTTGACAAGAACAGTCCTTTACACTTTCACTTGATACATAACTTTCAAACTTTACATTAATGACACCATATTTTCTATTTTGTTATGTCATGTTAATACAAGGTACAAAGACCTCTAGTAATCATTCTTAGGCATCCGGAAGTTTGACTGAGCATTGCGAAGTCCTTGGTTTCTTTAAAAAGATCCTCCAAAGTGTAGTTTCGCTTATTGTCGCTTTTAGTCCCTTATTCGCTCAAAGTAGCACGAAATATCATTCAATGATATCTAAGCCTTTCATGGCCCATATTGAGTATTCCTAAACATGTGCTTAAATATTATGACGCTCCCGTTCGCTTAAAAGGTCTCCAAAAGGTGCAGTTCAAAAAGTTGACGCTTTTGGTCCCTCTAACGCGCAAACTTGCGCGTACCATTGATTAATAGCATCAAATCCCTATTTAATCCATATTTGGCACTCTCGAGAGTATTATTAAACATCAAAATGCTTCGGGGTCGTTAATAGGTCATATAATTAAACATATTGACGCTTTTAACCCCTTTAACTTGCAAAGTTGCGCGTAACGACACTTATAGGCATAAAAGCCTTAGATGGCCGATCTTGGATATTCACGAGAGTATAAACACATATCATGAAGCTCTTGGTTAGCTAAAAGGTCATTCAGACGTAAGAATTAACATGTTGACACTTTTAACCCTTCGTCGCGCGAACTTTCAAATAATTACGCAAATGGCTATTCTTGATCAACAAGTGGCTCATATGTGAATATGAATACCGTGTAACGTTATTCAGAGGCTTATATTAAGCACGTTGACACTTTTAGTCCCTTCGTATTCTAAGTTTTCGATTTTCCCTATGTTATATACTTGAAATGCCTAAATCTACGTGTGGAATGCCTATATTTTTGGAATGTCTATATCTACACATTTGGAATGCCTAATTCTATATTTGAAATATCTAAATCTATGTGGGAATATCTAAATCTATGATGGAATGCCTAAATCTTTGTTTGGAATGTCTAAATCTATTTGGTGCTTGACTCTTTAGACTCGTGAAACTTGATTCTTGGTTGAACAAGAGACTTGAGTCTTGTCACTGGCGGAATCTAGTAATCCTTAGAACTTTTGATATTTATGATATAATCTAGTAACACTGTTACTCAATAATACACAAAGCTTAATCTAACTCGCAAAACGAATCAAAGACGAGAACGCGAAAAGGTTGGATTGGCAAGAGTGGCAATCCGATTGGATTGCCACCCGATCGGATTACCACCCGAACGGATGACCACCCGATCGGACTACCACCCGACCCGTGCACACTTTCACCCTTCTCACACTCCCACACTATAAATAGGAGCTGTCACATCAGTCCTTCACTGATGTGACAGCCCTACTCGACTCAGACGCACAAACACCCTTTCCCTTCCATTTTCTTGGCAATTTCGATATGTTTTAGACTAGATCTTTGTACTTTCTTGATCTACACTTCATCCCCCATGTGATTCATCTTTGAAATCACACTTTTCACCGTGGAATCTCTCAGATCTGAGTTCTTGATGGTGATGTCATCATGGTGGTTTGTACAAACTACTATATGATGTCATTCCTAGCAAGATCTAGCCCAGATCTAAGGAATTTCATACGTTTTTACACTAAATCTAAGTTAAATCTGGACTTTTTCATATAAAACTTAAGTTTCTTCATCTTTTCTTCAACCTTTTACTTTAAATGGTGGGATCCGGTTCTGAGCGGACTATAGACTTGATTATTAGTCTAGAGTCGGCTTAAAGATGGATTTCTACAGGAGAATGACTGCCGGAATACGGATTTTGACATAGATGTATCGCGGACAGTAACTGATCGGACTGGGCTGGTTCCCACCCGATCAAAATGGCTGTGCGACGATGAGTTTACCATTGTCTCAATACGTACCTTACCATCATCGTTAAACTTAGAAGACTTTACAACATGGTAAAACGAACAAAGTTCGCCTGATCGAGCGGCAATCTGATCGGACAGCCGTCCGATCGGACAACCACCAGATTAGGTGACACTTGCCCCATGACCCTTACAACACTTCTGAAAATTTGAAACTTGAAACTTGGAACCCTTGAATCGAGTGGCAACCCGATCGGACATCAATCCGATCGAGCAGCCACCCGATCAGAGGACCTAAAGCACTTAACACTTGTAATCGAGTGGCAACCCGATCGGACAGCTACCCTATCCCCCATCACCTTGTGGATTTACATCAAGTGGCAACCCGATCGGATGGCCATCCGATCGGGCAGCCACCTGTTTCTCGCACACATGTCACCCGATCAATGTAAATGTGAAAACTTGTGCATTCTAGTATTCTATTTATGTTATGTGACATTTAATCCAGGGTGTGTAGTTCCGCCTTAACAAAAGTAGCGCTATAGGGGGTGCACCTCTCCCATTATTCTCAGGGGGTATTGTTAGGAGGATTCTAGTTTACCTTGAGTCTTGGGTAAACACTAAAGCATCAGGATACTTGGGCTATCACTGCGTGGACTGCGACACTAGCACGGCTAAAACTATTTTTATTGCTTACATTGTGGATATGAGTTGTTTTTAATCTATTATTTTATTATCAAACTTGTATACCCGCCAATACTTTTGTATTGATATTTTAATACATGTTGCAGGCTAATAGGTTGCTTTGGAATGCATGGAAATCAAGCTAGGAGATGCTTAGAAACGTCGCCTAGTTAATTTAGACATTTTGGAATATTTGAAACAATGTTGATATGTTTGATGCTTGATATTTGGGATGGTTGTTTTAGACAATTACAATGAAATTTATTAATGTCTATCGAAATATTTAGTGTTATGGAATTCTCATGAGCAATCTGAACGCTTGGTGCTCGCACCCCGATGTTTCCACCATCGGTTGGGGTGTGACAGATTGGTATCAGAGCCATAACTATAGGGAATTAGGATAAGTAGGAATACTTGCCCTAGTCTATAGTTCTAGGAATTCTGACTCTTATTTGTTGTTTAAGACTTATGCATTCTACCGTATCCGCTTCCTAGCAGCACTGATATTCCTGTTAAACTTACATGGCTTTCCTAAGGCTAACACAATGTACACTTAATACTTTGAAAACACTGTTAGCTAGTGTTTGTGTATTTTGAGCGAGATTTGCCCACAGGATAGGAGTGACATCCGAACCTTGATGGGAAATCTCCATATTATTCTAGTAGGTCTTATCAGCGGATAAGCACCAACAATATTAGGGTACGACGTTGTCAAGTTAGAGGTGAAACTCAGACCTTGATAACTAGTCCTACTCCTTAATTTTCATGTCTCACCAAAGTCTCGTGACTTCCGATCAATTGAGTGCGTGAAATGACCAGAAGGACGAATATCGTAGGCCTAACATCGATGATGTATTTGTCTAAGTAAGTCAAGACACGTTACCTCAATTCAAAAGGGGTTCGAATCACTTTGGTTAGTCGCCGTTCCTCTACCCGGAACAATCCTATGTTTTATAAGCCTATCTTGCTTTTATGTTATCTTGATTTTATGTATGTGGCTTTAAACTCGATTCTTCGTTCATTTTAGTATACTTTTACACGAATCACACGTTGTCCGCAATCTAAAACGTTAATATTAATCTCAGATCGAACTAAATTCATGAAGCCTTATTCTATGTGTAGTCTATGTGGTAATCTTAATTGACTATTACGTTATGATGTGTTGTTGTGGGTATGGAACACTAAGATGGCATGGAAATACGAGATAGAAGTGGCATGTCCGAAGCGTGGTGGATACGCCGCTGGTACTTCCTATATATAAGTGCTTCCGGCATGTTACCAACTTTCGTACCAAGTGCCATACGAGATTAGTGTTTGCAGACTAGTGTGGAAAGTCTATGAAATCTATGAGAAGTCTATGTAATCTATGGAAAGCCTATGCAATCTATGAACAGACTACGTAATCTATGGAAATTCTACTCGTATAAACCATGAAAAGTCTATGTGATTTACGTGAACTCAAAAGCTATTCGTGTAGTCTATGGGAAAGTCTACGTGTAAACTATGTGTACTCTAGCAGGATCTATGTCAATCTATTGAAAGTGAAACTATGTTAATCTATTGGAATAATCTATGGTAATCTATGTGAAAAATATCTGAGCAATCTATGAGCATACGATGATGATGATGATGATGATGATGATGATGATGATGATGATGATGATGATGATGATGATGATGATGAGTGAATTGTTACGTTTGGTAATTGCGACACGTAACATGACACCGAGTATGAGGCAAGGCGATGTGTCCGAAGCATGGTGGATACGCCGCTGGTACTTCCTATATATAAGCGTTTTTGACATGTTGACCAAACTTCGTACAATGAGTCATGTGAAGGTCGTGAGTTGTGGTGTGAAATCAAGATTCTTAAATCTATCGTATATGCAAATCTTTATTTTGAGATTTCGTAATCTAGACTCATACGATCCTCTTGTTAGATCTGTAGATGTCGTCTCGAAAGCTATCCGACACTCTCAGGAAATCCAGGGAGAAGACTCAGAAAAAGATGATGTCATTCATGGCCGACCAGATCGCTCGAGTCGTGCCAAAGATGGTCTCTGAGCTCCAAGGATCAAACACCCCACCATCTTCTGTCGACTCTAAGACGGAGAAGTCAGCGTCTGTAAAGTTCAACTATAAGCATTTCGTCTCGTGCAACCCTAAGTCTTTCACGGGCAGTGATGGAATGGCTGCGATGCTTGAGTGGTTCGACAGCATCGAGGTTACTTTCATCAATAGCGAGTGCCCAGAGCATTTGAAAACTAGGAGAGCAACGGGAATGTTTCAAGGCAGAGCACTGGAGTGGTGGATGAATGAGAGGAACATTCGTACTAATGAAGAAGCCTATGCTATTCCATGGGCTGAGGTGCGAGAATTGATGATGCTCGAATTCTGCCCTCCCCATGAACAACTCAAGCTCGAAGAAGAGTTGTGGCATTTGAAGCAAGTTGGTGATGACAACTTGGCTTATACTACCCTGTTTAAGAAGCTAAGTCTTATCGTTCCTCACTTGGTTTCAAATCCTAAGCGGATGATAACCAAGTAAATCAACGGCCTACCTTCTGCTATGCGTGATTCCATTGAAGCAGCTCAGCTAGAAACTATTGAGGAAGTCTACCGTCTTGCAGCTAGCCTCAACAACAATCGTGTGCGTGATAAACAGTTTGCTACTCCTGCTACTTAGAAGGCTGCGAATCAAGTCACCCAGCAGCCAAGTGGCAGCAAGAACAAGAAAAGGAAATCTTAGGGTTCGGGATGTATGCTATTACTTCTGCCACAAACCCTGCTGCTAAACCCGCTCCTGCTACTGCTGCTGCTAACCCTGCTGCTCCTGAAGCAAAGAAGCAATACACTAGGTCTTATCCCAAGTGTACAACTTGCAACTTTCATCACCCTACTGCATCAGTATGCCGATTGTGCACCAATTGTAACCGCTATGGTCACACGGCACCCTACGGTCGTCAAGCTAATCCTGCACCGATTCAGCAAGTCCCAGTTCAAGCAGCTCAAGCAGCACTTCCAGCTCCTCCACAGAACCTAGGTCCCGTGAATGCCGTTCGTGCATGTTTCCAGTATGGGGATACTACTCATCTCTGTAACCGTTGCCCCCAGCGGAACCAAGAGCAACAAGCAGCCGCTCGTGGACAAGCATTCAATCTCAACGCTAATCAGGCTCGCAACAACAATGATGTGGTGAATGGTATGTTTCTCATTAATAACCTTTATGCTTCGATCCTATTTGATACTTGTGCCGATAAAAGCTTTGTGTCCGTGGAATTTGAGTCTTTGATAAACTGTACACGCTCTAAGTTACCGGAATCGTTCTCTGTTAAGGTCGCCAATGGTAAGTCTATTCTTGTTAACTCTATCGTGCGTGATTGTTCCCTGACTCTTAACGATCACGTCATTTCTATTGATCTCATACCCATGCGATTGGGAAGTTTTGATGTCATTGTCGGTATGGATTGGTTGCGTAAGAACCATGCTGAGATTGTTTGTCACGAGAAGCTTATTCATCTTCCCCTACCGTCCGGTGATATTCTAAACATCTATGGAGACCGACCTTCGAAAGGACTAAGGCTGATGTCATGCACACAAGAGAACAGAAGTTTACTTAAACAGAACCCTGCCTTCTTGGCCCACGTAGTGGAACAAAAGGGCAAGGGGAAAAACATGAACGATGTTCCGGTTGTGTGTGATTTCTCTGATGTCTTTCCTGAGGATCTACCTGGTCTTCCTCCTCCTAGATCCGTCGACTTTCGTATCGATCTCGTACCTGGTGCGACTCCGGTCGCCAGGGCTCCTTATCGTCTTGCACCTTCAGAGATGCAAGAGTTATCTAGTCAGCTTCAGGAATTACTCGATAAGGGTTTTATTCGTCCAAGTACCTCCCCGTGGGGTGCTCCTATCTTATTTGTCAAGAAGAAGGATGGTCCGTTTCGTATGTGTATCGACTACCGTGAACTTAATAAGCTTACCGTGAAGAATCGTTACCCTCTACCTAGCATTGATGATTTGTTTGACCAACTACAAGGCGCGTCCTATTTCTCTAAGATCGATATTCTATCTGGATATCATCAGTTGTGTGTCCTCGAAGATGATATTCCTAAAACTGCGTTTCGCACACGATATGGGCACTACGAGTTCGTAGTCATGCCTTTTGTCTTGACCAACGCACCTGCAGTATTCATGGACCTTATGAACCGTGTTTATAAACCTTATTTGGATCGTTTTGTGATAGTCTTTATTGATGATATTCTTATTTATTCTAAGTCTAAAGCTGATCATGTTCGCCATCTACGTCTTATGCTTGAACTTCTACGTGGTGAACGTCTGTATGCTAAATTTTGTAAGTGTGAGTTTTGGATTGACGAGGTGCAGTTCCTTGGTCACGTTGTTAGTAGTCAGAGTATTCATGTTGACCCTTCTAAGATCGAGGCAGTAAAGAATTGGTGTACGCCTAAATCAGTGTCCGAGATTCCTTCTTTTCTAGGATTGGCGGGTTATTACCGTCGGTTCATCGCGGATTTTTCTAAAATCACTGTTCCTCTTACTACCCTAACCCAAAAGGAGAAACCTTTTGTTTGGGGTCCCGAACAAGAGGAATCCTTTCAAACCCTTAAGGACCTTTTGTGTAATGCTCCTGTTTTAACCCTACCTAATGGCAATGATGATTTTGTGGTATATTGTGATGCTTCAAACTGTGGATTGGGCTGTGTGCTCATGCAGCAGGACAAGGTTATCGCTTAAGCCTCTCGTCAGCTCAAAGTACATGAGAAAAACTATACTACTCACGATCTGGAGCTTGGTGCGGTTATTTTTGCGTTAAAGATCTGGCAACACTACCTCTGGCAACACTACCTTTATGGTACTAAGTGTGTGGTCTTCACCGACCATAGGAGCCTACAAGATATCTTTAACCAAAAAGAGCTGAACATGCGACAGAGACGTTGGGTGGAACTACTTAACGACTACGACTGCGAAATTCGCTATCATCCTGGTAAGGCGAATGTAGTGGCCGACGCTCTTAGTCGTAAGACTCATGTCAAGGCTATTCGTATATCTAGTGATTTGCATGCTTGTATTCGTGAAGCCCAGTATTCGTCTGCAAATGAAGGAAGTCTATCTGTTGAAATTCTTGGAGCTAACGTTAATCAACTCGATACTAAACCTAATGGTCTTCAGTACTATCTCAATCGCGTCTGGGTGCCAGATCGCGATAATCTCCGTGAGCTCATTATGAATGAGGCTCACAAATCCCGTTATTCTATCCATCCAGGCGCTGATAAGATGTACCATGATTTGCGTACGACCTACTGGTGGCTTGGTATGAAAAGAGACATTGCTGTGTATGTTTCTAAATGCCTTACCTATTTGAAGGTGAAGGCTGAACATCAGCGTCCCTCTGAACTTTTAGAGCAGCCTAAAATCCCCGTTTGGAAGTGGGATAGTCTTGCTATGGACTTTATTGCTAAGTTACCCCGTACACCTGCCGATCATGACAGTATTTGGGTGATCATCGACCGTTTAACTAAATCAGCCCACTTTCTCCCCATTCGTGAGGATTATAAAGTGGAGAAACTTGCTAGGATCTATACCGATGAGATTATATGCCGTCATGGCATCCCTCTTGACATAATCTCTGACCGTGATGGTCGTTTTACTTCACGTCTTTGGAAAACATTTCAGTCCGCTATGGGTTCGCAATTGAATCTTAGCACGGCCTTTCATCCTCAGACGGATGGACAGACCGAGCATACTATTCAAACCCTAGAGGATATGCTCCGTTCTTGTGTCATTGACTTTGGTGGTAACTAGGATGTACATTTACCATTGATAGAATTCTCGTACAACAATAGCTATCATTCCAGTATTCAGATAGCTCCTTTCGAAGCTTTGTATGGACGAAAATGTCGATCTCCTCTCAGCTGGCATAAGGTTGAGGAAAAGTAGTTCACTGGCATAAGGTTGAGGAAAAGTAGTTCACTGGCCCTGAGATTATTCAAGAGACAATGGATAAAATCCTTCAGATCCATGATAACTTGATCAAGGCTAGGAGCAGACAAAAGAGTTATGCTGATAAAAGGTGCAACGCTCTGGAATTTGCTGTTGGTGACCGAGTTCTACTCAAGGTATGTCCTTGGAAGGGAGTGGTTCGTTTTGGTAAGAAGGGAAAGCTCGCTCCTCGCTATGAAGGTCCTTTCGCGATACTTGAAAGGATTTTCAAGGTGGCGTACAGACTCGACCTGCCACAAGAACTAAAGAATGTGCCCCCCGTGTTCCACGTGTCTAATCTATGTAAATGCCTAGCCAATGAGGAACTGCAAGTTCCCCTTAAAGACTTGCAAATAAATGAAGTTGTCCAATTTGTGGAGAAACCGGTCGAAATCATGGATCAAACTGTCAAGCGTCTGAGGCGCAGCAAAATTCCCAGTGTTAAGGTTCGATGGGAAGGAAAGCGTGGTGCCGAATTCACTTGGGAGTTGAAAAGTGATATGAAGGCCAAGTATCCGCAGCTCTTCGAGCAGTCTTCATCTAAGATTTCGGGTACGAAATCTCCTAAAGGAGGGGAGACTGTAACGCCCAACGTCCCTAAACTTTAGGATCTTGTCAAGATTAGTCCCTGAAGTTTAAACTATTTATCATTTGAGTCCCTAAACTTTGTGGAAGTCTATGTTATATACTTGAAATGCCTAAATCTACGTGTGGAATGCCTATATTTTTGGAATGTCTATATCTACACGTTTGGAATGCCTAATTCAATATTTGAAATGTCTAAATCTATGTGGGAATGTCAAAATCTATGATGGAATGCCTAAATCTATGTTTGGAATGTCTAAATCTATTTGGTGCTTGACTCTTTAGACTCGTGAAACTTGATTCTTGGTTGAACGAGAGACTGGAGTCTTGTCACTGGCGGAATCTAGTAATCCTTGGAACTTTTGATATTTATGATATAATCTAGTTACACTATTACTCAATAATATGCAAAGCTTAATCTAACTCGCAAAACGAATCAAAGACGGGAACGCGGAAAGGTTGGATTGCCACCCGATCAGATTACCACCCGATCAGATGACCACCCGATCGGACTACCACCCGACCCGTGCACACTTTCACCCTTCTCACACTCCCACACTATAAATAGGAGCTGTCACATCAGTCCTTCACTGATGTCATTCCTAGCAAGATCTAGCCCAGATCTAAGGAATTTCATACGTTTTTACACTAAATCTAAGTTAAATCTGGACTTTTTCATATAAAACTTAGGTTTCTTCATCTTTTCTTCAACCTTTTACTTTAAATGGTGGGATCCGGTTCTGAGCGGAATATAGACTTGATTATTAGTCTAGAGTCGGCTTAAAGATGGATTTCTACTGGAGAATGACTGCCGGAATACGGATTTTGTCATAGATGTATCGCAGAAAGTAACTGATCGGACTGGGGTGGTTACCACCCGATCAAAATGGGTGTGCGACGATGAGTTTACCATTGTCTCAATACGTATCTTAACGTCGTCGTTAAACTTAGAAGACTTTACAAAATGGTAAAACGAACAAGGTTCGCCCGATTGAGCGGCAATCCGATCGGGCAGCCGTCCGATCGGACAACCACCAGATTAGGTGACACTTGCCCCATGACCCTTACAACACTTAGAACTTTTCTGAAAATTTGAAACATGAAACTTGGAACCATTGAATCGAGTGGCAACCCGATCGGACAGCAATCCGATCGAGCAGCCACCCGATCAGAGGACCTAAAGTACTTAACACTTGGAATCGAGTGGCAACCCGATCGAACAACAATCCGATCAGACAGCCACCCTATCCCACATCACCTTGTGGATTTACATCAGTGGCAATCCGATCGGATGGCCATCCGATCGGGCAGCCACCCGTTTCTCGCACACAGGTAACCCGATCGACTGGCAATCCAATCGGATAGCCATCCGATCGGACAACCATCCGATCCAGCGACTGTTTCCGACACATTATGCAATCTCGTTATTCTGCCCGACTTTTATCTTATTGTAATCTAATCAGGCTAATTCTAAAAGAGCTCCCTTTGATCCAATAACAATTGCGACTGTTAAGCAATCACTGTGAGTATACTCGATCCCGTTTTTACTTTTAAACTTTGGGGTGTAACATGTATCCTATAAAAACTTGAATCTTTGAAATCTAAACTCTATCCTATGTGTATGTGAAAACTTGTGCATTCTAGTATTCTATTTGTGCTATGTGACGTTTAATACAGGGTGTGTAGTTCCGCCTTAAAAATAGTAGCGCTATAGGGGGTGCACCTCTCCCATTATTCTCAGGGGGTATTGTTAGGAGGATTCTAGTTTACCTTGAGTCTTGGGTAAACACTAAAGCATCGGGATACTTGGGCTATCACTGCGTGGACTGCGACACTATCACGGCTGAAACTATTTTTATTGCTTACATTGTGGATATGAGTTGTTTTTAATCTATTATTCTATTATCAAACTCATATACTCGCCAATACTTTTGTATTGATATTTTAACACATGTTGCAGGCTAATAGGTTGCTTTGGAATGCATGGAAATCAAGCTAGGAGTTGCTTAGAAACGTCGCCAAGTTAATTTAGACATTTTGGAATATTTGAAACAATGTTGATATGTTTGATGCTTGATATTAGTGATGGTTGTTTTAGAAAATTACTAAGAAATTTATTAATTTCTATTGAAATATTTAGTGTTATGGAATTCTCATGAGCAATCTGAACGCTTAGTGCTCGCACCCTGATGTTTCCGCCATCGGTTGGGGTGTGACATGTGTCGATACATCATTGAGCGTGATTTTACGAGGTGTTACATCCTCACCCCTCTTAAAAGAAATCTCGACCTCGAGATTTGCTAAAAAGATAGAAGTTCTTTTGTTACAAAGTGAATACGACCTCTCGTATATATTCGGGGTCCTAACGGTATCCCGTTTAACCTTTACAATAGGTATAAGCTTTCTTTTGGAGCTTTTAATCATGTCGATCCTTAATCGATACTGGTTTCTCAACAAACCATATGTTTTCATTACTCTGCACATCAAAATGTTATTGACTTAACGGCTAGACATATCCTTAAATCATCAGGGTGGAGCACATTGATTACCATCAAGCTCCTTAGGTAAGTTTTAGCTTATAGGCTACTAATCTTGACATATTCAATTCTCTCGAATGATACTATATCCTAAACTTAACTAGCCCATTAAATTAAAAATTCAGCCCACCCTTCCAGGGTGATATTTTAGTTGAATCTTCTTCCTTATTAAGAACTTAAGAGGTTTGCAACTTTCATCATTCATTGATTTTTCCGCCGATTACTGGCAGCTTTTAGACGATCACAAATTTGTATAATCTTATCCATGGTCTTCAGGGTAGCTTCAGATTCTGATGATTGGACTTCCAAAGTCCTGCCCGTCAAACGAACGTATGACATCCGTCTATACAAGGTCCCCAAAGGAGCAGCCTTGATGCTTATATACTAATTATTAGTTATAGGAAAGTTTATTTAAGGTGAGATGGTTATTCCAACTACTACTTAAACCAATCTTAAGGAATAGCTAACCTCACAGTTAGTTGAACAAATTGACGATCCTGGGCAGCTGATGGCGATTCTTAATTGTTGCCTAAATAGGGGTACGGTAATCAATGCATAAGCATAACGAACCGTCTTTCTGAAATAATAATGCCGAAGCTCTCACAATTATGAATAAGGCTTCATGAAGCTTTATCTTGCAACTCATATGATTAGGGTTTCAATCCTTCCATTATTGTTGGTACTAACCGACATGGAGATTTCATAATGATGCAGCCCTAAGCGGGACGTAAATTTTAACTCTACTTGTCTTCGAAGGTAAACAGGGTACTTCTTTGGAGAAGATAATCAAGACACACAGAGATTACAGAGATATTCCAAATCTCAAGCTCTGGTTCATCTATCTTTGCCTGTGTCAGATAAATGACACATTTTCTTTACGAAGCATGGATACCCTAATTAGAGACACTTACATGGACATTTCTATTCTGGATATCTTCTTTGAATACCATTAGCTGACTTTAGTACAATATGACCATTCGGATATCTCAGTGGTTCCATGCATTAAACCCCATACTGATCACGCATGGAAGCAATCTATGGAACATATTAAGATACACCAATCCTCATATGGCGCTTTTATCATACAGTCTGGTATTCACAGTTGATAAAAATCAGTGGGATAACAAAATAACATATATTGACGTACTCCATCTGGAGAGAGAGTACTCTTGAATTTTACGAATGAAGATTTCTGACAGAAATAGAAGAAATGGTTCCTATGATTTTTCGCCTGTAAGTTTTACCTTACACTTAATATCTGGGGTTCTTATGGGAAAATCTTAAAGGTTTGCTATGCTTACAATTCATGCAGGACTTATTGGTACCCGAATCAGAACAGAACTCTTAGCATTTATATTGCTGATAAATGATAAGGAATGTACCTGATGTCATTATTGGTATGAATTGCCCCTGGTATTCATCGGGAGAGTTTAAGCGCTTTCATTCTTAGGCTTTCTATTCTTAGCCGTAGCTCCCTTGACAGATTTAGGGCATGTAGTCCTGACGTGGCCTTTCTCGTTACAGCCGAAGCAGACTGCATTCTTTATATCCTTACATTCATGGGCTTTATGACCAGTTCTTTTACAGACGCCACACCGTTTTGGCCTTTTCTCCATTCGACACTGTCCCCAGTGTATTATATTGCAGGTCTTGTATACAGGTTTCTTATTGGACTCTTGCTTACCCTTTTTTCTTAGAAGTCTGGGAGTTATCTTCCTCCCTTTTCCTTTTTGGTTCATTCTTTGCATTCGAGACTTGGTCCCTATCACCAAATGAAACAATTACTTAGTTGTACTACAACAACTAGTTATCGTTCTGATGACCTGTCATATTCTAACCATGGTATCATTAAACCACATAGGCTAATATGGTACGGACATTCCCAATGAATGTTATTTAAATGTATATCAATTATATTTAGCCTAGGTCACAAAAGGACCATCAATGGCATTTAAGGTTTGGACCTAGTCCATAATTTTTTTTTTTGACTGGGGATCAAAATATCACATCTGTCTTTGTCATATTGATGATTTCGGATAGCTTGAAGGCTCGCCTCGCCACAAGGACACTAGAAAAGAGTGATTCCTAATGGCTACAAGGCGTCCATCTAAAATTGTTGAAGCAATCTCTAAGTTATCATCGGCCAGTTCCACCACATGTTTTATGTCTTAGAGTTCTAACAGGTGGATTCAACAATTTTCAACATTTAGTGTCTAAAATAGACTTATCTGCGCCAGAACCGAACGAAATTCTAGCGTAAACCTCATTGATAAGGAAGGTACATGCTATGACGTTATCATTATGTACTGCCTCCTGGGCGTTCATCTGGAGACTCGCGCATTTTTTCCTTGGCCTCTTCAGGCTTCTTTGCAAGTTTTTGGGCAGTTGGTTTTGATGTGCCCTTTCTTGTTACAGTTGTAACAAGTCGCGTTCTTCAACCCCTTGCATTCTAAAGTCTTGTGACCCTTGGTCTTGCAAATCCCACATAGTTTAGCAAGTGGGTCGATCGTACATTTTCCAGAATGACGCTTTCTACGGTCACTGCATTTGGGTCTGTTATCAGACTGACTCGAGTTTTGTAGGATCGGATTTCGACCTAAACGAGTCGTTCGGAAGAGCTCAACTCCGTTTCAGAGGCGGAAACAAGGAAACGGATGCGTACACAGCTTGTATTACACTCTAAACCTCTTGTATATTGATTTAACAATGTATTCGATTACAAGGAAAACCGGCAATACCTCGGTACCAAATCTGAACAACCGTTACAAATGAAATGACAATGAAAGTATTTATAGTATTTTAGAATCGCTCCTAATGACCGTGTACACAAAAGCGGTTCCAACAGTTGTCGAAAAAGCGATTCCACATGTGAATAAAAAGCGGTTCCACAAAGTTGACCATATAAGCGATCTTCTTCATTGACTTTCCATCCTTTTGTCTTCTAATGAATGCATATCATTGGCCCTTTGTTTGGTGAAGTCTTATTGGACCTCCATTTGGTCCACTTACAAAATAGCCATGTTATCATAATTGTTCTTTTGTCGATTGTTGGCTTTTTGACATGTGATGACATGTGATGACATCACATGTGATGTCATCAAGATGATGTCACATGTGATGTCATGTCTGACCAGATCCGCAACGAGACCGATACTCGACATTAGACGTAGTCGACAGATGACTGCACCAACAGACTCCCCCTCAGATGTTGACGAGTCTTAAGTGTCGAGTCTTCAACGACTTCAGTCTTTCTTACAGTGCAAGCATCTTCAACTCTTACTCTTCTCTTCTCATCATCATCAACATACTCTTCACGCACAATCTTTACTTGGATGTCTTCAGACTCCCCCTTTCGAAATGCTGGGATCGCAGTCTGGCTTGTTGTAATCACAAAGTCTTCAGGTATCGGAACCTGGTTCTCTATCTCTTTGAAACCTGCACATCCTCTACCCAAAAATAAATCTCCCGATGATAATATGAAAATATCTAGCGAATCATTCGTAGACAGAATACAATCACAGAATGATTTTACAAATTGAAGAACCACTTGGAGATATATATATCATTTTTTTCTCAAAAACCAACACACTCTCCCAAACCATTTGTTCATCATGTTTAGCACTCGGAATTTTGAACATCAACTTTTCAATACCAGTTGTCGAAAATCTTTTTGAATTTTTCAAAACTTTTTGCTAAAACATACTGAAAATCTTTTTGGATTTTTTAACATAAGAGAAATAAAATGCAGTAAAGAAATATTTACAAACATTATTTTTGTGAGTTTGTGTAAGAGGATCATATCAGCTTATGAGACAAATCACCAACACCGTTAAGCTTCATTTCATTTTAAGTTCTAAACAATTTACCTAGATTGTCAGTATACTGGTCCACTTAAATTTTCACACAAAGTTCAACTGTTCAGAGATACGATATTAATGACTTAGAAACTAAAACTTATCCGTGTGTCCCACTACTTGAATATACTCCCGTATCCAGATCCCAATATTCAGTCTTACAGGTGAGTATACCACAGCTGATATCTGTAAGGGGTTAGATGCGAAACCGTGAGAGCTCAGGTCAGAACTTCCGTTCAGCAGAGAGATGACGGCTCGACTTTTGGTGGGTCCCCTTTAGAGGATCTTTTTTTACAACAGCAATGACTATCAATTTTATTGTTTCATCGATTTGCTGAGGGCGGCGCTTTTTCAAGCATGTGCAGAAAGTATTATCCGGGGACTAGGTCAGTACTTCCATACAGCAGAAGTCCCGGGATAATACCCCAGATATCACTGAGCATAAAGACCTAGTATCTCAGAATAAGGGACCTTTCAAACAAGATTTCAGGGGTTACCTATATATCCAAGCAGTTTTGTTAACCCACAGAACAAGCAAGTTTGAAATTTAGGTTTATATCTCGTCACAGTTTATTAAATGTGCAAAAATCTACTGACATATCCACAGTAAGATTGTTTAACACTTTTAATCTTTCCAATTCTTTAGCATGTTGTGATAGTCCGCTGATGTACTATCATTTCCTCTTTTTCACAACAAACTCATTTTTGGATTTTATCATGTTTTTGTCTTTTTCAAATTTTCTAATGTTTTTGGATTTTCAGAAATTTTCTACTCCCCCTAAAATGCAAACACATTAACGAAAATTGAAAACAAACTATACAGAAACATGACAACCGATATCAAATCGCATCAATTCGCCATTCACTTTGGCATAAACAATCAGAACTCCCCCTATCAACAAACTATTTTCTCATTTAGATTTCAAAACACTTAAGTTTGTTTTAATCAAAATGATTTTTCCGGAAAATAAGTTTGGTTGATTTTACCACTTGTAGGTATATCAATACTAAGTTCGGGGATGTGGTTCATCATCTTGTCTATCTTTTACCCATATGTAGTAAATCAAGTACAACTTAATGTCCCTGATTTACCATTTGCAATCAAGCAATCTCTAAACCAATTGTAAAAATAACCACTTGTAGGAATGTTACGTCTACATCACCATTTTACCAATCAGGATGCCGATTCCTGCTTCGCACTTACCAACCTGGAAGCTCCGGCGTAGTCCTCTCACCTGTAAACATTCAAACACTATTCAAAATCTTTCAAACAAACTTTTCAAACACTAGAAAGATGCCGATTCCTGATCCACGATTACCAACTTGGGATCTCCGGCAAGTCCGGTGTATTACTCAAACATAATGTCCACCCAAGCCTCACCAGCCTTGGGTGACTTTGGAACACATCTGTCCCACCAACATTTTGATTTATAAAACTCTTTAGCACCTTTTACCTTTTTATCAACCATCTTCCCAAAAATGTGTTTGACTTTCCCATTGAAAGCCTTCTCAACATCAAATTCTCCTTTATCAGCGAAGAATTGATTTGAAATCTCTACCTTTCCAACTTTCTTCATCAAATTTTCCTTTGACAATTTCGGAAAATTCTCATCGTTCACCACTGGAACGGAATTATCAACCTTTTTCTCAACACATGACTCCTCTGATTTTATGGAATCAGATTCATTGTCAGAATTACCCTCAGATTTAACAACCCACTTTTGCTTGTTCATATCACCTTTTCTTTTGTAAAAACGTTTTGAACTTTCTCCTTCCTCAGAAGTAGAATTTTCAAACTTTTTAACATTTTTCACAGGTTGTTCTTTCTTATCAACACAAGTTTTTCTCAAAACAGAGTTAGAAGAAACTCCCTGTTTTTGGTAGTTGGTCTTGGGGCAATTCCATGCTATGTGTCCAACTTCTTGGCATTTGAAACAGGTTCTTCTGTCAACTCTCTGAGCAGATTTTCTCACATTCTTCCTCACTTCAGCAAGAAACTCTTGATTCGACTGCTTCCAGAACGGTTTCTTCTGCTCATCTTCAGAACTCCCACCTGAAACAAAGTTTGTTTTTGGTTTATAAGTTTTCTGATTTTTATGATTTTCTGAATAATTGAATCCAAGACCTTTCTTTTTGAGATTACCATTATGGTTTTGATTCTTTCGATAACCTGAACCATAATCATAACCCTTTTTCTTGTTCAATCTCTGTTGAACTCTTGAAGTGTACTTTTTAGGTTTTTCAGTAAGATTTACATCTTTTATTTCAGAAATATTAATTTCTGTTAATTTGAAAACCTGTTTGATCATTTCAGTTTTGACACTTCTTATTGGGAATTCCTCATCAGAATATAATTTGTCTGAATCATTCAATGTATATGCTACTTTGATTGACTCGTCATTCAAATTAGATTTTGATAACAGGAATTCTCTATTGTAAACCCTGTTAACCGGTGAACTCGGACTTTTCTCAGACGAACTCGAACTTTCAGACTTAGACTCCGGTTTTGACTCTTCATCCGTATCCAACACCTGATCAACAACTCTTTTAACTAACTCGGACTCATGATCAGTGTCAGACGCTGTGAATGTAACATCAATATTGTCTGGTAATTCATCAGTGATTTCAGACTTTAATTTGATGTTTAGAGCCTTGTCTACTTGTTCCTCGTTTGGTTTCCTGGGGGAATAACTTTCATAGATAGGAGGCGGACATCTGTTATACTTGACACTTGGTTTCTTACCAGTATCCTCTTCTTTTCCTTTCTTCTTGAAAGCTTCAAGACCTGCGACAGTAGGATAAACCCGATCAATCAGATAATCACAAGTAGTATAACTCAAAAGTAATCGGTTGATCCTTTCACTCTCGATTTTCTCAAGTTCCAACTCCTTCTTCAAGTTAGCACAATCTTCGATATAATCATTAATGACGCTTTGCTTTGTCATCAAAGTAGCACTCATCTTGTCATTTGATTTTTCAAATTCTGCATTTGCTCTTTTCAAACTGTCAACTGTCCTGTTTAATACGTCGTATGACTCTTTAACGTACTTCACATCTGACAGTAAATCTTCCTTCAATTTCTCCAACTCAGCAAACTTTTTGTCTTTCTCATCACATTCTTTGCAAGATTCGGAACACTTCTCGCAAGGCTTAGCAACTTCAATTACCTTTTCAACTATCTTTTCGACTTCGACAGTCTTCTCAACTTCTACAATTTTCTCGACTTCGACAATCTTTTCTATTTCGACAATCTTTTCTACTTCGACTATCTTTTCAACAATTTTCTCAACTTCCACGAGTTTCTCGACTTCGACAATTTTCTCAATCACTTTCTCTATTTCAACAATCTTTTCTGGTGCATTCTCAGCAGTTGCTTCATCTTTTACTACTACAGCTTCAGTCTTCGATTTTTCAACAGCGAGTAGCTTTGCAGCCTCTAGTTCTCTCTGCAATCGAGCAATCTTTTTCTGATTCAGCATCTCAACTTTATCTGCATAGAAAAAATTAAAACTGTCAGGATCAATGCTTTTTCTACATTTGTTAAGATACTCTTCCTCATCATCCGTATCAATATCACTTCCAAGATCTGGAAATATTGGAATTCTTTTCTGACAAACTTCATTTTCATCCAGAATCCTGGTAACAAGTGCCACACCAGATTTAGTTTCACTAGGTATATACTTGTCCCAGCTAAATCCCTTTGCAACAACCTCATCATTTTGATCAATTATCCCATAATAAGCTTTCCTATTGGCTTCTTCAATCATTCTCCCATGAGCAGTTTGCGGTTCCTTTTGTTGAAGTTTTTGATCGATTTGATGAAAGATTGATTTCTGATAGTAATTGCTCTTCTCTTGACTTCCAGTTGACTCTTGGTTTTTACATTCCCGTTTAAAGTGACCTTTTCCTTTACATCGGAAACAGGTAACTTTTGATTTGTCAAAACCAAGTGGAGAAGCAGCCATTCCTCGAAACTCGTCTCTGCCCGTAATCTGTTGAAATTTTTCAGCTCTCCTACATGCACTGGCCAAGCACCACTTCACATCCATCAACTCAAGCTCTTCTGCATCGATTTGATCGTAATCTTCTTTTGTAAGCATCGGATTACCAATCCTTCCGGCAATCAGACTTTCATACGACTCTAACATGGCGACAAGAGATGCCATGTGTTGCTTTGCCACCTCGGGAGAAAGAGGTTGACCATTCTGGATGTTCAGTGTCACATTGCACTGCAGATTTGAAGTATTTTGTTTTTGAGGGCTAGATGTGTTGTGGTTTGGATCAAAGCTTGAGAATGATGAAGTAGATCCACCACTTTGAGTTGTAGTACTTGCATTTGGACTAACAGAACCATCAGCACTGAATGCGGTACTAATCTTTGGACTTTGATTAATCGTTGGAGTGGTCTCAAACTTGTTCCCTCGATAATACAGACTGACGTCTTGCTTTGCATTTGGATTTGTCATGATAGCTGTCTTTTGAATATCTAACTCTTGCTCTTCGATTTTCTGAATAAACTGAGCCAAATTCATACTTTCGGATTTTCTCATAAGTTTCACAACCATCAAATATGTTCCCCACTTGTTTTGTGGTAATGCTTCAGCTAGTTTGTCAACCCACTCATCATCATCTTTCTCAATCTTCAACCTACCCATTTCTAAAACCAAATGACAATATCTATCTATAGTCTGCTTGGTTGTTTCATGATCAAATGCAGTAAACATATCAAATGATTTCTTCAATAATGCCTTCTTGTTCTTGATCATATCAGCACTCCCTCTGAATTTCTGAATCAACGCTTCCCAGATGGATCTAGCAGTTCCGTTATGTTGAAGTAAGACAAAGATGTCTTCTTTAACTGCTTGCTGAAGGATGCTGATCATCATCTTCTCACTTGTGTATTTCAATTTATCAGCTTCAGTAAAATCATTGAAACCTTTTTCCATGCCGCGTTCATTCTTTGGTTTCTCATAGTCTTTCAGTAAAGAACACCATGCTTCGAATCTGTAAGCTTGAACCCAATTCTCGAATCGATTTCTCCATCCCTGAAAATCTTCAATGTACATGAGTTTCGGCGGTTTTTGATGAGTGCCCGACTCATTCTCATTATACAACGCTTCAGCAGGAGTTACAGGGGCAACAGGTGTCGCGAATGCATTGTAGAACTCTTCAGCCATGTTTCAAAGCGCAAATGATGCTTCGGGAAATACCTGAAAACACACAAGCAAAAACACAATCAGTTTAAAAATTTATCAATTAATGGAAACGAACTGGTACTCGAACTGATGAATATTCTGTGCAGACTGAAGATTTGATAAACTGTGCGAACTGAACGTTGACCAACTGTGCGGACTGAATGACAAAAACGACTGATCGAACCGTGTGAATCGACTGAACTTCAAACCTTGTAACCTGATTATTGACAACAGACAATCTTGAAATTCAAATGAGCCGAAAATGTGACAGGGGTTTTGTATGGGCTGCTATCAATGAAATATGTCGAATTGAATCAAGAACTGTTTTGTGCCAACAACCTTTTTTAATATAAAAATTTGGCCGATTAAATGGTGGGCTTTCTAATAGTTACCACTTATATATCCAAATGAGACTATGATAGGTCTAATGAATCCAAATGGGCGGTGGACAAAAATAATGTCAGATGGCGGCAACTGATGTATGACTTGGACAAATTTGGCTGAGTCACATGAATGCAAGTGGGCGGTGGATTTAAAATCAGGTAGTGGGCGGTAGTTTGGATTATGGGCTTATGGGCGGTAGTGGGCGATTGGTTTAATGGGGAGGTGGATAAAGATGTCAAGTAAATTGTCTACCCACCCAAAATAAGTGGATTGGGCGGTGGAATATCAAGAACTACAATTGGACCAAGTGGGCGGTGGGTAATCAAAAATTTTTAAGTGGCCGACAATCTCATTACCCAAAGAACATCAATTAAAATGACAGTGTAATGGGGCAGTGCACAAGGCCGACAATTTGGTGGGCTTTTCTATTAATCTTGGGCGGTTAATTTTTGTTTTTAATGATCTGTCAAATACACAATAATTGGGTGGTGATAAAATCCTTAAGAGCGATCCACGTATATGATATGAACAAATGAACGGTTCAATTAAGAGCGGTCCACGTATGTTATACTTTTGAGCGATCCTAAGTGAAAGTTTGGAGCGGTCCTGGATATGATTTCAGAATATGTCAGACCGCTTATTTTGCACTCGCTTTTAAGGCATGCAAGTCAAATCGCTTTTATGAACATTGTATGAATCGCTTATATGAACTGTTATTACGAGCGGTTCCAAAATTTTACCAAATGAGCGATCCAACAGGTATTTTCGAGCGGTTCCAGACAATATTTTCGAGCGGTTCCAGACGTGATGTCAGCAAACACGAACCGCTTTTTAAGCAAAAATTCAATTTTAATCAAATTTAAGCCGAATTAAGGTCTGAAAATTTCCAGGTTTTGTTAAATCATCATTCCGCACATAATATGTAAATTTGAAGCAAATTTGACCGTAAAAAGTTGCGTTTTTCGAAAAAGAAGGGTGTAGAAGCAGAAAAATGATGAAAAACAAGCTGAATATGCGAGATCTCCTCCTCCTTGGCTCTGATACCAATTGTAGGATCGGATTTCGACCTAAACGAGTCGTTCGGAAGAGCTCAACTCCGTTTCAGAGGCGGAAACAAGGAAACGGATGCGTACACAGCTTGTATTACACTCTAAACCTCTTGTATATTGATTTAACAATGTATTCAATTACAAGGAAAACCGGCAATACCTCGGTACCAAATCTGAACAACCGTTACAAATGAAATGACAATGAAAGTATTTATAGTATTTTAGAATCGCTCCTAATGACCGTGTACACAAAAGCGGTTCCAACAGTTGTCGAAAAAGCGATTCCACATGTGAATAAAAAGCGGTTCCACAAAGTTGACCATATAAGCGATCTTCTTCATTGACTTTCCATCCTTTTGTCTTCTAATGAATGCATATCATTGGCCCTTTGTTTGGTGAAGTCTTATTGGACCTCCATTTGGTCCACTTACAAAATAGCCATGTTATCATAATTGTTCTTTTGTCGATTGTTGGCTTTTTGACATGTGATGACATGTGATGACATCACATGTGATGTCATCAAGATGATGTCACATGTGATGTCATGTCTGACCAGATCCGCAACGAGACCGATACTCGACATTAGACGTAGTCGACAGATGACTGCACCAACAAGTTTTTCCTGAACTCGGAATCTTTCCTGTACTCAGAATTTCCCTTTTTTCTTCTTGTCAGATCGATGAGAGCTCTCCTCATCTCTTTCCTGATAGACTTATTCCTGATTGCATCTAAAGTGAGGGATAAGGATAAGTCCACCACGGACCTATATGTGGTAAGCCTAGATGCTTTAACATTTCCCTTAATTTCTGGTGCTAGGCCTCCAATAAAACTGTAGGATCGTTTTCAGACCTGAACGGGTCAATCAGAAGAGTTTTTGCTCGATACGAGAGGCAGAAACAAATGTATCAAGTTCAATTCAGCTAGATATTCACTTTAAACTGTCTTTTGATTGATTTGACAATGATTTACAGCGAGTCGACACTTCGGCAGCAGTTCGGTACTGAAACCAGAAAGTTGGATCGACTTCAAACGAAATCAGAAGGCACCTATATATAGGCAAGGTAATTTCACATGGAATTGCCCAAGCGAAATTAGGTTTCACACGAAATCAAATTTCGTGCGAAATCACCATGTAATTTCGTACGGAATTATCAATCTGTAATTTCGTGCGAAATTACCTCCCAACCTATTTTTGACATAATTCTCGAATAACGTGCCCTGATCCATCTAAATACATACAAGACTCGATACAAGACGAAGTCGACAGACGGATGCACCAACAGGATCCCCCTCGGATGTTGACGAAGTCTTCGGTGTCGAGTCTTCAATCTTCAGTCTTTATCAGTCTTCTCGAACTCTTCCGAAATATCTAACAATGTAAAGCATCCTCAAAATTCTCTCTTGTTTTTATCAGCACCAACAGATAACCTCCCCTCGGATGTTGATCTAATCTTCAATCTTCTCTTTTTCTCTTGATCAAATCTCTTGATTCCTTAAGTTCATTAGCATCAGCAGTTTGCGTGAACACATCTTCCAGGATCAGAATCTGGCTCGTTTCATCTACAGACTCCCCCAATATACTGGGATTAAGATCATGACCTGGCACACACTCTGCTTTAGGAATCGAAATCTGGCTTACCTGCACATTCTCTACCTCACCATAAATTTTACAAATTTTAAATTTGACAAATTTATGTTCTCTGTTTACCACTTGTAGAACATGAATTCAACAGATGAATTAAAATCACTTGCAGGAATTAACCAAATAAATGATTTAACAAATTTAATATCTGATGAACCACTTGTAGACAAAATATTCAAAAAACTTTTCTCATTATAAACACAAACTCCCCCTCACGAAATGTTCATCATGTTTAGCACTCGGAATTTTGAAAATCAGCTTTTCTACATCAGTTGTCGAAAATCTTTTTGGATTTTTCAAAATTTTATGCTAAAACACGCTTAAACTCTTTTTGGATTTTTGGATTTAATGAAATGCAATAAAGAAATATATACAAACAATATTTTTGTGAGTTTGTGTAAGAGAATCATATCAGTTTATGAGACAAATCACTAACACCGTTAAGCTTTAAACATTTTAAGTTCTAAACAATTCACCTAGATTGTCAATATATTGATCCACTTAAATTTTCACACAAAGTTCAACTGTTTCGAGATACGAGATTAATGTTTTAAGCACTTAAACATATTCGAGTGTCCCACCTCAGTATATACTCCCATATCCAGACTTCTATATTCAGTCTTACAGGTGAATGTACACTAATGATATATGTCCATGGGTAAATGCGAGACCGTGAGAGCTCAGTCTAGAACTTCCGTTCGTACAAAGAGATGACGGCTCGTCTTTAGGTGTGTCCCGTTTGGGGATCTCTTCTTCAACAGCACATGATTAGCATTTTTCAATGTTTCATCATTTTTGTACTGAGGGCTGGCTTTAAGATTAAAGCAAATGCAAAGCATTATACGAGGACTAGGCTATTGCTCCCGCAAAATCAGAAGTCCTGGTATAATACCCCAGAGATCACCACGCACAAAGACCTAGTATGTCAGAAATAGAATCTTTCAAACAAGATTTCGGGGGTTACCCATATATCCAAGAGATGTTCCCCACGAGATAAGTAAGTTTGATTTTTATGTTTATATCTCGAAAACAATCTACTTAATGTGTAAAAACCTACTGGCATATCCACAGTGAGATCGTTTATCACCTTTTCTTTACAATTCTTTAGCGTGTTATGATAGTCCACCGATGTACTATCATTTCCTCTTTTTACAACAAAACTCATTTTTGAATTTTTATCATGTTTTTGACTTTTTCAAATTTTCTCATGTTTTTGGATTATCTGAAATTTCTTACTCCCCCTAAAATTCAAAATCATTTAAAGAAAATTTGAAAATAAACTGTACCCGAAAAACTGACAATTGTTGTGAATTGCTTCAATTCACCATTCACTTGGCAAAAACAATCAGAACTCCCCCTTACAACAAACTATTTTCCCATTATGATTTCAAAACACTTAAGTTTGTTTTAATCAAAATGGTTTTTCCGGAAAATTAGTTTTGTTGATTTTCACAAACCACTTATAGGTTGGGGATTCATTCATCACATTGTTTTCAACCACTTGTAAAGATAAAATATGACAATTTCAAGAAGAACTACCACTTGTAGAAAATCAAGTACAACTTAATGTCCCTGATTAACCACTTGAAGATCGAAATATCACAATATCCAACCTGTGAATTTCTCAAGAAAGATGCCGATTCCTACTCCCCAATTACCAACCTGTGAATTTCTCAAGAAAGATGCCGATTCCTACTCCCCAATTACCAACCTGGGAGTTCCGGCAAGTCAGGTTTTTCAGTTAAAGAGATTCTCCCAAGCCTGACTGACCTTGGGAGATTCCGAGTTACCACCACTCGGTTTCTTTCTTTTCATTTTCTTCTCATAATATTCCTTTACCCCTTTGACTTTCCCATCAATCATTTTTCCAAAAAATATGTTTCACTTTGGGGTTAAAGGCTTTTTCAACATCCAATTCTTTCTTTTCAGAAAAGAATTGATTTGAAATCTCAACTTTGCCCACTTTTTGTTTAAAATTTTCAGCTCGCAATGGTGGAAAGTTTGCATCATCCAATTGCAGAACTGAATTTTCATCTTTTGAATCAATTTATGGCTCCTCTGACTTTGTGGAATCAGATTCATCGCCCGAAGATAGCTCCTCTGATTTTGATGAATCAGAATCATTGCTAGAACTATCATCAGATCTCTTAACAACCCATTTTTTATTGTCAAGTTTTGTTTTTCTCTTGTAAAACCTTTTTGAACATTCACCAACCTCAAATTTTGAATTTTTGAAAACTATAAACGGTTTAGTTGGTGATTCATTTTCAACCATCTTTTCTTTCATTTTAAGAGACACTCCCTATTTTGATTGTATTGCCATTGGACAATTCTTAGCAATATGTCCAATTGTTTTGCATTGAAAACACATTCTTGTCTCTTTCTTCTGAACAGCTTCATTCTTTATTTCATCTTGCTTCTTTGCAATGAACTCTCTGTTTGATTGCTTCCAGAATGAACTTTTCTCCTCTTCTTTCGAGCTTGCTCCTGAAAGAAATATAGTTTTTGGTTTATAAATTTTTTCATTTTTATGATTTTCTGGTGGAATAAATCCTAAACCCTTCTTTTTGAAATTACCGTTATGGTTTGGTTTCTTTTGAAAACCAGAACCAGAACTGTAACCCTTTTTCTCGTTTAATCTTTGTTGTACTCTTGAGGTGTATTTTTAGGTTTTTCAGAAAGATTTACAACTTTTATTTCAGAAATATTAGTTTCTGTTAATTTGAAAACCTTTTTAATCATTTCAGTTTTGACACCTCTTATTGGAAATTCTTCATCAGAATATAATTTGTCAGAATTATTCAAAGTGTATGCCACTTTGAACTTTTCATCATTCACATTAGATTTTGATAACAGAAATTCTTTATTGTAAACTCTTTTGCCCTGTTTGGAGTTTTGACTTGACGTGTCTGACTCAGACTTTGACTCTGATTTTGACTCCGACTTTGACTCCTCTGTTTCATCTTTATCCAACACCTGATCGACCACTTTCTTTATTAACTCGGACTCATGATCAGTGTCAGATGACGTAAACGTGACATCAATGTTTTCTGGCAAATCAACTGAAGACTCAGACTCCCACTTTAAATTTGTTTCCTTTTCGACTCTTTCTGAATTTGGATTTCATGGCGAATATCCATTTTCA
This sequence comes from Helianthus annuus, assembly GCF_002127325.2. Lineage (NCBI taxonomy): Eukaryota > Viridiplantae > Streptophyta > Magnoliopsida > Asterales > Asteraceae > Helianthus > Helianthus annuus. The sequence continues at coordinate 133,029,363 of NC_035447.2, forward strand.
AGCGGGGGTGGACATTTGTTGTAACTGACACTCCGTTTCTTACCAGAAATCTTCACTTCAGTATCCTTTTCTTTTCAGAATTCTTCTCTTCAGATGTAACTTCTTCAAACGCCTTCATGCCTTCAACAGTTGGATAAATCCTGTCAATGACATAAGAAGTACATGAGTAACTTTTTAACAACCTATTTACCATTTCTGTCTCAATTCTTTGAGTTTCTAGTTTTTGTTCCAACACAACACATTTTTCAATGTAATTGTTGACAACTCTTTGCTTTGTCATGAAAGCTCCTTGAAGTGTCTTCATGGCTGTTGCTTGTTCATTGCTTGTTTGATTGTACAGATTCATTGATTTGTTTAGAACATCATAAGACTCTTTCAATCTGTTCATGTTGTGAATCAAATTATTGTTTTGCTTTTTCACTGCTTCACAATTCTCACATTTTAGTGGAATCTTTCGTGCATCAGCTTCTTCTTCAACTTTGAAAACTGGAACTTCTTTTACTTTTCTCTTTATAATAGGGACTTCTTCATCATCACTGCTGACTGGTGTTTTAATTTTCTTCTTTTTCTTTTTAGCTTTTTCATCATCATTGTCACTCTCCCCCATCCTTCTCAAATGCTCTTCCATTCTTCTGGCATAATAATCATCATCATTATCACTGTCTTCAGCAACTCGAGCAACAAAAGCTTTGGCTTCTAAAATTTCTTTATCCAGACAATAAGTATCCCAGCTAAAATTTTCCCAGCTAAAACCTTCTGGTAGTTTTTCATCATCTTGATCTATCAGAAATGCTTTACTATCAGCTGAAATATATTTATCCCAACTGGATCCTTTTGTTGATTTGTTATCCTCTTGATTCACCATACAAGCTCTCTTTGATGATTCCTCGATTGCCTTCTTAGCATGTGCAGTTTGTGGTTCTTGTTGATGTGACTGTTGAGCAACTTGATGATAGATCGCCTTCCGATAATAATCATTGTTGTTGAACGGATTTTGAGCTCCACTTGCTTTGCGATTCGTGCACTCTCTCTTGAAGTGTCCTTTTTCCCTGCAACGAAAACAAGTAACTTTAGATTTATCAAAACCTAAAGTAGAAACATTTGCATCACGGAAATCATCTCTTCCCGTAATTTGTTTAAACTTTTCAGCTCTCCTCTACACACTCACCAAACACCACTTTATATCCATCAATTCCATCTCCTCAGCATCAATCTGATCGTAATCCTCTTTTGTTAACATTGGATTCCCGATCCTTCCTGCCACTAAACTCCCATAGGACTCTAAAACAGTTCCCAACAAAGACATGTGACTTTTTGCAACTTCTTCTGAATAATCCTGATCATTCTCAAGATTCAATACAATGTTGCATTGTAACTTCTTGCCATTCTTGGTTGCTGACAAGTTTGGATCAAATGATGGATATGACGAAAAACTTGTTTTGTTGTTTAATCCTTTAGATGAACCTCCCGATGAACTCTTTGCATTGAATGCAGTCTCAACCTTTGGTGACATGTTGGTTTTATCATTCAACCCTGCTTTGTAATAAAGCCCAATATCTTTTTCACCATCAAAATCTTTCATTCTAGAAATCTTCCTTTGTTCCATTTCTTGAGCTTCAAGCTTTTCAATGAACTTGCTCAGTGTCAAATTGCTAAAATCTTTCTTATTTCTCAACATCATGAGGTATGTGCCCCAAGTTTCATGTGGCAATGCATCAGCCAGTTTCTCAATCAATTCTTCATTATCCTTTGTGATGCTCACTCTCTTCATGTTGACTAACAGATTGCAATATCTTTCGATGATCTGCTTAGTGCTCTCAGTTCTCAACCCACGAAATAGATCAAATTCTTTCTTTAAAAGCGATTTTTTGTTTTTGATCATTTCTTTACTTCCTACAAACTTTGATTTTAAAGCTTTCCAAATAGGATACGCAGTTCCATTGTGTTGCAATAAAACCAAGATATCTTCCTTAACAGCTTGATGTAAAAGACTAGTCATCATCTTTTCATCTTTGTATTTCTTGTTCTCTTCAGCACTAAGATCTTTAATTGCAATAATCTCCTCATCATCATTCATTGGTCTAACATATTTCATTTCAACACATTCCCAAGCATCCAAGTAATTTGCTTGAACCCAATTCTCAAATCTTTCTTCCCATCCTTTATACTCCTCGATATTCATGAGCTTAGGCGGTTTCTGCATGGTACCCGTTTCATTTTCTAACAATGTGTGTTGTGCAATGGTAATCGGAGTAGCAAAGGCGTTATAAAATTCTTCTTCCATGTTTCGGTTTTCAGAATCTCACAAACAGTCAGTTTCAAACGAAATTATCTTTCAAGCGAAATATCCTTTGGTGCGAAATTAACCCTTTCAAACGAAATAACCACTTTGGTGCGAAATACACTAATTTCGTGTGAAATAACACACTTTCAAACGAAATATGTAATTTCGTGTGAAATTATGAAACGAAAATACAGCTTGATGCGAAATTGCTAATTTCGTGTGGAACTCTTCAAACGAAATTACAATTTGATGCGAAATTAGGCTATTTCATGCGAAATTAAACCCTTATTTCGTGCGAAATTATGCTGATGTCATCATCTCGAGCTGAATTTTGTCAAATTGATCAAGTTTTAGTTCGATTTTAAGTCTGAAACTTTCAAGGGTTTGTTAAAGCGAAATTAAACCCTTATTTCATGCGAAATTAAACCCTTATTTTGTCAAATGTATCAAGTTCAATTCAACTAGATACACTTTAAACTGTCTTTTGATTGATTTGACAATGATTTATAGCGAGTCGACACTTCGGCAGCAGTTCGGTACTGAAACCGGAAAGTTGGATCTACTTCAAACGAAATCAGAAGGCACCTATATATAGGCAAGGTAATTTCGCGTGGAATTGCCCAAGCGAAATTAGGTTTCACACGAAATCAAATTTCGTGCGAAATCACCATGTAATTTCGTATGGAATTATCAATCTGTAATTTCGTGCGAAATTACCTCCCAACCTATTTTTGACATAATTCTCGAATAACGTGCCCTGATCTATCTAAATACATATAAGACTTGATACAAGACGAAGTCGACAGACGGATGCACAACAAAAACGCGCTATACGTTTAGGTTCAGGGGTGACTAAATAGGGAACCAGGCGGGACATGGTGTTGAAACTTGTCACGTATGCCTGGCAATCTAAATTCTTCATGACCAGAGTCAAGAAGTCTGTTTCGATCTTTTCTACCTCATGCTGAGGACAAAAATTTTTCCTTGATCAGTGCAACAAATTGCTCCCATGACAAGTTATAAAGCGGGATCTTCCCTGTGGCTTGGATCAATGATCTCCACCATGCCAACGCTTCTCCTTTGAATGATTGTGAAACAAATTTCACAATATCCTGCTCGGCACCACCACTGATGTTTACTTCAGTATCCATCTCATCAACCCTTTTCCTACAATCGATGGCTCCTTTTTCCTGTAAAGTCCCTTGGTTTGCAAGAGACAAAGTATTTATAAGAACAGGTCTTAACACGTGGCTCCTGATTGAGCACAATTTGTTTGGATGGGACACTCCTCTGGTTCGACGAATGATGGGAATCATCCTTATGAGATGTATGTGTCTTAGAAGGTGGCTCCGTATGAGGTGCAGACTGAGTCCTGGTGCGAGTACTGCTTGATTCTTTAAATTGTCTGTCAATGGCTCTAGTGACAGCATTATCTATCATTTCTTGTAGATCTATACCCATTACATTCATTCTGGTGTTGTCATTCCTCATATTGGAATGACTATTAACCTCATCTAATTCAAGCATGCTGAAGCTTGTTTTCTATAAAACAATTGTCAATATTTTATTCAGAGGTTACTATAGAATCATCATTTTTGATGGTTCATTAACCATGGTAACTATAAACCACATTGGTTAATTTACTTAGGATTTTCTTTATAATTTAACCCTAGTTATAAATCATTAAGGAAATTAGAGTGGCACAAGAGGCCTAGTCACAAGGACAGTTTTAAAATTCTAAGCCATGATCTTATAGGATTGAGGCATTAAGGTTTGAACATAGTTCATTACCTTTCTTGACAGGGAGTCAAAGACTAAAACTGTCTTTTGTCTTTTATGACAATAGATATAGCCCGTAGGCGCTTCATCACTAATGGATGTTTTATGATATGATCATTTATTTGATGATTTGAGCCATGATTTTCTAAATCACTAGGCTAGATAAGAAATTGGAAGAATCCAATATAAGGATGACTATTGTGATTTTCCTCGAACCACATTTGTCAAGAGTGCTAACACGTTCTTAGGTGTTAACAAGGATCTATTATCTTAAAAAGGCTTTACCATTACAGCCATGTCTAAAATGACATATAGGCTAGGTTATACCTTTAAGGTTTTCTTTGAGATTTAATGGCAGAGCAATAATAAATCGAAATGATGTTATGATTTAGGACATAATACATATGTATATGTTTAATACCAAAGTAAATTTCAAAAAGGAAACTTTTTCATAGAAAGTCTTAAAGAATTACAATAATTGCCCTAAACAGGTCTTAAACAAAGAAATTCGCCCACACAGGGACTTAAAAGATATATATGTCCTTATAGGGACTACTAGAGAAATGAAATATAACAAAGGGAGTTTCTTCTTCATTTTATTTCTGATAGTTTTCTCCTTGGTTCACTGTGTGCGGTACGGATATAGGAAGTTTTGTGGGTAGTCGAAATCTTCCATATTAGGAATCTTTGCAAAAGTGGAATCCAAGGATTTTATGGTTAATAAATAATATGGATCACGAATAAGGTCAGGACAGGTATAATCCAAGTTTGGGATTCCAAGACTTGGAGGTAAGAAATATGGGTCCTTTGGGTCCATAGGTATTATCTTTGGAGTGGGAGCTTTAGGGACGACTGGTATGAACTCCTCTGATGTTGGCTTCTCATTTGAAGTTTCAAAAGTCTTGGGTACAGAATTTGAAATATGGTCAATGGGTTCAACTGGTTTGATTTTTGGGAATGGGTTCAAAAGGTCCTTTCTCCATACTGGTCGTACGCTAATTCGAGCTGTGGTACGAAGCTTAACATTCTTAGATGTGACAACTGGCACACAAAACCGGTAATTTCCGTACAGTTTAATTATTATTTAATATCTACAATTATGTGCTTAAATGTCAAAACTGTCTGATTTCATGCTATACTTGTGAATTCATGCACATTTTATACTTCAAATATTGCTTTATACATTACTTTTAGCGTTGCGTCAGAAAGACTAGTAAACTCACTGGTAAGACACATTATGTCAGTAGCTCTGCAGAAAGCAGTCAGATAATAGAATTAGGGCCTAGGAGTAGGTCCAACGTCTAAAATACATTAAAACCCAAGTATGGATACAAGGGTTAACATATAAACTTTCCGGAAGCTAAACTATGCACTAAAAATCACCCGAAACTCACATTAAATGCGGAATTCAGCATAAATCAACATAATTCAGCAATAATTCAGCTTTTAACACAATAATATCATGCAAAATCTATGTTTTATTGTCCAAAATAACTTACAAAGTGTCGGGAATTAAAACTGCCATAAAAAGTGCTTTATACGTAGTGAAACTGCGCAATTCAGCACTTTAACGAACCATAACGAACCGAACAACCGGACAATAACCGGGACATCAAAATTTGACTAGAAGTAATGTTTTTATGATATTAATCTAGTATTGATACTAGAACACCTTAAAAATCATAAAAACAGCTAAACACACTTAAACTTACTTAAGCCTTATCATTTGCACTTTCAACCTTCAACTTTCAAAATTTTACATTTTACCCCCCCCCTTCACCAAATCCGGCCCTATGGGTCCCACATGGGGTGTGTATTTCTGACACGCCCCGAAAACCCGACACGAACCTAACACGAAATTCGTGGGTTTAGGTTTAGTCTAAACGGGTTCGGGTCAGTTTCAGGTTGAACCCGCGAACACGTTTAGGTTAACGGGTCAGGTTCGAGTCAACCTGGTCGGGTTGGCGGGTTGACCCGTTTAACACATTTATACTATATTATATTTTTGTACAATATATTTTATGTCATAAATTAAATGAGGTGTGTATTTTATGCAATGATTATAACTTAAAAAGAGAAATTAACATAGATTTTATAATTTAGACATGATATTATTATATATATTTATGTTTTTTAAGTAAATTTTAATTTTAATATATTAATTTCCGAAAAAAAAATAAAAAAATTCGGGTTAAGCAGGTCGTGTTCGGGTCAACCCACGAAACTTCGGGTCGTGTTCGGATTCTTATGTATGATACGATTTTCGGGTTCGAATCGGGTTCGGGTTTGTGTAAAATTTTCGGGTTCGGGTCGGGTTGAACCCGCCAACCCGTGAACACGACCCGTTTAGCACCCCTAGATTTTAGTTGATTTTATTTGATTATATTAGAACTTATGCCAAGGAATATTCTACAAATATACCATACAGTAGATATGGAAAATCTTTATAAATCTTAAACTAATCACACTCACATTCACTTCACCTTCTCCCTTGTTTCTTCTTCCTTGCTCTCGGCTCAAACCCACACAAATACACCCACCATTTTCACTTAATTTCCTAGCAATCCAAGGCCATTAGAAGGTGTAAGAAGCTCATTTAGGAAGGTGTATGGTGCTAGAACTTGAAGGACCACCTTGTGGAGCTTTTAACCTCTTGATTTCTTCTTTGTTCGTCACCTTCATTTTGTGCCACTTCCCTAGCCATTAGAGCTGGTAGTAAGCTTCTTGATTACTAATTTAAGTCATGTTTATGTTATGTACAAGTTTCACCATCTAAACGACTTAACTTCTAATGTTAAAAATGAAAAGATTTAACATAATCATGAAAAAAATAAGTGTTGCATGAAATTTTAGTGTATGTAATGAAGTTGTTGATATGGTATCTTGTGTTTATGATTAGATCAAGTATATTAAAGCTTGGATCTACCAAGTTTAAGCATGGATCTTGAAGGATCCATGGTTAAACTTGAAGGTGAACATGTGAAGCATAATGTGAACTTGAAATATGAATTTTTGGGCATAAACTTGTAATTTTGAAGTGATAAAGTATGTGTAGAATTAATTTTTGAAACTAAAACTCATGGAAAGTTTGTTAAAAATATAACATAAAGCTTGTTTTGAAATATCTAAAGATATTAAGCATGGATCTTGAAAGATCCATGGGTAAACATGAGATTAAAAACAATGATCTTTCTAATAAACATAAAAATGGTTTTAGAAACATGATTTACAAACTTTGAAACCATTAAACTCATGGATGATTTGGTTAGTAAAATAAAGTCTTATAAAAAGTTGGTTAAAAATTTACAAGAACACTTATTTTGGAAAGATCACCTTATGTAAAGTGTAGATCTAAAAGACTTAACATGTTTAACAAGAATCAAGTTCACCATGATGTTTCATATGAAGAAAATGGCTAAATTGCATTTTTCGTCCTTTATGTTTCAGGGTTTCTGCAGGCGCTATCCTTTAAGTTTAAAAATTACACTCTATGTCCTTTATGTTTGCAACCTATAACAGGCGGTGTCCTTTCTCACAAACCCAGTTAACTTTTAATGTTAAAACCCCTTGTCTCTCTCAACTTCAAACATGAGGGACCTGTTATGTAAAAAAGTGAAACATTAAACAACAAAACAAAAGCATCAGCAGCCATCTTCTACGTTTATCCGGCCAGCAATTTCGCCGGATTCCGGCAACTCTTCTTCCCATGTTTATTCCCCTGTTTATTCACAAACATGCCTCCACCATTCCCAAAACACACTCTAAATCAACAATCTTCTTCACCAAACAATATCACAGCTGAAGCTAATTTTCCCAAACCTGCAACTCGACCGACTGACTCCAAAAACCTCCAGTTGCTTATTCTAATCTATCAAATTCAGGCGAACACAAACAAATTAGATCGGAAAATTTGTTCAGAACTCAACCAAAAACAATCATAAACAACATTTTTAATTTCGAATCAGATCCGGAACGAAATTCAACGTGATGCGTTTTTTCCCAAACCTGAAACATGCGTATCACCATCATCGTACCACCATCATCTTCATCGCCGTTTCACCATCATCTCACTCCGTCAGATCCCACCGGAGCCGCTCCTCCATCATCGTATCACCATCATCTTCATCGCCGGCGGTCCACGCCGGCTCTCTCTCCCACCTTCGTTCTTCTCTGTCTCTTTCTCTCCCATCCTCACTCTCTCTTGATCTAGATTGTGTGCAGGTGGAAGTCGAAGGTGCTTGTCGGAGAAGAAACAGACGCCGGAGCGCCGGCCGTACCCAGCTCCGGTCGGATCTGACGGAGTGAGAGAAGAATGTGTGCAGGTGTGCGGCTGTGGAAATTCATAACTTCTTTCAATTCTTCGGTTCTAGATCTGGGTTTTCTTCAATTACTGTTTTTTCATCTTCTTTGGGCCTTAAATTTTGATAAAGTTGGGGAACTAGGGTTTGGTTTGTGATTGATGAGATGAAAGAGGTGAAAAAGAAAACCTCTTCTGGGTGTTTGATTATTAACAACAAGGTTACTGATAGTGTTGATTTAGGGGAATTTGAGACCAAGGAAAGGGGATTGGTTGTGTTTGAGTTTGATGAGTATGATGGGTTGGATGATAATAGGTATATGAAGGATACTGATGATGGCAGGTATAGGTGGATTGATTCCAATCGGAAGAGTGGGAACGAATGGAGTCCCGGAATGTGTGCAGGTGTGCGGCTGTGGAAATTTCAAGTATTTTTATACATTTAGTCATAGTAGTTTCACTTTTTTACATAACAGGTCCCTCATGTTTGAAGTTGAGAGAGACAAGGGGTTTTAACATTAAAAGTTAACTGGATTTATGAGAAAGGACACCGCCCGTTATAGGTTCCAAACATAAAGGACATAGAGTGTAATTTTTAAACTTAAAGGACAGTGCCTGCAGAAATCCTGAAACATAAAGGACGAAAAGTGCAATTTAGCCTGAAGAAAATAGTATATGTTGTTGATGATTGTTGTTGAAAATTGTTTTGATGATTGAAAAGAAAATAAACACATGTTTTGAAAACATGGGAAACCTCCATTTTTAGGGGAAACTATGTCAAAATTTTTATAAAATTTTAACACTTAGAAAAATATAAGTTTGGGGGAAACTTATTCCCTAAAAATTCACCTAAAAATATTTACCAAGGTTTCCTTAATTTTTGTGTAAAATGTCAAGTTAAGAAAATGATGATTTCTTCAAGTTAAAAATTGATATTAAGTAGGTATATTTTTGGAAAAAATATATATATTTATTGATCACCAAATCTTGTGCTAAGTGTATATTATGTGTATTATATGTAGTAGTGTATTAGGAATTGAAAATACACTAAATACTCCTAAGAAGTAAAAATACAAAATACACATACAAAATACATGAGAATACATAAGAATCACATGGACAAATACAAGAAAATATATTTATCAAAATATATTTCTTAACATATTATTTAACTTGGACAAGTTATGAACTTAAAATATATTTTTGGACGAAAATATATAACTCGGGTGGATAACAAGAATAAAAACATATATATTTTATAGCATGACAAACTATATATATATATATTTCATACAAGTCTTAAAAATATATTATTTTTAAGAAATATAATTCTGGAAAGTAATAAAAATCAAAGTATTGATTTTTGGTGAAAAATACAAAATACTTATATTTATTTTTGGAAAATAATATAAGTAACATACACAGTTAAAAATATAAATTATTTTTTTAACAACAAAGAACATATACATAAAAGATGGTGACTTGTACTTGTGCGATACAAGTCTAGTGGCTAACATTAATAGAACACGTATAGGTCACGACGCTACCGGTGAAGTTTACGACGCAGGAAACGCAAAGTTGTGAGTTCATGTCCCCACTTTTAAACTTTTACATGTTTTCTAAACTTCGGGAAAATACATGTGTTATGGTATGGTGAATACTAAAACTAAGGAATGATACTTTAGATCATGTCACGAATAGGGTGCCATAAGCACCATTAATCAGTTACATACCAAGACCGCGGAACAAAAGGTTAGATCTAATGGGTTTCAGGCAACCACACTCTTGGCCACTCTTTTACCAAGCAGTGCTTTTGTGTCTCTAGTCGTGAATAGACAGTCGTGGATCGACAACTAAAAATGCCTATGGTTTGGATGCTTCCTATGTCGTGTCACATGTTAATAGCCTTGCAAACCATTAAGGGATCTTGATTTCCTTACATTTACAGAAATACTTGAAATTACATACCATGTTTTCCATAACGAATGCTTAAATGTTTTCACAAATATGCATGAATTCACACCAACATTATGTTGACGATTTTTCCAAAACTCACATGTATTTCATGTAACTAAGTTGGATGTGCGCGCAGTCTTACTCCTGCTCCAAGATGTCGCTTTTGTTTTAGTCATGTCGTGTCAAGACTCCAATGCCTGTTTTTGTGGGATTTGGTTTCTAAATTCCATCTTGTGTGGGATATAAGAATCAAAACCTTCATGTTTGTCTTTAAAATAAGGTGTAGACTTTTCAGACAATATGTTGTCTTGTGATGTAAACACTTAACCTATGTTATGTTTTAATTATGTAATGTTAATGGCATTTGGAGTTATTTTACGAGCATGTAGTATGTTTACCTTTCGTATGCAATGAGAACTTTTCAGGATCACACCTCGTGCTTCCGCCTTAGAAAGGGGTGTGACATTAGACTTCGGGTTTGGAGAGCTTCCACCAATGGCAGCTTTGCTCGGCGACACGTTCCTGAAATACACAAATATCGAAAACAATACATACATACAACAGGGATGAGATCATTCCTAGTTCATGTCTAGACTCGGAAGTCAAGGAATGTGCTACTATGTCATTGAGATTAAACACAAAAGGCTAGTGTTTAATTCACTCAATGTTGGCTCTGATACCAACCTATCACACCCCGATATTTCCACGTGTTACCGGTGGGCCCGGTGGGGAGTATCGTGACGTAGTTGATATCAACATAGTCAATTAATCACAGTTTAATGCACAGCGGAAGTCTAAAAGTAAAATATTACAAACCGAATCGAAAGTATAATAAAATATTACGCAATGGTTGTAAAGTGGAACCACAGGGGGATCTAAAAAAGAAGAAATATTGTTCAATAGATTTTAAGCATCAAAAGCTTGCAAGACTCTTTATCTGATACTAGGAGTAGCCAGCCCATTACGCTTAGTACCTACACTTAACCTTTTTAGAAAATAGGTCAGTTTACACTGGTAAATACAATTAACCGACTCATTTGAAAATATTTTAAGAAAATTGATTTAAATGCACAAGGCAAAAATAATCTTTTATAACTTGGGACAATTATTTAAAAATAATCTTGTATACAGATTTATATGTTTGTCATCCATTCAGTAGCCCGGGTTAGAAGTACCGGGTTAAAGATTAATAGACACGCCACTAATATAATCCCACGGAGAGTTATCCTCAACGAGTGGTTATATCTTTTACATACGCACTGTCAGGTGTATGCCTACACCCCGTGCTTAAGTTGTGACCATTCCTAATGAATGAGCCGAGGATATCCAGCACACGTCATTAACCCCCCAAAGGCATTGCATCAAACAAGACATACTAAAACGGGTTATGTTGGTGCACTTACGTCTGCTGACTACGTCTTCCATCGAGTCTTGAAGTTAAACAGATCAAACATGGCATGGAAACCTAGAAATAGGAGTTTGTAATAGGTCCGCTTATTAGTCACTAGGTTAGGTCCGCTTTTGTGTCATGTTTAGGTCTAGGTTCGCTTTTATGTACATCAACAGGATCGCTTATAGGTCAGTTCGCTTATATGGTCGTCCATATAAGCGAACCATCTATGCTATATATAGGGGGTGTGTTATGAGCGAACTAAGTAGTCGGAAAACACATAGTTGATGGTGTATTGGTTCCGGTACTCTGCCGAAGTGCTGTCAAACCTTGTAATCGTGCATTTGATCAATAATACAGCAATATTAAAGTGAATACAGCTTCAATAGCACCGAATTATTAGTTTCCGCCTCTTAATTCGGATACGAACTTCTCTGAACGACTCAAATAGGGCCGAGAACGATCCTAAGGTTATCTCAATGATTTAACCATTAATTGATTAAAGATTCAATACCCGACCAAGTGGTAATAATTTACCGTATCCCAAGCTCGTATAACGGAAAATAAGTTAAAAGTATTTACCTGAGCTAAAATATAATTTTATTCCTAGCCGTATATCAAATCAGTAAGTACGGTAGCTTTTACTGGGCTCCTAAATCTGGAACGAAGGTTTTAATAACCTATTAGATTCCTAACGGGTATTATTTAAGTTATAACTTAGACCAGTTAGTTTTAAGGAAAGGTTTATGGTTCAAAACGTAAGATTAAGCGAAGACCGGTGTAGAATGTAATTTAGACCCAACAAGTATGAAGACTTGTATAAAATGGGTAAACTTAACACATTCTAGATTTTGAAGTAAAAATGATAAGGTTTGACCCGTTTCGGTTAATTTATGCAAACTAGTTACATAAACCGTACCGAACGCGAATATGCATAACGGGTAACCAAATGAGTTATGAGCAGGTTCCATAAGTTAATATGCTTAAAATATGTTATGATATCAGTATGATATCTTCCATTATGCCCAAAACGGATTTAAAACTAATTTAAGCCCCGAAAGGGTATTTTGGTCATTTTAAGGTTTATAAAAGAGGTTAAATGGTAATCTGAGGTTCTGGTCTAAAATAATCAATAAAAGTATTTATTTTAATAAGTTATATCAGTAAGATATCATACATATGTGAAATTTATCATTTGTGGCCAAACTATGCACCGTAGGGGCATTTTGGTCATTTCACATATGCTATAAGGGTCAAATTTGAAAATATGTGTTCAAAACTTTTACTTACTGTTACAGTATAAAAAGTTATCCATAACATCAGTAGGTAACAAGTCCTAGGTGCCAAATATGGTTTTAAACCATACTATGCGCCTAAATCGCATAAAAGTCGGTAATTGACGATATTCGGGTTATTTAAGGAAATCTGAGATTTTGATCAGCCTCAAGTGTTTAGAATATTTTATTTATCATATGATATCAGTAGAAAAAGGTTTGGTATCAAAATGATATGTAGAACGCATTTTATTAACAAAAAGCGCTTTACGTCAATTACCGAATTTATAATAGAACTCTATGTTACGGTCAGTATAAAATTTGACAAAAATTTTTAAAAATCCCAAAATATTATATTATAACAGTGGGTAGAAAGTTTGGTGCCAAAAATTTGGTTTAAATAGGATTTATGTCAAAAATGCCATTTAATTAATAAAAGCTTTTGCTTTACGATATCGAGCATAACTCTCATTTCAGACCAAAAACGGATCTCAAATTTTTAGGACATACTTATATATCAGTAATAAAGGTTTTTGTCCTCTCATATTTTCAAAAATCTCGTTTTAATATCAAAAGGGCATAATGGTCCATTTTTAAGCATTTAACGGAAACATGTAATGAACTATGATTTCCATGGGACCATGTAGTATAACCTCGGAGGGTTATACTTACATATAATATGGTCACCAAGGAACCCTAAGGCATAACTAAACTAATCTAAATCGGGCCAGAACTGAAAGTCAAAGCAAAAGTCTACTTTTGCGACTTTCGGCTGCGAACCAAGCCTAAACTCAGAATTGTCGGGTTGAATATGCCTAGACATGTTCAATTAATATTTACCAAGTTATTAAAGTGACAAAACTGATTTTATTGCTTCTACATCATTAGTTATGAATTTTATTTAAAAACAGACTCGTTTGACTTTTATTTTAATTACTTTGACCCGACAATTAACCAAGCAAACGTGATAACTAGGAGGTGCCCTTTTGAGGGTTTAATACCTACCTAATTACGTAGCCATGTTCGTTGCGAACAATGGCTCAACGGTTTATGGTCTAGCTAAAAGTCAAAGTGTTTATCGTAAACGCTTGACTTTTTGGCTTTAATCACCAAATAAAACAAACTAGTCACGAAAGGACACTTACAATGGTCCTATGGACTGAATAGAGCTCAAAAGAGGTTCCAAAATGACCAGGATCCTCTAGGATTGAGAGATGGCAAGATTGAACTTGAAGGTGTGAGTTTTGGAAATGAATTCAACACCCTTTATATAGAGTTTTGAGGATGCATTGATGTTTAACAAGTGTCCTAGGGTGTTCTAAGATCAAGACAAGTGTAAAACCATGTTTAAAAACCATCAAAGGGCCCATGGATTCGAAATATGTGAGTATGGGTTTAATATGAGTGGAGAACAGCCAAGAAATCAAAATAATAAAAAATAATCTGCAGATACGCTCGCTCGCGCCCTGCGTAGGCCTTAGGCCAGGCGGTTGCGGCCCGCGAGCTATCATGGCCCAGCTCCAAAGTTTGCTACATATGCAGCTTTGGTCCATGTGTTATGTATATGCTTATATATCTTATATAAACGACATAAGTGGTCCCTCTAACCTTTAAATCAGAAGTATCCAAGTTTAAAACAACTTTTGAAGGTTGACAAGAACAGTCCTTTGCACTTTCACTTGATACATAACTTTCAAACTTTACATTAATGACACAATATTTTCTATTTTGTTATGTCATGTTAATACAAGGTACAAAGACCTCTAGTAATCATTCTTAGGCATCCGGAAGTTTGACCGAGCATTGCGAAGTCCTAGGTTTGTTTAAAAAGATCATCCAAAGCGTAGTTTCGCTTATTATCGCTTTTAGTCCCTTAATCGCTCAAAGTAGTGCGAAATATCATTCAATGATATCTAAGCCTTTCGTGGCCCATATTGAGTATTCCTAAACATGTGCTTAAATATTATGACGCTCCTGTTCGCTTAAATGGTCTCCAAAAGGTGCAGTTCTAAAAGTTGACGCTTTT
This sequence comes from Helianthus annuus, assembly GCF_002127325.2. Lineage (NCBI taxonomy): Eukaryota > Viridiplantae > Streptophyta > Magnoliopsida > Asterales > Asteraceae > Helianthus > Helianthus annuus. Next base: position 133,044,369 of record NC_035447.2, read on the forward strand.
GGTCCCTCTAACGTGCAAACTAGCGTGTATCATTGATTAATATCATCAAAGCCCTATTTAATCCATATTAGGCATTCTCGAGAGTATTATTAAATATCACGATGCTTCGGGTTCATTAAAAGGTCACTCAGAGGTATAATTAAACATATTGACGCTTTTAACCCCTTTAACTTGCAAAGTTGCGCGTAACGACACTTATAGGCATAAAAGCCTTAGATTGCCGATCTTGGATATTCACGAGAGTTTAAACACATATCATGAAGCTCTCGGTTTGTTAAAAGGTCACTCAGAGGTAAGAATTAACATGTTGACGCTTTTAACCCTTCGTCACGTGAACTTTCAAATAATTACGCAAACGACTATTCTTGATCAACAAGTGGCTCATATGTGAATATGAATTCCGTGTAACTTCATTCAGAGGCTTATATTAAGCATGTTGACACTTTTAGTCCCTACGTACTCAAAGTTTTCGATTTTTCACAAAATTAGTCCCTCAAATTCAACGTTTGACTTTATTAGAGTTTAGTACATGTGTCGATACATCATTGAGCGTGATTTTACGAGGTATTACAGTTTCACGTTAGTTAAATGGTGGGTAAATGATGATTATTTGTGTAGTTGACGAATGATGTTAAATTATGTGGGTGACGAATGACGTTCTATTATGCAGTTGTCGAGTGATACTAAATTGTGTAGTTATCATACGAGATCAAGTTACAATTGAGTGTTTAGGCCATTAATTGTTATGTCCTAGATACGAGTCGGTTGGGTTAATGGTCCTTTGAATTAAGATGCATTACGGGTTGTCCTTTGGTGTTTAAGTAATCTGATCCATATCGGAAAGGATTACTTGTAGGATGATTAGACCGAGGGTATGGGTGGAGTTTTAGATTACGGGTTGGAGTCATTAAACTTTAAAATAACGTTAAGGTACTTTAATAAACGATGGTGGTTTTAAAAATGATGGTGTTTTGGTTGTCAAATAAAGAATTTGGGATGTGTTTTAAATGCTTCAACTAACTATTAGAACTCATTCAGCATAGCTGACTTTTGCATGTATGTTAGATTGTTTTGCAGGTGTGTGATTGGAGTCGGTGTTGCTCTTGGCCAGCAGATGGGATTACTCGTTTATATGGTGTATGCATTCGATTTGTTTGAAACTAAATAACATTTTTTTTAGTTTTTATTTAATCATGTACTGTCTTAACTAAAATTTCCGCTGCGTATTTTTGAGAAAAGACGTATTTTTAAACAGTACACTGTGATGTGACCCGACTGTAGGGTGGCCGATTTGGGGCCTTACAATTATCTATTACAGTTATTATTATTTTTATTTCATTGGCATTATCCTTAAGTTTCTTCTTAGTTATTATTCTATATACGATATGAATATTATAGTTCTTGAAGTTTATCATCATCATTAGTTTGTTAGTTTTATCATTATCTTTCTCATTGTAATATCTCTATAATGAGAGATTGGTTTTTAGTTATTTCAACACGCATAAATTGCTATTCATCAATATACATTATTTTGGTGTCAGAGTATTATTGCTTCCGAAGACCAAATCATCCTCTTAAGAAAGTTTGAGTTATTTTTCTTTTTACAAATCAGGCACCAACCCTGAATTTTAAAAACTGATATAACAAATTTAGCAATGACCTATCTTGGATATAAAAAATCAAAACTTAATCCAAGCACATGCAGAAGAACAATCCAAATGAGGAGAATACATAAGTGGATCATCAAGCTGATAATATGATGATCAAGGTTTCTCACATGCTCAATTTTAGAGGGCATGTTAATCAACTTTATTATCTATTATATGATCTCTCATAAATTTTTAAGTTTGTTCGTGGTTATTATTCTATTTCTACTTTAAATATTAGGACAGTTATTGGTTTTTTTTTTCATTATCATTGCTTGGTTAGCTCTATCGTTATGTTTTGTTTATCTTTATATGAAAAGATCCGGCTTTTAGTTACTCCACACGTATCATTCATTAGGGAATGCACTTACCGTAGGTATCTTATTATTCATTGTTGTCCTATCCGCTATGTGTGTATTCCCTGCATTTCTTACTATATTCCTTGTGTTTGTATCCCTCGGCACATCTCCTACCCACTATTATTCACATCTGGTCTGGTATCACATTTAGTGGATAAAGGCAATTAAGGCTAGTTCTTTTAGATCTTTGGTCAAGAGTTCGAGCCCGAGCCACTCTGGGTTTTAGTCCACCGTGCGTTACGCTAGAGAGATTCTCTCTTGTGGCAGCACAAACCCCTGACACTGGAAGTGGGTGGTATGGTTTCCGGGGGAACTTCGTTAGCCAAACTTTGACGTGAGCGTGGACCCGGTTAAGACAACATAGTTTAGCCAGAGTGAGGTTATGACCCTCTGTTTGTGAGGGTATCTCTCTCAACGTGTTAAGATTCTCACGGTTCATAAAAAAAATATTCATATCCATTAAGCGCTCTGGCTCCGAGGCACATTTGCCAGGCCCTATAGATCTTATTCCCTACATACCTTACGATCTACAAGCTCCATGACGTACATCATTGGTTACGATATTATTATACTTGTGCAGTGAATATCATCCTTACACTACTACAAAATAGAGCATAAGACGGTGTTCAATATTTGGTTTAGACGGTGTTATTAAAATAACACCGTCTTAAAATCAATTCCTCACATGACCGTTGTGCAAATCCAATTAAAATATTCAAAAAAAATCCATAAAACACCGTCTTATGCTTCAACACCGTCTTATGGTTACATACGCACCCTTTAGACGGTGTTCCCTTTCAACACCGTCTTATATGCTCATGCTTTAGACGGTGTTATTTTAATAACCCCGTCTTAAAATCAAATCCTCACATGACCGTTACACCAACCCAATTAAAATAATCAACAAAATTCCATACAACACCGTCTTATGCTTAAACCCCGTCTTATGTGTACATAGCACCCTTTAGACGGTGTTACCTTTGAACACCGTCTTATATACTATCAAATTCAAATCGCAGACTCTTCAACAACCCACCAAATCTTCATCTTTCTTCCAACTTTCTCACCTTCTTCATTCTCTCATCTTCTTCATCCAACTTTCTCACCTTCTTCACTTAATTTCATCATTAAGAAGCTTTTAAAGCTTTAAGGTTAGTTTCTTTTTTCTTTACATATGTTACTTAATGTTTTTTAGTTTTATAAATAGTTTTAAATGTGTTTAGTTATATGTTTTTTTTTTGTTAGAAATTGAAGTTGTCTTTTGTTTTTCTAAGGCATTAATGTATTTTATATGTGTTTAACATTGTTATAATTTATTTTCAGTGATATATGAAAATTTTCTATCTTAATTTACATATAGATGTTATATATTTACATTTACATATATGTATATATATATATTTAGGTAACCCTTTAGAATTACCCGTCCAAAATTTATCTAATAGAGATAAATTTTGGATTGTCCCGTTCGGGACTGCTTTTTGAATATTCTATCTCATTTAGGATATGTATACATTTTAACGAACTGTCATTTAAGAAAAGATCGGTTGGTATTTCCTCTACTCTCACGGGTTTGCGGTTTTTCGCATACTTGGGGAGTTAAGGGGAAATGCTGCCGATTTTTTCTTAAATGTCGTCTCGTTAAAATGTGTACTTCTGAGATAGAATATTCAAAAAGTGGGTTAGGATTCACCTCCTTAGAAAACCGGTTTACATCATACGTATACGCTCATATCATTTTTTTGTTTATTTGAATTTTCAGATGGATCGCGATTGGATGTACTACCGAAATCGTACAGATGAAATATATATAATGGGTGTTCAAAGTTTTCTTAAGGCCGCCGAAGCTCATCGCGTGAATATGGGAGATCGATTAATATTTTGTCCCTGTGCATCGTGTACAAATTTTCAAAAATTTGATATCAAAGAAATAAACTTTCATTTGTTTAGATATGGTTTTATGCCTGGATATACTTGTTGGTCAAAGCATGGGGAATCTCTTGCTAATCGTAGCACATCGTCTTTCAAAATAGACAATGACAAAAAGGATAATAAAGAACAATATATTGATCACGAAAAATTCACTTTAAATGACGACAAAGACAACTTCAATGACATGTATAATGATTTAGAGACTAATATTGGTGATGATGAGCAAGAAAAATTAAGAAAATTACTTGAAGATGAGGAAAAACCGTTATATGCTGGTTGTAAGAAATACTCGAAACTAAGTGCTGTTTTGAGATTGTCTACCCTAAAGTCAACACACGGATGGAGTGATAAGAGTTTCACAGATTTATTAGTGTTATTAAATGACATGCTTCCAGAAGGCAATGAGTTACCACTTTCGTTATACCAAGCAAAAAAAATGTTGTGCCCGATGGGATTGGAAGTTGAAAGAATACATGCATGTCCAAATGATTGTATGTTGTATAGAAACGAGTTCAAAAATGATCATACATGTTTTAACTGTGGCGCATCAAGGTATAAGCGTAAAAGCAATACAGATGAAGTTGACGATGATGTGACAAAAAATGGACCACCAGCTAAAATGTTGTGGTATTTTCCTATTATACCAAGACTGAAACGATTATTTGCAAACGAGAAGGAATCAAAATTGTTGCGTTGGCATTCAGATGACCGTATAAATGATGGAAAACTAAGACATGTGGCAGATTCACCTCAGTGGAGAACTATTGATTATATGTATCCTGATTTTGGTAACGAGATCAGAAACATACGGTTTGGGCTTAGTTCGGACGGGATCAACCCTTTTGGAAACATGAGTAGCCGTCATAGTACGTGGCCGGTTCTTCTTTGCATCTATAACCTTCCACCGTGGTTATGCATGAAAAAAAAATACATAATGATGTCGTTGTTGATTCAAGGTCCGAAACAACCTGGTAATGACATTGATGTTTATTTGTCTCCACTGATAGATGACCTTAAAACGCTATATAGGATGGAGATCATTTCAGAACTCATAAAGTTTTTCAGAATTTTAAGAAGTGATCAAGATTAATTGATCAATTGTTTAAGTTAATAATGGCATTATTGTAATTAAAGGAATTGTGAGTGACATTTTAATAGCTGAAAAGGGTGTTTTAGGAAAAGTAAAACAAATCAGTTGCTAATTTATCTCCATCTTTCTCTAACTTAAAATTCGATAGTATCTTTAATTTAATGTTTTAGTAGCTGAAAAGCGTATTATTGTAATTAAAGGAATTGTGAGTGTCATTTTAATAGTTGAAACGGATTGTTTGATATTTTAGGTTATGAAGCCTGTTGTTCAAAAGTCCCAAACGGAACAACCAAAGCCGAAAAAAGCTATGGCAACAAAAAACAAGTCCAAAGGCAAACGAAAACAGGTTCAAGCTAAATTGACATATCAAGAAAGACAAGCCAAAAAAGTGAAGTTGCATTTGCAATTGATCGAACTAAGACCCGAATGGCATAAGAAGATGGTTGGTCGACTAGGTGGACACATCGGGAACGACTGGGCTACTACACTTCCATATTCAGCTGCTCCTGAGAATATGTTTCCTAGCCAAAGTGGTACCTATATTGAGGTTGAATCAATGTTAGCATTATTTGTCAAAGACTGGGTTGATCTCACCATTGTGTTTTGGTTTACATGGTAAGTTGTTATCACTATAATATTGTATAGATATAACTGAATTTATTAAGTTTTATATATTTTATTCTTGTTTTCAGGTACTTTTATAAGGAGTCAAAGGATAAAAAAGGCAACCGATGCGCCTTTTTAAATGTGAACTCAATCACAGGTGATATGTGCAAAAGAAATCCTAGAGAGGTTGAAGATCACATTTTAAGTTTAGCGACTCATCATATCGATAAAGATTTCATTCTTGCACCGCATTTGGCTGAGTAAGTTTCTTTTAGTTAACTTTCTTTTATTTTATTACTATGATTCACATAACTATTCTATAACGCTAATTTTGTAGCGACCATTGGTCTTTGTTCATCATCGCCCAACACACAAGACATGTGTATATTTTGGATTCAACAAAGATAAAAGGCGAAAAGAATGCTTCTAACTATCGTCTTTCAAGCCTAATTGCTACCGCCTTAGGATCCGAGTTCAACTACACAATGGTTGATGTATGTGTGTTTGCTATTTCTAAGTTGTTTGATTTTCTTTACTTTTAAATAATAATTTGTTAATTTATTTACAGTGTAAGCAACAAAAGGGTGGATGGGAATGCGGCTACATGGTTCTCCAACATATGTTTGACTTTGTCAATTTGTATCAAAACCAGTTTCCCGATGAAGTAAGTAAAATATACTTGTTTATCAATTTATTACTTAACTGTTTATTTTTTTTTAAAACTTAGAAGGTTCAGATGTATATAACATGTAAATATATACAAAGCTTTATTGCCGATGTTATTACCGATTTTTCTCTTTGCCTTTAGATTTAGTCTAATTTGTAATAACTCTTTCTATCTATTTTTATTTTAGATGTGGCACGACACGAGAGAGGCAACGGATAATGAGATAGATGTTTTGTTGATGACGTTGATGCCGAAGTTTTTTAGGGAGTTAGGTATTTCGTTAGATTAGCGTATGTAGTTTACTTATGCAATTTAACGTAGCTTGTTATGTATTCACAAATGATTGCAATTTGACGGTTTATTTCCGAATTGGATGTCTACGGGTTTATTTTTGATTTGAATATGAATTATTTTGGTTTGATTTGAAAATGTTCCATTGGTGTATGTATATAGCTTGATGTATTTCCTGGAAAACCTTGTATATGTTTTTTTTCCAGCAAGCAAATATATTTCTAGCAAATGTATTTCTGGAAAATGATCTCTGAACACCGTCTAATAAGACTTGAGGTATAAGCCGGTGTTCAAACTCTTAACACCGTCTAATAAGACTTGAGGTATAAGCCGGTGTTCAAACTCTGAACACCGTCTAATAAGACTTGAGGTATAAGCCGGTGTTCAGACTACGAACACCGTCTAATAAGTCATGAATTTTAAGCCGGTGTTAAAACTGAACACCGTCTAAAAAGATATGATTTTAAACCAGTGTGGTTTAAGACGGTGTTGAAAACACCGTCTTAAAACCCATTTCATCCCGTCTTATGCTCTATTTTGTAGTAGTGTTATGATTACCATATTATTATACTTGTGCACTGAATATCATCTTTATGATATGGCATGTCATGTTCTTTTCTTACATTCATTGTGGGATTACATCAATATTCGTATAGTCGGCTATATTCATTTGTATTTATTGTCTAATGTGTCCCTTTGTTTGCTTTCACGTATTCTATAAGCAATATTTGATTTATTGTTTAATTGTTTCGCTTGAATTTTTTATAAGCTAACTTACAAAATTACTACTTTTACTCCTAATCTACACTATAAAACTAATACCCTCAACCTTTAGAGATGGAATACATTTTTTACATATCTTGATACCGCTAAGTTACAACCCATATGATGCTAGAATACTTAATTAAAAAAATTATCGTGTTTCTTAATTTCAACCATTTTATTTTATTACTTTTAAAATGTTTTATTATAGCCAAATCATATGAGTGAGTGATTTAACTATAATAAAACACTAGGTTATAACCTTACGTATTACACGGGTTAAGTAAACAAATTTTATATACAAAATAATAAAACAATATATCTTTAAAACCCCTTTATTGCACGGGTTAAATAAATGTAATTTTATATATTAAATAATAAAAAGTTATATCTATAAGAACCATATGTGTTGTATGGGTTGAATAAATGTAATTTTATATATCAAATAATAAAAAAAGTTATATCTTTAAAAGCATGTGTATTACACGGGTTGAATAAATGTAATATTGTTTACCAAATAATAAAAAAAGTTATATATTAAAAAACCCCCTGTGTATTACACGGGTTGAATTAATATGATTTTATATACCAAATAAAAAAATTTATATTTAAAAAAAACTAACGAATATACTCGGTACGCGATAGATATGGTGATTGCGGAGATGATTATTAAAAAGAAGATACAATGGTTAAATATGTCATTTAAGAAGCAAATAAGCAGCCATTTAAGTGAGAAAATATAAATTATATTTAAAAAACATGTAATAAATCTAATTATATATAAAAAAATAATATTGAAAGTTATATACAATTTGTTTATAAATTATGTAATAAAACCAATATAATATTTTTCAATAATGAAAATAAAAACAAATAATATAGTGAATTAATTACATAGTTAGTTTCTGTGGTTTACACAAACTAACAATCTTAGGTACTAAGAGTTTAAAATCACTTCCTGGGATACTAAGTTTTCATTTTTTTAACATGTGGGGGTATTAATTACATAGTTAGTTTATGTGATTTACACAAACTAACAGTCTAAGATACTAAGGCTAAAGGGTGTGGGGATCATATATGGTTTAAACATGATTCACCACCAAGGAACATGAATGAAAGGCTACCCCATCCCCTTGCCTGATTCACCATGGTTTGCATGGATTAAACCATGGCAACCATGGTCCTCCTTTCCATTTTTCAAGAACTCCTTTCTTTTTTCTTTAGACAAAGATAAATTAAAATAAATAAGGGATAGTGGTATGGGTCATGACCACACCCTTAGGGTAGTGGTTTTGGGTGATGGATTAGAGGTGAGTGACATGAGACTACCATATAGCCTAATAGTTAATTAACCAGAGAATTAACGTTAATACCCCCACATGTTAAAAATGGAAAGTTAGTACCCTAAGAATTGATTTTAAACTATTAGTACCTTAGATTGTTACTTTCTATAAAACACAGGGACTAACTATGTAATTAACTCTAATATAGTAATACAAAGTTTGGTTTTGGTGATAAATAATTTGGTTATTAAAAATAGAGTTAACTACACCGTTAGTCTCTTTGGTTTATGGAAAGTAACAACCTTAGGTACTAATACTTTATAGTAACAATCTAAGGTTTTAACTTTTGATTTTGTAACATCCTAGGGCCTTTTTTTTTTGAAAAGAGAATTTCATTAAACAACGGCAACGCAAGTCCTCAAAGCAAGGACCAACGAGCTAAACAACTAACAACAAACATCAAACCCACGGACAAGTACACCATTGTTTCCAATCGACAATCTTAATCCTAGACCTATTACGAATCCAAAAGTAAGACTTAGCTTTGATAATCTCAACAACCTCGCAAGGTTTACGCCTCTTCTTGTTGAAAATCCGATCATTGCGCTCATTCCATAACACCCAAAAAGTAGCATACACGATCCCTCTTAAAGTGTGCCTCGATTCTTTAGAGCTAGCATTACGCTCCGGAAGTTGAAGGAGATCTGAGATATCAAAAATACAACCATGCTGAATACGACACCAAGCTTCGATACGGAACCAAACTTCTTGGGAGAACATACAACCGGTGAAAAGATGAAGAGTTGTCTCCATAACTTCGTCGCAAAAACTGCAGCAGCAATGCTGGATTGAGACTCCTCGTTTTATCAGCTCCGCAATAGTCGGCAGACGGTTACGAGCGGCCCTCCATACCATAATTTTACACTTGAGAGGCACCCATCCTTTCCACTTAAAACTCGAGTTTGGATCTCCCATATTGTTGCTGGACAGAAGTTTTTTAACCGAAGATACAGAGAACAAGCCGTTTTTGTCGAATTTCCATTTCCAATCATCTTCACCGCCACGCCAAACAAAGTCATGAATATTATTTAACAACCCAAATAATTCGGTAACTTCTTCTGGAGTAGATGGATTAGACCACCAACCCCATGCCATAGACTTGGAGTTGTTATAATAGAGGATCCGATTAGATACCTTAACCCATTTATCTTTCTCGAGTCTAAATAAGTTAGGATATCTATCTCGAAGAGGTTCATTTCTCAACAAAATATCCCCCCAGAAATTTATAGAGGAGCTGTCACCTATCACCCCAACCACAAAAAGAATTGAGCTTCGAGCCGTTCGGAGCGATACATTCACCAACTTTGACTATATGTTTCCTAACACCCATGAGAAGACTTGGCACATGGAACCAAAGCCCACGGTCTACTAAATCCATGGCACCCCATAATAATCTTCTTCCACAAGCTATTTTTTTCTTTTAAGAACCTCCACGTCCATTTTAATAAGAGCGCATCGTTGACATCTTGAAGCCTTGAAATACCCAATCCTCCTTTCTTTTTCGAAGCTGTGACAATATCCCAAGCAACCCAAGGAATCTTCTTCTCGTCACTAGAACCCGCCCAAAGAAAGCGTCTCATAATAGATTTAATAGCATTAATGTAACACCTCGAAATTTTGTGTCCAATAATGTGTTGACACGTGTCATGAGTTTACACGTGGTATGAAATACTAAATAAAGGACTAAAGTTGACAAACCTTGAAAGTATGTAAATTCGAGGGTTAAAAATGTCAACGAGGGGTAAATATACTGTATAGTAACCCTAAATGATGCTCGTACCTTCAAACGAATGAATCATGGATCGTACGGAGCGAAATGCGGGAGAAAGTGAGAGATTACAAGCTACAGGGGTCAATTGTGTCAACATGTTTAATTTATACCTCTGAGTGACCCTTTGACGAACCCGAGGCTTTGTAATAGTAAAATACGCTCACTAGAACATACGATGTAAATTTCGCGAAGTTCCGTTTTAAAACGAGAAAGTTATGATCAAATTCGTATGCGAGGGGTTAAAAGCGTCAACAATAAAAGTTAAGGCTTTTCGGATAGTAATTAAACTACCCGAGGACTTAACAATGCGGGTAAAAGTCACGAGGCCCTTAATTGTAAATAATCGAGGGCCAAATCGCAAAGTTACCCCTTCAAAACCGAAAGGTCAGGTTAATCATTACAAAAGATTTGAAAATCTTGGAAATCAAGCCCCAGGCGGGCCGCGTGAAGGAAACATGCAAGCCAATGCGGGCCGCGCGCCACCTGAAGATCCGTTTACTGACATGAGGATTCAGGCGGCCGGCGTCCAAGTGACCTGATCCTCAATACGGGCCGCGTACGAGTCCCAGATGCAGAAAGGTTGGACAGATTCAATGTTTGAGCTTGTGAACGATATTGTGTGCATTAATTGAAGCATGGGCGCCCTCTACATGCCCCCTAGCACCCAGGGACACATGTTGATCATCCATGAACCATACTAGAGTGAGTTGTAATGATCTTGTGCACCATAATTCACTATAAAAGGCAAGGTAGTGTTCCATTGTTCAAACACACCTCAAACCTGCCTTCTGATCATTTCTGGAGCTCTCAAGCATTCTCCTAACATCCTTAGTCGTGCACCAAGCTTCTGTAAGTGTGCCTACCCTTTTATGGCTTAGTTTTTGCATAGTTTAGCTTAAAAGTCAATCCGTCGTAATTAACGATTGAGTTTACGATAAATCACAATTGGTCCAGTGGTTTGTCGAATCAAAGGTAGTTATACGTTGGTAATCATGTGGGCTTTAAACCCCTAAAAGGGGCACCCTCTGATTCCCACTCTAACTAGTCCGAATGTCGAGTCAAACGTGCTTAGAAAAAGTCAACAGAAATGCTATTTTGCGATTTCATGCATAACCAGTAATGTAGATGGTGTGTAATCTGTTTAAACACTCATAAAACATGATAATAAGTATATTAACTAGTCTAAGCTTGTTTGATCTGACCATTTATTGTTTTGACCCGGTTCGGAGCCGAAAGTCGCAAAACTTTGACTTTTGCTTTGACTTCAGTTCTGACCAGTTAAAGTATGATTTAGATATGCCTTAGGACTCTCTTAGGACCAGGTTACATGATGGTATAACTCTCTGTGACCGGTTCGTTGTTTGTCCGAGTCTTTTACACCTTTCCGTTAAATGCTTAAAAGTTGACCGTAACGCCCTTTTTTAATTTAACACGAGAATTTCGGACATATGAAAGGATCATAACCTTAGTTACTGATTTCTAAGCATGTCCCTAAAATTTCACGTCAATCCGAGGTCCAGAATAGGAGTTATGCTAAATAGCGCAAATTACGGATACTTTAGTAATTAAATAGCGCAATTAGCATAGCGCCTATCTAAACCCAGATTTTGACACCAAACCTTTTACACACTGATGTAAAATAATATTTTGGGATTTTTAAAGATTTTTAATTATTTTTAACCTGCTCATAACCTGCGGTTATGGCAACGGTTCGGTAAATACCGAATATACCCTTTTCAGCCATAACTTGAGTTCTACAAGGTCTTTTGACCCGATTCCAATTGCTACTGATTTTAAATAATAAATAAAGTATTTTGGACTTTATAAACTGTTCGGGAAACTCAGATTTCCTGTAGAACTCAGAAACCTCTTTTATAATCTTTAAAAAGACCGAAATACCCCTACGGGGCATAAAGTGGATTTAAAATCGTTACGGGCATTATGGAAGGTATCCTACTGACACCACAACCTCTTTAAAGCATATTGACTTAGGAAACCAGTGTAGGACTCTTACGGTTACCCGTTGCGCCTTTTGCGCGCACGGTTCGGCTTCTGTAACTAGTTTACATAAATTAGCCGAAACGGGTCAAACCATATTGTTTTGACCCCAAATTCCAGAGTGTGGTTATTATACCCATGTAAAACAAGTCTTCAAACTTGTTGGGTCCAAATCACATTCCATTCTCGGTTTTCGCCTTTCACGCGATTAAACCGTAACTATCCTTTGAAACTGACCGGTCTAAGCTACGGCTAAATTAAAGACCCGTTAGGATTCTAATAGGTTATTTTAAACCTTCGTTCCAGAATAGGAGACCAGTAAAAGCTATTTGCAATTTATTCGATTAAGGATTTATACTTGCAAAGGTAAATACTTTTAACTTATTTTCCGTTATACGGGCTTGGGTTACGGTATATAGCATACCGCTTGATCGGGCATCAAATTCTCCACCGTTGAGTGGGTAATTGAATAAATTTGATCGGCTCGTTTAAACAGTCTTGTTTACTTAAAAGCCTTTGGGGGGTTAATGACCATGTCCCGGATATCCTTGGCAGCATTTTACGAAATGGCCACGACCTTGACATCCGGGTGTAGGCGTACACCCGGCATTATGTCCATAATTATAAGGTATAGCCGTTGGTTTAACCACCACGGTTTTATGCTATGTGGTGTGTCTATTAATCTTTAACCCGGACAAGATCCGGGCTACTGTACGCATAAGGAACATGTAATCCGTTCACAAGATTATAAATTTAAATAATTCTCCCAAGTTATAAAAGATTAATTTAGCCTCTGTGCATTTTAATCAAATTATAAAAGATTAATTTTGCCTCTGTGCATTTTAATCAAATTATAAAAGATATTTTGTGCCACGTGCATTCAAATCAATTTTCCTAAACCATTTTCAAAATGAGTCGGTTAATTGTATTTACTAGTGTAAACTGACGTATTTTCCAAAAAGGCTAAATGCAGGTACTATACGAAATTGGCTGGATATTTCTCCTTAGCATCAATAGAAGTCTCGCAAGCTTAAGATGCCTACGTCTGTTGAACAATATTTATATTTTATTTGATCCCTTGTGGACACATTTCGACTATTCGTAATACATTGATATTACAAACAATGGTTGAAATATAATTATCTTTATGCTTCCGCTGTGCATTCATATATTGTGTGGTTTGACTATATTGTTGCCAACTACGTCACGGAAATCCCCCACCGGGCCCACCGGTGAGACACGTGGAAAACGGGTTGTGACAGGTTGGTATCAGAGCCAACGTTGAGTGAATTAAACACTATCCTTAGTGTTTAATCTCAATGACACAGTAGCACATTCTTTGACCTTTTGAGTCTAGACTTAACATAGGAATAATCTCAATCCTAATATGGAAATTTTGCTTCCAAATTTTTTTATACGTCGCCAAGCGAAGGAGCTGTAATAAAAATTCTCCACATCCGGAGCCTTGAAATGCTGAGCTTCGTACCGTGGCCAGGATGAAACGTGCAACCAAGGAGAAAGCATTCAGAAATAAAATGAAGAAGAAACTCCTTTTGCTAAAGATCGTTTCCTTAATAGTCCTCATAAGGACATATTTATCTTTCAGTCCCTTCGAGGACAACATTATTCCTTTCAAGTCCCGCTTAGGGCAACTTTATACTTCTATTTTTATTCTTATATAGTGGAATTATTAAGTTTAAACTTTCATTCTAAACGTGAAATATGAAATAAATGAAAGACAACATTCTTTTTATAAGATCTACCATTATAATAAAATGGCAAAATCTAAAAAGACAAGACCTAGCTTCAGGTCATACTAAGACCGGCCAAGATGGCAGTTCCTCAATTTAGATTCAGATCCTTATTAACATTTCAATTTAGAAATTTTTCTGCCTTAAATATTAAAAAGAATCTTTAAGGTAAAACCTAGCCTAAATGCCAATGCTGACATGGCCAAGATGGTAAAACCTAGCCTAAATGTCAATACAGACATGGCCAAGATGGTAAAACCTAGCCTAGATGTCATCTGCAGACATGGCCAAGACGGTAAAACCTATCCAAAAGATTCCTAACCCAGTTTAATGATCTCTGAATCCTGGGTTTACATCATCAATTAAGATGTTCATATTTTAACCATACGTGGTAATATAGTGCCTACGGGCCTTGCTCATTTTTACATGAGCCAAAATACAGTGGTAGCTATGACTCCCTGTCAGAAAAAGGTAATGAACTAGGTTCAAACCTCAAGGCTTTGATTCTCTGAAATCCTAGCTTATAATTTATAAATGTCCTCGTGACTAGGCCTATTGTGCCAGAATACCTTCATGCTTTGATTCTCTGAAATCATAGCTTATAATTTAAAAGTGTCCATGTGACTAGGCCTTTGTGCCACCTTAATATCCGTAATGTTTTATAACTAGGATAAATTATAATGCCTCGATTCTCTGAAATCATGGCTTATAAATTATACTTGTCTACGCGACTAGGCCATTTGTGCTATTACTAACTTATAAATTAGGATTTATGATAACAATCCTAAATAGAATAAACATCCTTCCTTCCCTACCAGTATGCCTTTTTAAAAGGAATCTTAAGGGTGGAACCTAACCTACGCGGCCAAGATGGTGACGCCTACTCAAGGGATTCAGATCCTTGTTAGCACCTAAGAACGTGTTAGCACTCCTGACAAATGTGATTCGATAGAATCACAACAATCATCTCTATATTGGAAAAATTTTTATTTCCTAATTTGCTTTATGATCTAGAAATCATGGCTTATATCATCTTATAAGATGATCATGTTGTAAACATCCATTAGTGATGTTTCGCCTACGGGCCATATTATGTTGTCCATTTGTGACACAAACATTACGATCTCTATGATCCCCTGTTTAAGGTAGTGAGCTGCGCTCAAACCGAATAGTCTATATGATCATTGCGATCCTGACTAGTATCATCAGTATGATGATCATAAATTCGTAATACTGACATCCCTAGTGATAAACTGCCTACGGGCTATACTTTACTCTATTTCCGATAAGACAAAATAGCGGTGATCTTTATGATCCCCTATTCAAAATGGTGGGATTATACCTAAACCTAATAGTCCATATGATCGATGTGATCATGACTACTAACAGTAGATATGATAATTATAAATAGACATCCATTAGCGATGTTAATTGGTTTACCTTTCTGTCAAGAGAATCGCCTTTCAAGACGATGACAGTTGTAGTCTCTGACTCCCTGTCCAAGGGTGAAGAACTATGTTCAAGCCTTAAAACTCCTGACCTAATAAGATTGCAGCCTATAAATTGATGTCCTTGTGACAAACCCACAATTTATATTACAAGTCACCTATAACAAGCCTCCGTGCTATAGTTAGTCGTTTGTAACAAGTTAACATACTAAATGTTAACATCGCTGGTGACAGGCCTTAGTGCCATATCCTATAACGTCCTAGAGACAAGGCCATTTGTGCCGCATCTAAATGTCATCACGACAAGGCCTTCGCGCCATATGATTACTTATGTCCTTCATGACTAGGCTTATTGCCATATCTCTCTATGTCCTTCGCGACAGGCTTCTGTGCCATTTATGTATATATATATATATATATATATATATATATAACCAAAGTCATGTAAGGCTAGCCTTTGAGCTATTTATAATCGTCCTTGTGACAAAGACAGTTGTGACATTATGGTCCCCTGTCAAGCAAGTATTGGACACGCTCCAAATCTTGAATGCCATTGATAGTCCTCTTGTGACCTAAGCTAAATGTAATAGATATACATTCAAATAGCATTCATTAAGAATGTTCGGAACATAATGGCCTGATGCCGGGGCTAATATATGTCAGATCATCAGGATGATGACTAATAATGGTTTAAATTGGTATTTAGTACCAAGTTTTGAGTATGGAAAACTCGGATGAGATAGGCAAAAGTCGCGATGCTATTAATGCGACAAAAGCAAATAATGTCTCAAACGTAAACCTCAATATTAATGGAGTAAATCTCCAAGCGGTGGTTAAAGCAGCAGTTTGAAAGGCCAAGGGGAAAAGGACATGAAACACCCCAAAGAGCCAAATGCTACTCGCTCTAAATTTCATCCAAGACCACGTTCGAATGCTCGTGAGAAGAGTTTTGTTCACACTTAGGATATGAAGGATGAACCAAAGGAGGAGGATAACTCCCAGAAATCTAAGAAAGAGAACAAGTACAGGCTTAATAAAAAGCAACGAAAGTTCAAGTAAGAAGCCTGTATGTAAGAATTGCTATCAAAGACACTAGGAACAGTGTCGAATAGAACCAGGACCAAAGCAGTGTGACATCTGCTGAGGAACAGGTCATCATTTTCCCCAGAATGTAGGGACATAAAGAATGCTGTCACACCCCGGCCGCGTGTAACATGCAACCGCGGCGGAAACGCCGGGGAGTGTCGTGGACAGAATTAAATTGTTTCATAACCATGGCATACAAGTTGTATTTTATTTATAAACAAAGGTGTTACATTGTCTTAGAAAGAGAGTACAGAAATCAAAACATAATTAAGCTAGTTCAAACTTCATTTTTAGGCTCTAAGGCACAGGTCCGCCCTAGAATCATGACCATCGTCCTATGGAATAGCTCCTGAAAACACATGTGAAAGTAGGTACGTCAGCATAAAAATGCCTGTGAGATACATAGGTTTTGTGAAAATGGGGTTCATGACTTGAGTTTTAAAGAATGTTTAATAACAGTCAGTCATGAACCTTGTAATTTGTTTTGCTTTGTAAATCATTTGAAAAACGATAACATCAAACGATATGTATAGATAAGTGCAAGGTTAAACGAATAACCGAGTAAAATGAGTTGAATAAGATAAGTTGTTTGTGAAAATAATGTCTTTGTGGAGAATATGTTACTTAAGTAAAGTGTAATGTGTCTAAACTGAAATGACTTAGATAACGCCACAATATGTAACATTATACAAACATTTATATATAGGAAGTACCAGCGGCGTATCCACCATGTTTGTATCATATTACATATGCCACGTTACTTAAATCATTTACCCAAACCAATCCACCATGTAAGTTGTTCATGTGTAAACCAAATGTCAAGTGTTATTGTAAACCATGTCAAATGTTTATGTTCAAATGTAAACCACCAAATGTGTATGTCAATGTCGACGTGTTTATGTTCAATGTAAATCATGTAATGTGCATCCCAAAATGTATCATGTATGGTAAGCGAAATGTATCAACTTAAACCATATGCACAAAACAAGTCGTTGAAGTAAAACGTGGTTTAAATCAACGTTATGTTCTGCGGAAAATGCATGCTCTATTGATATTAACATTTATGCGGTATTGTAAACTATGCATACATCCAAGCCTTGAGACTGCGGCGATAAACCCTTAAACCAATTAAAGGTTCATCTAAGTTATGTATATCGAATTCGGTCATTCCTTCCAGTCCTATCAAACCCAGGACTTCAGGAATGGGAGTTGTCAATTCCTATGGTACCACTACCTACTAACGAACGGCGTGATCAATGTTAATGAATGTATTGTCCCATGTTAAACAAACCAAATGTCATAACAAAATGAAGGCATGTGATGTAAACAATGTACTAAGTATGCTAAGTAAACATACGAAGCAGAAATGTCCATGTAAATCAATGTGTCCATATGCTGAGTAAACATATGCAACAGAAATGTTTATGTAAATCAATGTGTCCATATGCTGAGTAAACATATGCAACAGAAATGTTCATGTAAATCGATGTGCCCATATGCTGAGTAAGCATATGCAGCAAAAATGTTATGTAATTCAATGTACTAAGTACGCACACAATGGGCATACATAGCATAAATGTAGTGAAATCATGTACTATAATGTACTAATGAGCATAGCAGATATACGATGTGAAAACATGGAAAGCATGAAAGTAACAGATAGGCACATGTGTTTCACCCCAAAACAGTTTGGAAAAACAGTAAAAGAGGGGTTCAATGTACTCACCTGAGATTGCTTTGAATTCCTTGTATAATAACCAGATAATGCTAGAGGTCACGGGATATCAAACGGCACCTAATAGGTAGCTATATTAATATACCGGACCAAAATCGGAAGGATCGGACAGTACGCGGGTTCGAAAACCAAACGAGTATGGAGACTCGTGTAATATGGTTTAACAAAGCCTACATACTAAAATGAAACTTAACCTAAGTGCTTACGGTCCATCACGACCCGTTTAGGTAGCTTATGCCACCTTACGCGTCGTTCGCGTAGAACGCGTTCGGAACGCCTAACATCGTGACCACAAGGTATAACCTCGGAAGGTTATAGCTATGGTCACCTAATGTGTTTGGTCAGGTCCTAATGACCGACCAAATGGGTCGGGTTCGAAAGGATAAGCGATGGTTTAGATCGCTTACCTTACGACCCTATATAAGCACTAAACTAAAAGTGACGAGCTAAGCATGTTAGAACATGCTTAACTAAGTTTGAAAACAGGTCTGGCATCAAAACAAACGGCTTTGATGCCCACGAGTAGTTTGGTTACAAAACATGCAAGAATGCACATTTTGGCCGAAACTACGACTCGTCACTGAGCCTAGATAACGTGGTGATCAGTAGGTATGGTCACTACGGACCATGACCATCGTGATCACGCTCACGTTATGAAGTTCCATGAACTTCGCATCGACCATAAGCTGGTCAATGCAGAAAGTCAACAAAACGTTGACTTTCGGACTCGAAAAGCGAATAAAAGAGCGAAAGAAGACTTACGGAGGGTCCCCGAGTGCAAATCAAGACCAAATAGCTCAGGTATGAAACAATGGTTTCAACTTAGAGCATTTAGATCTGATTTGTGGGTTTTTACTCAAATGGGGGGGGGTATTTATAGGAAAGGTGGAACCGTTAGGATCGTTTTATCGAATAACGTGCTTTGATCTCGTGCGTACATGTGTCCAGGGGTTAGATTCAGTGTACTTGACCCTTGGCCCTTCATTTGGGTGAAAAGGCATCGCCCTTTGATCGAACGAAAGGCCAGATTCTGCATTAAATGCAGAATCTGCTGTCAGACATGTTCACGCGGCCCGCGTGAAAGTGGGTGCAGGTCTTACGCAGGTCGCCTAGCCCTGTCTGATCTGCACCACTTGCAGAATTTACGTATTCAGCCCCTGTTGCGTTTTTAAGCTATTTCCAGCCCCTTTAAGACCTGTAAAGTTATCTTTAAGGCCCTAAAATGATGCCTAAACATTGTGGACATGAAACATGCCCAAAAATATGTCGGATGTCGGTTCGTTTGGCCGTACGATCGCGATGTTCGCTTAATTACGACGGAATGCGCATAAGCGTGAAAGACGATCCAAACGACGCGACGAATGGATTTTTCTCATGCCAAACACTAAGGCATAATATAAGGATGCTTACATAAATTTTTGGATGTCCGGATGTATTCAGAACGTAAATTATGCGCGAAAGTGCAAACTTAGGCACTTTTTGACACTTTTAGTCCCTGAATGATCCAAAAGTTTGTTTTAGCATACCAAACCTCTCAAAGCCTATTTCTAAGCTATGTAAAGGATATTTATGGTATGTTTAAGTTATGGACATGTTCCGGAATGTTCGTTACAGTTCAAATTGGCATACTTTCGTAGTTTGTCAAGTTTAGTCCCTGTAAGCGAATTAACTTGTTTTTGCTATACCAAAGCCTTCAAAACTTATTTCTAAGTTATGTAAAGGTTATTTAAGGTACGTTGAGTTTATGTTGATGTTCCGGAGTATTTGTCGCATTAAACTGAGTACGTTTACGCACTAGTTAGCGTATAACTCTCCAGAAAGCGATGTAGAGTTTGGAATTGAATAAAAGTCAGAACATGAAAAACGTAATACACAATGAAACAAACATTGGGATCAAATTACTTTATTTTATTGATAATTGAACTGTTCACAATGATTACAAGCACAAATGTTACAGTCTCCCCTACTTGTGGAAATTTCGTCCCGAAATTTATTTAGAGGAAACTGATTGAAAAAGATGCGGATATTTGGCTTTCATTTGATCTTCACGTTCCCAAGTAAACTCGGGTCCACGCTTAGATTCCCAACGAACCTTGACCAAAGGAATGCGCTTGCGTTTGAGCCACTTGACTTCACGTTCCATGATTTCTACCGGTTTCTCAACAAATTTCAGTGTTTTATCAACACGAATTTCGTCAAGCGGTATGTGGAGGTTTTCATCAGCTAAACACCTCTTGAGATTGGACACGTGAAAGGTTGGATGAACATTTCCAAGTTCAGGAGGTAACTCAAGTCTGTAGGCTACCTTACCAATTCTTTCGACGATCTTGAATGGTCCAACATATCTAGGTGCAAGTTTTCCTTTCTTTCCGAATCTGATCACACCTTTCCAAGGTGAGACCTTAAGTAATACACGATCACCGACTTGAAAATCCAAGGGTTTGCGTTTTAGGTCCGCGTAACTCTTTTGACGGCTTCTAGCTGTCTGAAGGTTATCACGAACTTTCTTTACCTTTTCTGTTGTTTCTAAAATGAGGGCAGGTCCAGTAAGTTGAGCCTCGCCAATCTCATTCCAGCAGACTGGTGAACGACATTTTCGACCATAGAGAGCCTCGAAAGGAGCCATGTTGATGCTGGAGTGATAACTGTTGTTGTAGGAGAATTCAATCAATGGAAGATGTGAATCCCAGCTACCACCAAAGTCTATCACACAAGCTCTAAGCATATCCTCTAGTGTCTGGATTGTTCTTTCAGATTGACCATCCGTTTGCGGATGATAAGCTGTGCTTAAATTGAGTTGAGACCCCATAGCAGATTGCATGGTTCTCCAAAAATGAGAAGTGAAACGAGCATCTCTGTCAGAAATGATGTTCAAAGGAACACCATGTCGTGCTACAATTTCATCCACGTAGATTTGAGCAAGTTTGTCAGCTGAATAATCCTCACGGATTGGCAAGAAATGTGCTGACTTGGTAAGACGATCCACGACTACCCAGATGGCATCGTGACCTTTCTTTGTGCGCGGAAGTTTAGTAATGAGATCCATAGTAATGTTTTCCCATTTCCAAACCGGGATCTCTGGTTGCTCCAATAAACCAGAAGGACGCTGATGTTCTGCCTTAACCTTAAGACAAGTAAGGCATTTGGATACGTATAAGGCAATGTCTTTCTTCATACCAGGCCACCAATACTGAGTACGAAGATCCTTATACATCTTATCTGAGCCAGGATGAATGGAATAACGAGATTTATGGGCTTCATCCATAAGCAAGGTACGAAGATCATCTTGGCTTGGGACCCACAAACGGTCCATGAAATAGTACGATCCCTTGTCTTTCAATTCAAGAGCAGGTGTTATGTGATAAGGAAATTCCTTATCCATTAAACCTTGTGAAACACAAGCTTGTTGAGCCTGAGAAATACGGGCTTGGATATCGGTTTGAATAACAGATTGGACACGTACACAATGAAGCTTAGTACGTTCCTTGCGACTTAATGCATCGGCTACGACATTCGCCTTACCAGGATGGTAGCGAATCTCGCAGTCGTAGTCATTTAGAAGTTCAACCCAACGTCGTTGTCTCATGTTGAGCTCTTTTTGATTGAAGATATGCTGAAGACTTTTGTGGTCTGTGAAAACCACACATTTTGTACCGTACAAGTAGTGTCTCCAGATTTTAAGAGCGAAGACAACTGCACCCAACTCAAGATCATGAGTGGTGTAGTTTTTCTCATGTATCTTCAACTGCCTTGATGCGTATGCTATGACTTTGTTTCTTTGCATCAGGACGCAGCCAAGTCCTAATTTAGATGCGTCGCAATAAACGACGAAATCATCGTTGCCCTCAGGCAATGTTAGGACAGGCGCGTCGCAAAGCTTTTGTTTCAAAGTCTGAAACGCTTCCTCTTGTTTGACTCCCCAATCAAATGGCTTGTTCTTCTGAGTTAGAGCAGTTAGAGGAACTGCAATCTTCGAGAAATTTTCTATGAAGCGGCGGTAATAACCCGCTAGACCAAGAAAAGAACGAACTTCAGTAGGGGTAGTAGGTGTATCCCAATCCTTAATCGCACTGATCTTGGAGGGATCTACATGAATACCTTGTTTGTTGACAATATGTCCTAAGAATTGAACCTCTTTAAGCCAGAATTCACACTTGGAGAATTTGGCGAAAAGTTGTTCTTTCTTTAGGAGTTCCAATGTAAGACGAAGATGTTGCTCATGATCAGCTCGCGTCTTAGAATATATCAAAATGTCGTCAATGAAAACGATGATGAACTTATCTAAATAAGGCTTGCAGACCCTATTCATTAAGTCTATGAAAACAGCAGGAGCATTAGTCAAACCGAATGGCATGACTGTGAACTCGTAATGTCCATAACGAGTACGGAACGCTGTCTTTGGAATATCTTCTTCATGCACACGGAGCTGATGATATCCAGATCGTAGATCAATCTTTGAAAAGTATGAAGCACCTTGCAATTGATCAAAGAGATCATCAATGCGAGGTAGGGGATATCGATTTTTGATGGTAAGCTTGTTAAGCTCACGATAATCGATACACATTCTAAAAGATCCATCCTTCTTCTTTACAAAAAGAACGGGAGCACCCCAGGGTGAAAAGCTAGGACGGATAAAACCTTTGTCGGAGAGTTCCTGCAGCTGTTTAGATAATTCTTGCATCTCTGACGGTGCAAGACGGTATGGAGCTCTGGCAACGGGATTTGCACCAGGTACGAGATCAATACGGAACTCGACTTGGCGTGCTGGAGGTAGACCAGGTAAGTCTTCAGGGAATACTTCGGAATAATCCCGAACGACAGGAATATCTGAAATAGACTTACCCTTGCCTTTATCTGCTGTAACATGCGCTAAGAAGGCGACATAGTGCTTTCGCAGATACTTCTGTGCTTTAAAACAAGACATGAGTTTGAGACCACCGGCAGGCTTCTCACCACGAACTTGTAGGATCTCGCCTGTCGACAGCGGTATACGAACAATCTTCTCAGAACATACTATCTCTGCGCGATGCTTGGATAACCAATCCATTCCCACTATAACGTCGAAGCTTCCAAGTTGCATTGGCGTGAGGTCAATAGGAAAAATATGGTCGTTAAGATTCAACTGGCAGTTGCGTAGAACAGAATTTAGAACAATGGGTTCACCACTGGCAACCTCTACTGTCAAAGGTTTACCTAGTTTCGTTCTAGACACGCGAAGCATTGTCTCAAAAGACAATGACACAAAGCTCTTGTCGGCACCCGAATCAAAAAGAACAGATGCTGGCTGATTATTAATAAAGAACGTACCGTTCACCACCTCGTTGTCTGCTTGTGCTTCTTGTGCATTCATGTTAAAGACTCGTCCTCGAGCCGGTGCCGGATTCTGGTTTGCATTCTGGTTCTGGTTGACTAGTCTTGGACACCGATTTCTGTAGTGGGTCAGATCCCCACAGTTATAACAAGCACCTGGTGGGTAGTTTGGTCGTGCAGCCTGACCCTGTTGTTGAGCAACCTGTTGAGCAGGGTTCTGGACTGCGTGATTCTGAGCAAACCGACAAACATCGGCAAGATGACCCGACTTCCCACAGTTAGTACAGAAACGGCACTGATATTGTGGTTGGTGGTGACTGTTGCATCGATTGCACAAAGGTGCACTTCCTGAGTAGGGTTTCTTTGCTGGAGGCTGGTTGGGAGCTGCCTGGTTTGCTTGGGCAGTGACAGCAAAATTCTGGGAAGCCTTACGCTTCCTTGACCTCTTTGATGAACCAGAATCTTTTCCATTCTTGTTCTGGCCTTTCTTACTATCCTCCTTGTCAGCCGACTGCTTCTTGCCCTTATCACCCTTCCTGTGCAATTTATTCTTTCGAATTTGCGACTCAGTCAACGTCGCTGATAACTCGATTGCCTGACGAAGTGTGGTAGGGTTGCTACCAGTAAGGATGTCTTGTACTGAGTCAGGTAGGCCGTCGATGTATCTTTCGATGGCCTTATCGAGTGGGGTAACCATATTCGGGCAAAGAAGACTCAGCTCTTCAAACCTATCTGTATAAGCCCTGTGCTCGCCACTATCTTGCTTCAATACATCAAATTCTTTCTCCAACGCTCGTTGCTCATGACGAGGACAAAACTCCCTCATCATAAGAGCTCTCAGTTGAGCCCATGTCTGAGCTAGAGCAACTTCTGCACCTTGATCTCTCATAACCCCATTCCACCATGTTAGAGCCCTCTTCTGAAACACGCTTGAAGAAAACTCGACTTTGCGATTATCCGGACACTACACATGGCGAAAAGTGTTCTCGATGCTCTCGAACCACTGAAGAAGCCCAGTTGCTCCCTCAGAACCACTAAACTTGAGTGGCTTAGCCTGGTTAAAATCCTTGTATTTGCATGTACCATTGTTGTTGTTGGCCTGGTTCCATTGAGCAAAGAGATTCGGAAATTGAGCAGCCATCTGCTGCGCAATAATCTCCGCCAGCTCGGCAGTAGCTATCTGGTTGTCGCGTCGAGGAGGCATTCTAGAAGAGAAAACATGAAATGAAACGAGTGAGATGATTGGATGAAGAGAATGAGATGAAGCAAAAGCAATCAAAAGCAAAGATGGCGGTTATACATCGCAAAGCAAATAAGCGACGTGAAATGTCTAGTCAAAGTAAATGGGTTAGAATTAGTGTATCGCGAAGACATGCTCGCCTATAAGTGAACACTCACCCCAAGAGTTCCCAGGTAAGAGTGACTGGTCCGATTATGTGGATTTGTACGAACACTCTAGCCTTAGACAGAAAACCCAGGGTACAGGCATTCACTCTTCCAGTTCGCACGTGTTCACACTATTAACCCAACACTTTGACGGGATTTTTGAAAATCCAAAGGGGTTCAAAACCTTATAATAGAGGGTTCAAAACCTAGTAATCAATCATCCTAGAACAGATGATTAATTTTCAAAGCGGATTCGGAACCGAAGTTCCCGTTGTGGTTATCACCTAAGGATAGGTGATGTGCATGTTTTAAACTCTAAACACAAGATAACTTGTGTTAGGGTCCTAAAGTTATAGTCTAGGTCAAAGCATTACTAATAACCTAGTTCCCTATAACCATTGGCTCTGATACCAACTCTTCTGTCACACCCCGGCCGCGTGTAACATGCAACCGCGGCGGAAACGCCGGGGAGTGTCGTGGACAGAATTAAATTGTTTCATAACCATGGCATACAAGTTGTATTTTATTTATAAACAAAGGTGTTACATTGTCTTAGAAAGAGAGTACAGAAATCAAAACATAATTAAGCTAGTTCAAACTTCATTTTTAGGCTCTAAGGCACAGGTCCGCCCTAGAATCATGACCATCGTCCTATGGAATAGCTCCTGAAAACACATGTGAAAGTAGGTACGTCAGCATAAAAATGCCTGTGAGATACATAGGTTTTGTGAAAATGGGGTTCATGACTTGAGTTTTAAAGAATGTTTAATAACAGTCAGTCATGAACCTTGTAATTTGTTTTGCTTTGTAAATCATTTGAAAAACGATAACATCAAACGATATGTATAGATAAGTGCAAGGTTAAACGAATAACCGAGTAAAATGAGTTGAATAAGATAAGTTGTTTGTGAAAATAATGTCTTTGTGGAGAATATGTTACTTAAGTAAAGTGTAATGTGTCTAAACTGAAATGACTTAGATAACGCCACAATATGTAACATTATACAAACATTTATATATAGGAAGTACCAGCGGCGTATCCACCATGTTTGTATCATATTACATATGCCACGTTACTTAAATCATTTACCCAAACCAATCCACCATGTAAGTTGTTCATGTGTAAACCAAATGTCAAGTGTTATTGTAAACCATGTCAAATGTTTATGTTCAAATGTAAACCACCAAATGTGTATGTCAATGTCGACGTGTTTATGTTCAATGTAAATCATGTAATGTGCATCCCAAAATGTATCATGTATGGTAAGCGAAATGTATCAACTTAAACCATATGCACAAAACAAGTCGTTGAAGTAAAACGTGGTTTAAATCAACGTTATGTTCTGCGGAAAATGCATGCTCTATTGATATTAACATTTATGCGGTATTGTAAACTATGCATACATCCAAGCCTTGAGACTGCGGCGATAAACCCTTAAACCAATTAAAGGTTCATCTAAGTTATGTATATCGAATTCGGTCATTCCTTCCAGTCCTATCAAACCCAGGACTTCAGGAATGGGAGTTGTCAATTCCTATGGTACCACTACCTACTAACGAACGGCGTGATCAATGTTAATGAATGTATTGTCCCATGTAAAACAAACCAAATGTCATAACAAAATGAAGGCATGTGATGTAAACAATGTACTAAGTATGCTAAGTAAACATACGAAGCAGAAATGTCCATGTAAATCAATGTGTCCATATGCTGAGTAAACATATGCAACAGAAATGTTTATGTAAATCAATGTGTCCATATGCTGAGTAAACATATGCAACAGAAATGTTCATGTAAATCGATGTGCCCATATGCTGAGTAAGCATATGCAGCAAAAATGTTATGTAATTCAATGTACTAAGTACGCACACAATGGGCATACATAGCATAAATGTAGTGAAATCATGTACTATAATGTACTAATGAGCATAGCAGATATACGATGTGAAAACATGGAAAGCATGAAAGTAACAGATAGGCACATGTGTTTCACCCCAAAACAGTTTGGAAAAACAGTAAAAGAGGGGTTCAATGTACTCACCTGAGATTGCTTTGAATTCCTTGTATAATAACCAGATAATGCTAGAGGTCACGGGATATCAAACGGCACCTAATAGGTAGCTATATTAATATACCGGACCAAAATCGGAAGGATCGGACAGTACGCGGGTTCGAAAACCAAACGAGTATGGAGACTCGTGTAATATGGTTTAACAAAGCCTACATACTAAAATGAAACTTAACCTAAGTGCTTACGGTCCATCACGACCCGTTTAGGTAGCTTATGCCACCTTACGCGTCGTTCGCGTAGAACGCGTTCGGAACGCCTAACATCGTGACCACAAGGTATAACCTCGGAAGGTTATAGCTATGGTCACCTAATGTGTTTGGTCAGGTCCTAATGACCGACCAAATGGGTCGGGTTCGAAAGGATAAGCGATGGTTTAGATCGCTTACCTTACGACCCTATATAAGCACTAAACTAAAAGTGACGAGCTAAGCATGTTAGAACATGCTTAACTAAGTTTGAAAACAGGTCTGGCATCAAAACAAACGGCTTTGATGCCCACGAGTAGTTTGGTTACAAAACATGCAAGAATGCACATTTTGGCCGAAACTACGACTCGTCACTGAGCCTAGATAACGTGGTGATCAGTAGGTATGGTCACTACGGACCATGACCATCGTGATCACGCTCACGTTATGAAGTTCCATGAACTTCGCATCGACCATAAGCTGGTCAATGCAGAAAGTCAACAAAACGTTGACTTTCGGACTCGAAAAGCGAATAAAAGAGCAAAAGAAGACTTACGGAGGGTCCCCGAGTGCAAATCAAGACCAAATAGCTCAGGTATGAAACAATGGTTTCAACTTAGAGCATTTAGATCTGATTTGTGGGTTTTTACTCAAATGGGGGGGGGTATTTATAGGAAAGGTGGAACCGTTAGGATCGTTTTATCGAATAACGTGCTTTGATCTCGTGCGTACATGTGTCCAGGGGTTAGATTCAGTGTACTTGACCCTTGGCCCTTCATTTGGGTGAAAAGGCATCGCCCTTTGATCAAACGAAAGGCCAGATTCTGCATTAAATGCAGAATCTGCTGTCAGACATGTTCACGCGGCCCGCGTGAAAGTGGGTGCATGTCTTACGCGGGTCGCCTAGCCCTGTCTGATCTGCACCACTTGCAGAATTTACGTATTCAGCCCCTGTTGCGTTTTTAAGCTATTTCCAGCCCCTTTAAGACCTGTAAAGTTATCTTTAAGGCCCTAAAATGATGCCTAAACATTGTGGACATGAAACATGCCCAAAAATATGTCGGATGTCGGTTCGTTTGGCCGTACGACCGCGATGTTCGCTTAATTACGACGGAATGCGCATAAGCGTGAAAGACGATCCAAACGACGCGACGAATGGATTTTTCTCATGCCAAACACTAAGGCATAATATAAGGATGCTTACATAAATTTTTGGATGTCCGGATGTATTCAGAACGTAAATTATGCGCGAAAGTGCAAACTTAGGCACTTTTTGACACTTTTAGTCCCTGAATGATCCAAAAGTTTGTTTTAGCATACCAAACCTCTCAAAGCCTATTTCTAAGCTATGTAAAGGATATTTATGGTATGTTTAACTTATGGACATGTTCCGGAATGTTCGTTACAGTTCAAATTGGCATACTTTCGTAGTTTGTCAAGTTTAGTCCCTGTAAGCGAATTAACTTGTTTTTGCTATACCAAAGCCTTCAAAACTTATTTCTAAGTTATGTAAAGGTTATTTAAGGTACGTTGAGTTTATGTTGATGTTCCGGAGTATTTGTCGCATTAAACTGAGTACGTTTACGCACTAGTTAGCGTATAACTCTCCAGAAAGCGATGTAGAGTTTGGAATTGAATAAAAGTCAGAACATGAAAAATGTAATACACAATGAAACAAACATTGGGATCAAATTACTTTATTTTATTGATAATTGAACTGTTCACAATGATTACAAGCACAAATGTTACAAATGCAGTCTGTCACGGCTGTGGTGAGTAAGGCCGCATCAGAAATAGATACCATAAAGCTGCCAAAGAAGGTGCAGCTAAGCCTGGAAAGGCTAAAGGAAGAAATGCCTGAACTCACCTGATGAATGCCAAGTAGCAGTTCACGATGTCATCAAGTACATCCCTTATCATTTACCAATGATAATTTCTGCTAAGTGTCCTGATTTAATACAGGCAATAATAAATCTACATAAACCATAAGCTTAGCAAACTCTTATATTATCCACAAGGTATAACTTACAAGGAAACCATAGTAACCAATTCTTCTAGTATCGGCAAGGAATCCTTCCGAAAAATCTAAGAGTACTCCTTCTTCGCATAGAGTACGACAACATATGTTATTTTAATTATTTTTTTTCTTTCTCTCATTGTTTTTCTATCGCCTGCGAATGCCAAACTATGTTTGAAAAAAGTGCCATATGAGGATTGGCGTATCATGGTGTGTTCCGTAGATTACTTCCATGCCTGATCAGTATGGAGGTTCAATACATGGAACCCCTGAGATATCCCAATGGACATATTATACTAAAGTCAACTAGTAGTATTCAATGAAGATATCCAGAATGGAATTGTCCAAGTAAATGTTCCCGATTAAGGAATTCATGGACTTATAACATAAATGTGTCACAAATTTGACACAAGCAATAATGGATGAACTAGAACCTGAGATATGGGAAAATCTCTGTAGCCTCCTTGTATCTCGATTAGCTTCTCATAAATTTTCCCTGCTTGCCTCCTGGAAGGTAGATAGAATTAAGATTAACATCCCGCTGTGGGCTGGAGTATCTTGATAACTCCATATTGATTATGGAATAATTGAAACCTTGAAATAGTAGGTTTTAAGACATAGGCTCATATAGCCTGACTCAATATTCTGAGGGTTTTATGTTATTTAAGAAAGACGGTTCATATTGCTTATGTATTAACTGCCGCAACCCTATTTAGGCAACGATTAAGAATTTGCCATCAGCTGCCCAGGATCTAAGGGCAAACTATAGGTGGATAGGCTTGATGAAGCCTGCGGCCACCTATGTAGCCAAATGCTTGACTTATGCGCAAGTCAAAGCTGAGCATCAAAAGTCGTCTGGCTTGCTACAACAGCCTGAACTTCCCGAATGAAAGTGGGAAATGGTAACTATGGATTTTATTACCAAGTTACCCAAGACGAGGAAAGGAAATGATACAATATGGGTTATAGTTGATAGACTGATTAAGTCAGCACATTTCTTACCCATCAGGGAGACTTATAGCTCCGACATGTTGGCCCAGTTATACGTTGATAAGATTGTAGCCTTACATGGCATACCTGTGTCTATTATCTCTGACAGAGATACTAGATACACGTCGCATTTTTGGAAAAGTTTCCAGCAATCTTTGGGCACACGTTTGAATTTTAGTACGGCTTACCATTCTCAGATAGACGGTCAGAGTGAGCGTACTACTCAGACGTTGGAAGACATGCTACGTGCGTGTGCGATCGATTTGGGTGGTAGTTGGGATAAGAACCTACCATTAATCGAATTCTCCTACAACAATAGCTACCATACCAGCATTAAGGCTGCGCCCTTTGAGGCATTATACGGTAGAAAGTGTAGATCGCCCGTGTGTTGAGCGGAAGTTGGAGATGTCCAATTATCAGGACCAGAGATAGTCTTCGAGACGACGGACAAGATTGTCCAGATTCGAGACCGTCTCAAAGCTGCCCGAGATAGGCAGAAAAGTTACGCAGATCCAAAGCGTAAAGAATCTCACTTCGAGGTAGGTGAAAAAGTGTTGCTTAAAGTATCACCCTGGAAGGGGGTGATGCGTTTCGGTAAGAAAGGCAAACTAAGCCCGAGATACATAGGACCTTTCGAGGTTATCGAACGTGTCGGGTCCGTTGCCTATAAGTTAAACTTGCCAGAAGAGCTCAATGAAATTCACAATGTGTTCCACATCTGCAATCTAAAGAAGTGCTTCGCTGATGAATCACTGGTAATACCACATACAGATGTGCATATAGATGAGAGCTTAAAATTTGTGGAAAAACCTTTGTCGATTGAAGATCGACAGGTAAAGAATCTTTGAAGGAAGCATGTACCTATTGTTAAGGTCAAATGGGATGCCCGTAGAGGTCCCGAATTCACATGGGAGGTTGAATCCACGATATAAGAAAAATACCCTTATTTATTTCAGTAAATCTCGAGTCGAGATTTATTTTAAGGGGGTGAGGATGTAACACCTCGAAATTTTGTGTCCAATAATGTGTTGA
The DNA here is from genome assembly GCF_002127325.2 of Helianthus annuus. NCBI lineage: Eukaryota > Viridiplantae > Streptophyta > Magnoliopsida > Asterales > Asteraceae > Helianthus > Helianthus annuus. The sequence goes on from NC_035447.2 coordinate 133,075,846, forward strand.
CACGTGTCATGAGTTTACACGTGGTATGAAATACTAAATAAAGGACTAAAGTTGACAAACCTTGAAAGTATGTAAATTCGAGGGTTAAAAATGTCAACGAGGGGTAAATATATTGTATAGTAACCCTAAATGATGCCCGTACCTTCAAACGAATGAATCATGGATCGTACGGAGCGAAATGCGGGAGAAAGTGAGAGATTACAAGCTACAGGGGTCAATTGTGTCAACATGTTTAATTTATACCTCTGAGTGACCCTTTGACGAACCCGAGGCTTTGTAACAGTAAAATACGCTCACTAAAATATACGATGTAAATTTCGCGAAGTTCCGTTTTAAAACGAGAAAGTTATGATCAAATTCGTATGCGAGGGGTTAAAAGCGTCAACAATAAAAGTTAAGGCTTTTCAGATAGTAATTAAACTACCCGAGGACTTAACAATGCGGGTAAAAGTCACGAGGCCCTTAATTGTAAATAATTGAGGGCCAAATCGCAAAGTTACCCCTTCAAAACCGAAAGGTCAGGTTAATCATTACAAAAGATTTGAAAATCTTGGAAATCAAGCCCCAGGCGGGCCGCGTGAAGGAAACATGCAAGCCAATGCGGGCCGCGCGCCACCTGAAGATCCGTTTACTGACATGAGGATTCAGGCGGCCCGCGTCCAAGTGACCTGGTCCTCAATACGGGCCGCGTACGAGTCCCAGATGCAGAAAGTTTGGACATATTCAATGTTTGAGCTTGTGAACGATCTTGTGTGCATTAATTGAAGCATGGGCGCCCTCTACATGCCCCCTAGCACCCAGGGACACATGTTGATCATCCATGAACCATACTAGAGTGAGTTGTAATGATCTTGTGCACCATAATTCACTATAAAAGGCAAGGTAGTGTTCCATTGTTCAAACACACCTCAAACCTGCCTTCTGATCATTTCTGGAGCTCTCAAGCATTCTCCTAACATCCTTAGTCATGCACCAAGCTTCTGTAAGTGTGCCTACCCTTTTATGGCTTAGTTTTTGCATAGTTTAGCTTAAAAGTCAATCTGTCGTAATTAATGATTGGCTTTACGATAAATCACAAATGGTCCAGTGGTTTGTCGAATCAAAGGTAGTTTTACGTTGGTAATCATGTGGGCTTTAAACCCCTAAAAGGGGCACCCTCTGATTCCCACTCTAACAAGTCCGAATGTCGAGTCAAACGTGCTTAGAAAAAGTCAACAGAAATGCAATTTTGCGATATCATGCATAACCAGTAATGTAGATGGTGTGTAATCTGTTTAAACACTCATAAAACATGATAATAAGTATATTAACTAGTCTAAGCTTGTTTGATCCGACCATTTACTGTTTTGACCCGGTTCGGAGCCGAAAGTCGCAAAACTTTGACTTTTGCTTTGACTTCAGTTCTAACCCGTTAAAGTATGATTTAGATATGCCTTAGGACTCTCTTAGGACCAGGTTACATGATGGTATAACCCTCTGTGACCGGTTCGTTGTTTGTCCGAGTCTTTTACACCTTTCCGTTAAATGCTTAAAATTTGACCGTAACGCCCTTTTTAATTTAAAACGAGAATTTCGGACATATGAAAGGATCATAACCTTAGTTACTTATTTCTAAGCATGTCCCTAAAATTTCACGTCAATCCGAGGTCCAAAATAGGAGTTATGCTAAATAGCGCAAATTACGGAAACTTTAGTAATTAAATAGCGCAATTAGCATAACGCCTATCTAAACCCAGATTTCGACACCAAACCTTTTACACACTGATGTAAAATAATATTTTGGGATTTTTAAAGATTTTTAATTATTTTTTAGCCTGCTCATAACCTGCGGTTATGGCAACGGTTCGGTAAATACCGAATATACCCTTTTCGGCCATAACTTGAGTTCTACAAGGTCTTTTGACCCGATTCCAGTTGCTACTGATTTTAAATAATAAATAAAGTATTTTGGACTTTATAAACTATTCGGGAAACTCAGATTTCATGTAGAACTCAGAAACCTCTTTTATAATCTTTAAAAAGACCGAAATACCCCTACTGATACCACAACCTCTTTAAAGCATATTGGAAGGTATCCTACTGATACCACAACCTCTTTAAAGCATATTGACTTAGGAAACCAGTGTAGGACTCTTACGGTTACCCGTTGCGCCTTTTGCGCGCACGGTTCGGCTTATGTAACTAGTTTACATAAATTAGCCGAAACGGGTCAAACCATATTGTTTTGACCCCAAATTCCAGAGCGTGGTTATTATACCCATGTAAAACAAGTCTTCAAACTTGTTGGGTCCAAATCTCATTCCATTCTCGGTTTTCGCCTTTCACGCGATTAAACCGTAACTATCCTTTGAAACTGACCGGTCTAAGCTACGGCTAAATTAAAGACCCGTTAGGATTCTAATAGGTTATTTTAAACCTTCGTTCCAGAATAGGAGACCAGTAAAAGCTACTTGCAATTTATTCGATTAAGGATTTATACTTGCAAAGGTAAATACTTTTAACTTATTTTCCGTTATACGGGCTTGGGTTACGGTATATAGCATACCGCTTGATCGGGCATCAAATTCTCCACCGTTGAGTGGGTAATTGAATAAATTTGATCGGCTCGTTTAAACAGTCTTGTTTACTTAAAAGCCTTGGGGGGGGGGGGGGTTAATGACCATGTCCCAGATATCCTTGGCAGCATTTTACGAAATGGCCACGACCTTGACATCCGGGTGTAGGCGTACACCCGGCATTATGTCCATAATTATAAGGTATAGCCGTTGGTTTAACCGCCACAGTTTTATGCCATGTGGTGTGTCTATTAATCTTTAACCCGGACAAGATCCGGGCTACTGAACGCATAAGGAACATGTAATCCGTTCACAAGATTATAAATTTAAATAATTCTCCCAAGTTATAAAAGATTAATTTTGCCTCTGTGCATTTTAATCAAATTATAAAAGATTAATTTTGCCTCTGTGCATTTTAATCAAATTATAAAAGATATTTTGTGCCACGTGCATTCAAATCAATTTTCCTAAACCATTTTCAAAATGAGTCGGTTAATTGTATTTACCAGTGTAAACTGACGTATTTTCCAAAAAGGCTAAATGCAGGTACTATATGAAATTGGCTGGATATTTCTCCTTAGCATCAATAGAATTCTCGCAAGCTTAAGATGCCTACGTCTGTTGAACAATATTTATATTTTATTTGATCCCTTGTGGACACATTTCGACTATTCGTAATACATTGATATTACAAACAATGGTTGAAATATAATTATCTTTATGCTTCCGCTGTGGATTCAAATATTGTGTGGTTTGACTATATTGTTGCCAACTACGTCACGGAAATCCCCCACCGGGCCCACCGGTGAGACACATGGAAAACGGGTTGTGACAATTAATCACCGCTTTGGGCGCTTTATAAAGCGATAGGTAATAAACCGGTAAGTTTTCTAGCACCGACTTGATAAGCACTAGACGACCACCGATCGAGAGACACTTCGCTTTCCATGAAACAAGGCGCTTACGAACCACTTCGATAACAGGGTCCTAGCTACGAATGCGAGTCATTTGTGACCCCACTCGTATGCCAAGATAGGTGAAAGGAAAGTCACCACGTTTACATCCCAAGAAATCCATCATACCAACAACTTCCGAATCCTTCGTACCTATCCCAAAAATGCTGGACTTGTGGATATTAATCCGAAGCCCCGAGCAAAGATAGAATATACGGAGAATCCTGGCAATACAAAGAATGTTATCCCGAGATCATTCTCCCAAAATAAGAGCATCATCAGCATAAAATAAATGAGATAGATCCGCCACATCACCCGACAAACAAATACCTTTAAAAACACCAATTTGTTTAGCTTTGTCAAGTAACCAAGACAAGGCTTCCATCACAATCAACAATAAAAATGGGGAGAGGGGGTCACCTTGACGAAGGCCCTTTTCACATCTAAAATCGAATGTAGGCGAACCATTAACTAGGATTGCGGCTCTGGAAGAATGACAAATGCCTTTGATCCAATCGCACCACCTATGGGGAAACCCCATTTGAGTAAGAATAGAGATCAAAAAATTCTAGTTAACGTTGTCGTATGCTTTTTCAAAATCGATTTTAAGCATAAAAGCCTTCCTACTTCTTCTCTTTAACAAATCCAGAATTTCGTTCACCATGAGAGGGCCGTCTAGGATAAAACGATCAGATAAAAAGGCCGATTGAGCTTCCGAAATAACCTGCCCCAACACCTTTTTGACACGATTAGCAAGGATTTTAGTGATCACTTTACTAATCATCCCAATAAGGGTAATTGGCCTATAATCTCTAAGCCCCAAAGGCATTTTCAGCTTTGGGATTAAAGTGATGGAAGAAGACCCGCAACCAGTATTAATAATGCCTGTTTCGTGAAACTCTCCCAAGATGTTATAAAAATCCTCCTCGAAAAAATTCCAAAAACGTTTGACGAACCGAAAATTAAAACCATCGGGACCTGGCGTGTAACACCCTCACCCCGTAACCCGGGTGATTATGCACAATTGATACACTTACAGCGGAAACAAACTACTTTCATTAAAACTTATAATAGTCTGAGTACAACATTTTATTTATTTACGAACTTTTGGCAACTAAGAACTCCTTGATCTTCTAAAACTCCCCAACTGTCAAGTAGTTCTTATAGCTTTCCTCAAGACTAACCTGAGATAAGTATACTCAAAACGACGTCAGATATATACTGGTGAGCTCATACTATACAATTTTTATAAAGACAGACCACAGTTTACATTATATGCATACACAATATGGGCATGTGACCACATTATAGTCAGGTTGGACCTCATTGAACCTTATAGGTCACATTAGACTTGTCACAAACCACCGTACAAGAGACATACTGGTCCTCCAGCTGTGTCCCCCTACGGCCGTCACATAGGTATGAGTGTGTGTCGCTGGACCTTATAAGCATGAAGTGCCTGTGGGTACAACACCTTATTACCCTTCCCAGAGTAACACACCTCATTAAGCATAATAGGATCCCATATACCCCTACTGACACATGCATACTGCAACATTCTCATTATTACCAGTTATGGACGAGTATACTATCACAGTTTAAAAGACAAGTATGATAACTCACCTGATTAGCAATTACTTAACAGCCGCTAGAAATACTAGGTTATGTCTCAAGGTCCTGACACAATTACATAATCCTAGGTTAGGTAATGGTACACCTAACTAGTCATTATCATGGTTGGATATTGGTTAACCCTACCTTGTTTAAGCATGGGTGATCAGTCCATGCCTAACTAAGGCTAGGCTACCCAATACCCGCCCCTGACAATAACCCTAGTACCTAAAAATAATACTAACACTACTACTACTAATATATTATTACTAATAATAAAACTAATAGTAACTACTAAAAATAAATAATAAATAACTAAACATAAACTTAAACGAGAGTATACCTCAAAACTATCTACGGCACGTTGATGTAGAGTTTCTCTACTCCTGCTCCTACTCGCGCTCCAAAAACGACTATTAACAACACCCAACGAGGTATCGTATACTCGGGATTCTCTATACTAAAGCATTCCCGTTAAAGAAACCGGTACCTAAACAAACTACTGAGACTCTTATTTAAAGCAAGCAAGCAGGCACCTCAAATCCTTTTGATGTGGGATTCAATTGACGTGCCTACCTACCTGCTTGACCTGCTAGCTTGCTTGCTTATATATATTAATTCAGCTGCTTAACTCGTTTTTCTTGTATAACTTTTAAAATATGACGTTTTATAAAACGACGAATATGTCATTAGAACGAGCATATTTTTATCTACGTTTTAACCTAAGTTTCATTAAAAACGGAGTAAGGTAAATAAAATAATATATTTAATTATTAATATTAACGGTCTCCTATATTAGCCAAGGTTTGTCAAGATATTTCACCTTTCACACAATTATCTTACTCGTTTAACAATATATGAAATATAAATTACATATTTCACACGTTTATTACCAGCACATTAAGATTCGGGGTATTACATCCTTCCCTCCTTACAAAAATTTCGTCCTCGAAATTTGTCATTACTTAAAAAGATGAGGGTACTTATCTTTCATTATGTTTTCTAGTTCCCATGTAAAGTTGGGTCCATGACGTGCGTTCCACTTGACTTTGACTAACGGGATTTCCTTCTTGCGTAACTTTTTAACCTTTCTATCTTCGATTTGTAGTGGTTCTTCAATGAAGTTGAGTTTTTCGTCAACCTGTACCTCTTCCAGGGGTATTTGTTGGGCTTCGTCCACTAGGCACTTCCTTAAGTTTGATACATGGAAAGTATTATGTATTCCTGCCAGCTGTTCAGGAAGTTTTAGCCGATAAGCCACTGGTCCTACTTTGCTTGTTACTTCAAACGGACCAATGTATCGGGGTTTCAACTTTCCATTCTTTCCAAACCGAATCACTCCTTTCAGAGGTGATACCTTAAGCATTACTTTATCCCCTAGTTGGAACTCTAGGGGCTTACGCCTCTGATCTGCATAACTCTTTTGTCGATCTTGAGCACTTTTCATCCTTTCTTTGATTTTCTGGATCTTTTCTGTGGTCTCCACAATGATTTCTGGTCCTGATAGTTGACTTTCCCCTACTTCCGTCCAACAGATAGGAGTGCGGCACCTTCTTCCGTATAAAGCTTCATAAGGTGCAGCTTTGATGCTGGCGTGATAGCTATTATTGTAGGCGAATTCGATGAGTGGTAAATGAGTGTCCCAACTTCCACCAAAATCAATTACACAAGCCCGAAGCATATCTTCTAATGTCTGAATAGTCCGTTCACTCTGCCCATCCGTCTGAGGATGATATGCAGTTCTTAGATTAAGCTTGGTTCCCAACTCTTGTTGGAAACTTTGCCAGAATTTAGATGTGAAACGACTATCTCTGTCTGATATGATCGATACAGGCACCCCATGTCGTGAGACTATTTCTTTGATGTAAATTTGAGCTAGCTTGTTCATCTTATAGTCCTCACGAATTGGCACGAAGTGTGCAGACTTGGTCAATCTGTCCACTATTACCCAAATAGTATCATAACCGTGACTTGACCTTGGGATCTTCATGATAAAATCCATGGTGATTTTCTCCCACTTCCATTCTGGGATCTCTGGTTGTTGCAAGTATCCAGAGGGTTTTTGATGTTCTGCCTTCACCTTAAGGAATGTAAGGCATTTTTCCACATAATAGGCAACAGATCGCTTCATTCCTGGCCACCAATAATCTCTCCTTAAATCCTTATACATCTTGTCACTGCCAGGGTGAATGGAATACTTAGACTTATGAGCTTCCTCTAAGATTGTATCCTGCAGTCCTCCAAAATTAGGAACCCATATCCTATTGTTGAACCTAAGGATATTATCATTTCCCATTGTCAGTAGCTTCAGTCTCCCAATCATTCTTTCTTTTACAATATGATTCTCTTTTAAGGCTTCTTGTTGTATATTCTTAACTTGATCTAAGAGACTAGTTTTAACCTCTATTCTGGTTGCACGAATTCTTATTGGTTGAGTTTTCTCTTTTCTACTTAGAGCATCTGCTACTATGTTTGCCTTACCTGGATGGTATTGGATCTCACAGTCGTAATCACTTAATAACTCCATCCATCGTCTCTGACGCATATTGAGCTCCTTCTGCTCAAATATGTGTTTTAAACTTTTATGGTCACTATAGATAGTGCACTTTGTACCGTAAAGATAGTGCCTCCAAATTTTCAATGCGAACACTATGGCACCAAGTTCCAAATCATGGGTTGTGTAGTTCTGTTCATGAATCTTCAACTGTCTAGAGGCGTAGGCAATCACTTTGCCTCTTTGCATGAGTACACATCCCATACCATAGTGAGATGCATCACAGTAGACGGCAAAATCTTTTATTCCCTCAGGAAGTGACAGTATTGGGGTGCTACATAACTTATGCTTTAACATGTTAAAGGCTTCTTCTTGTTTAGGTCCCCAATTAAACTTAGAGGCTTTCTGGGTTAGTGTGGTTAATGGTGTTGCAATCTTTGAGAAGTCTTGAATAAACCTTCTATAGTATCCTGCTAACCCCAGAAATCTTCTGATTTCAGTGGGATTCTTCGGTACTTCCCATTTCTTGATGGCCTCGATCTTTGCAGGGTCAACTTGTATTAAACATTCATTTATCACGTGGCCTAGGAATTGCACCTCATGTATCCAAAATTCACACTTAGAGAACTTTGCATAGAGTTTCTCTTTCTTGAGCAATTCAAGGACTGCTCTTAGGTGTTGTTCATGTTCTACCTCGTTCTTAGAGTAGATAAGGATATCGTCAATAAAAACGATCACAAACTTATCGAGGTAAGGTTTACAAACCTTGTTCATGAAGTCCATGAACACTGCAGGTGCGTTGGTTAATCCAAATGGCATTACCAAAAGTTCATAATGACCATACCTAGTCCTGAAGGCAGTCTTAGGTATGTCTTCTGGTGCAACTTTCACTTGGTGGTATCCAGACCTCAAGTCTATTTTAGAGAAATAGCTTGCCCCTTGTAATTGATCAAACAAGTCGTCGATCCTGGGCAAAGGGTATTTATTCTTTATAGTGGCTTTATTCAAGTCTCTATAATCGATGCATATGCGCATCGTCCCATCTTTCTTCTTGACAAACAAGATGGGTGCTCCCCATAGTGACGAACTAGGTTGGATAAACCCCTTGTCAAGCAACTCTTGTAGTTGCTTCTTGAGTTCTTGCATTTCTGTCGGGGCTAGTCTGTACGGCGACTTAGCAATCGGTGATGTACCTGGAACTAGGTCAATGCGAAACTCAACCTGTCTATCCGATGGTAGTCCCAGGAGCTCATCAGGAAACACTTCGGGGTATTCTCGTACTACTGGCACGTCCTCGACCTTCTGCTTTTCTGTAGTGTTTATGTGCTTGTGCTATCGTGATGAGGTTCTTAGTCTTGTCAATGCGGTCTCCCGATATAGTTAGTTGTTTACCGTTGGGTAATCGGAGTCGGACGATCCATTTGTCACATATAACTTCCGCATGATATGGTGTCAACCAGTCCATTCCTATGACTATGTCGAATTCTCCAAGTTCCATAGGCATTAGGTCTATAGGGATAACATGGTTGTTTAAGCTTATTTTACAATTCTTAACTATGTCAACTATCTCTCTTTGACTTCCATCAGCCATTTCTACTGTAAAGGCATGATCTAGGGTTTGGGACGCCTGGTTCAAGTAAGGTCTAAAGGTAGTCGACACTAGACTTCTATTTGCACCGGTATCAAATAACACACGCGCATATACATCATTTATGAGATACGTACCCGTGATAACGTCTGTATTGTTCTTGGCTTCTTCTGTGGTGAGTACAAATGCCCGCCCTTTTAGCTGATTTGGTTGTGTCCTATCATTTCTTTTAAGTTCGGGACATTCAGATCTCATGTGGTTAGGGTCTCCACATTTGAAACACTTCTTCTTTTCCTTGCATTCTTGAAGAGCATGACCCGTCTTTTTACAATTTGGACAAGGAAAACGACATTCCCCCGTATGAAAGCGTTTGCAAATTTGACATTGAGGAAATCTTTTAGGCCTTTTAAAGTTGTTATTCCGGGTGTCCCCCTTTCTTTCTTCCCACTTTCTTTTTGGTGCGGGAGATTCAGCCTGCCGCAGAATCATCTCGGCAGCCATGACGGCGCCAGCCTCAACAGTTTCTGCAAAAGTCTTGGGGGATTTGGATTTGATAAACACCCTCATTTCAGAGGGTAGACCCCAAATAAACCTATTGATCAGTTGTTCCTCGGTCAATGCTAAATAAGAAACCAGTCGAGATATGTCGCTGAAACGAGAAACATACTCTCGATAGGTTTTATTTCCCATTTTTAACTGAAAGAATTCCACTTCCAGTTGCTCGGTCTCACTGGGAGGACAATACTTAGCAAGAAACTTATGAATAAACTCCTCCCACTTCATCTCCTTAACCTTTTCTTTTCCCTCTATTCGGACCACAATGTTCCACCAGTGAAGGGCTTCAGCTTCAAACATATGTACGGCGAACCGTACTTTGTTGCGGTCATCACACTCACATAGGTCTAATACCGACTCCATTCTGTTGAGCCAGTCTTGAGCTTCTAGTGCTCCCTTTCTTCCGTCGAAGGACTGAGGTTTACAGGACATGAAGTGCTTATAAGTACATTCCTTTGATTTGGAATATTCACCTTTTCCTTCTAGTGGCATGGTTGCAATAGTGTTTTTCCTTTCGCCCATTCCTTCCCTTTGTACTGGCGTGGAGGCTGCTGAGCTTTCTTCATGTCGCTCTCCAGATTGGTTAACATTACCGGTTTGTGCATTCTTCATTACCTTAGCCAATTCCACAGCTATATTGTGGATATCCTCAGTATTTAGACGCATGCTTGTACTAGACCGGGACCGGACACTGTGAGAGGGAGTTCGAGTCCTATAAGAACCTTCCTCTCTCCTTCTGTTATTTTGATTATTTCTAGACCCTTGTTCATCTCTATGTTCAGACATTGTCTCTTTCCTATAGGTATATGAGTATAAAGAGTTACTAGTATGTATGGTACATCATTATAATATAACAACTATATACATAACTTAGATATATATATATATATATACGTGTATACATATAGCACATAGAAAGGCACAACATAATTTACTTCTTCTAGCGTCACTCAACTGACTATGCAAGTACTTTTCCTGAGAACATGTTATTTGGCCTAGTCTGACTGTGCTATTAATCTTTAAAGAACTACTGGTTAAAGCTTAGGCATTCCTGCAATACCTAATTCGCTAAAACCTCGGGCTCTGATACCAACTGTAACACCCTCACCCCGTAACCCGGGTGATTATGCACAATTGATACACTTACAGCGGAAACAAACTACTTTCATTAAAACTTATAATAGTCTGAGTACAACATTTTATTTATTTACGAACTTTTGGCAACTAAGAACTCCTTGATCTTCTAAAACTCCCCAACTGTCAAGTAGTTCTTATAGCTTTCCACATGACTAACCTGAGATAAGTATACTCAAAACGACGTCAGATATATACTGGTGAACTCATACTATACAATTTTTATAAAGACAGACCACAGTTTACATTATATGCATACACAATATGGGCATGTGACCACATTATAGTCAGGTTGGACCTCATTGAACCTTATAGGTCACATTTGACTTGTCACAAACCACCGTACAAGAGACATACTGGTCCTCCAGCTGTGTCCCCCTACGGCCGTCACATAGGTATGAGTGTGTGTCGCTGGACCTTATAAGCACGAAGTGCCTGTGGGTACAACACCTTATTACCCTTCCCAGAGTGACACACCTCATTAAGCATAATAGGATCCCATATACCCCTACTGACACATGCATACTGCAACATTCTCATTATTACCAGTTATGGACGAGTATACTATCACAGTTTAAAAGACAAGTATGATAACTCACCTGATTAGCAATTGCTTAACAGCCGCTAGAAATACTGGGTTATGTCTCAAGGTCCTGACACAATTACATAATCCTAGGTTAGGTAATGGTACACCTAACTAGTCATTATCATGGTTGGATATTGGTTAACCCTACCTTGTTTAAGCATGGGTGATCAGTCCATGCCTAACTAAGGCTAGGCTACCCAATACCCGCCCCTGACAATAACCCTAGTACCTAAAAATAATACTAACACTACTACTACTAATATATTATTACTAATAATAAAACTAATAGTAACTACTAAAAATAAATAATAAATAACTAAACATAAACTTAAACGAGAGTATACCTCAAAACTATCTACGGCACGTTGATGTAGAGTTTCTCTACTCCTGCTCCTACTCGCGCTCCAAAAACGACTATTAACAACACCCAACGGGGTATCGTATACTCGGGATTCTCTATACTAAAGCATTCCCGTTAAAGAAACCGGTACCTAAACAAACTACTGAGACTCTTATTTAAAGCAAGCAAGCAGGCACCTCAAATCCTTTTCTGGTTGATGTGGGATTCAATTGACGTGCCTACCTACCTGCTTGACCTGCTAGCTTGCTTGCTTATATATATTAATTCAGCTGCTTAACTCGTTTTTCTTGTATAACTTTTAAAATATGACGTTTTATAAAACGACGAATATGTCATTAGAACGAGCATATTTTTATCTACGTTTTAACCTAAGTTTCATTAAAACGGAGTAAGGTAAATAAAATAATATATTTAATTATTAATATTAACGGTCTCCTATATTAGCCAAGGTTTGTCAAGATATTTCACCTTTCACACAATTATCTTACTCGTTTAACAATATATGAAATATAAATTACATATTTCACACGTTTATAACCAGCACATTAAGATTCGGGGTATTACATGGCGCCTTGTTCGACCCGCACCCGAAGACAGCATCTTTTATTTCTTGCTTAGAAAAAGTAGCGACCAGTTCAATCCCATCTTGTTCCTTTATTTTCTTCAAGCCGTCGCAGACAAGAGTCGACCGAACCGGAACTTGTTCTTTAAAGTGGCTTCTAAAAAATCTTAACACCTCTTTCTTAACTAGAGCCGGTTTAGTCACCCAATCCCCATTAATTAAAATACCCGGTGTGGAATTACGCGCCTTACTACCGTTAACGATATTGTGGAAAAAACTGTAATTCTCATCACCCAATGCAGCCCATTTAACACGAGATTTCTGTCTAATATCTCGCGTCTTATGTCTCTCTATATCTTCAATTTCTTTCAAGCATTCCGACCAAATCCACAAATCCGTCTCATCCAAATTTTTAAGTTCCATTTAAATCTCTAAGTCCTCCTTTTCTTTTCATAACCGGGTCTCGTCTTCCTTTTCCTTAACCCTGTAAGAATCGTACCAATTCCTCAAGCTACCACGGAACTTCTTTAACTTATTCAACAAATTAGTATCGGCCGGCCCCCTGTTAACTCAATTTTCAAGCACCGAGTTAATCTTGTCAATGCAACCCGGGCGATCAAGCCACGAATCGAACATTCTAAACGGCTTTGGACCAAAGTTTGTGTCAAGAACCGAAAAAACCAAAGGAGAATGATCCGAAAGATTTCTATTTAAAGCCCGAACACAAGCGTTAGGCCACTTGTTAAAGACATTTTCACATACCAAGAATCTGTCAATTCTGCTCCAAGTACAAATACCACTTCTATTAGACATGTATGTAAACCTTAACCCTTTCAAATTGAACTCCCGAAGGCCATTAACAATGATAAAATCATTGAAATCCCGTGCACAAACCTGATCAAACTTCGAGTTCTTTCTTTCCCCGCCATCTCTAACAGCGTTGAAATCACCACAAAGAATCCACCACCCTTGATTGGAACTAATAAGGCTTTCAATCTTACTCCAAAGAAGATGTTTCTCAATATTAGATTGCGGGGCATAAACATTTAACATATTTAACCGAACTGAGTTAGCCAAAATCGTCCCCGCCACATGAAGAAAATTGCAATCTTTAGTTACCGAATCTTTTAAGAATACTTTGGGATCCCAAATGCTCAAAATACCACCCGAATTACCGTTCGCACCCACAAAATCAAAATCATAATCAGTCCCACCCCAAAAAGAAGATACCAAACCCAATTGAACATCATTAGCCATAGTCTCTTGCATCCCGATAAACGAAATACCAAAATCTTTTTTCAGTTTTCTAATCCCACCCGGTTTACCATCAACCCCAACCCCACGAATATTTACCGACAAGCAATTCATAACTTACCTCCCTGTAAACCTTCATTAGCTATCGAATCCAAAATCCAATCATGAGAGTTGAATAGATAAGCACCCAACTTACCACCCAAGGCTATGGTAGCTTCGACTTCACCCACATGAGATGGAGTGACAAAATCAGCCGGTTCAAACACTGTTCCATCCTTCACCAACAAGTCGCCGTTACCCGAGATGGGAAGGCTAACGGGTGTTGAATACTAACCAAAAACTTAGTAAAAATAAATTATGTCAACATGTGGGCGGGCATAACGCTAGTTACATTTTAAAAGTTGACATATACACAGTGATAGCTGGCACATAACTTTCTATAAATAGGGACAGTTATTTGACGGTTATCATTCATCATTTCATAACCGTTTTCCCGCCATAATGGGTGTCTTTCGTGAGCCAGTAATCAAATTTCTCAACTTCCTCACTTCGATCACAACCGCAACTGCCACCACCACCATGTCACCAACGGAAAACACCACAGCCACCACCACCGCGTTAACACCCGCAACCACCACCTCCACCTCCACCTCCACCTCCACCACGCCATTACCTCCCACCACTACCATCACCATGCCACTATCTGCAACCGCCACTGCCAACGCTACCACCACCACCACTGGCATGTCATGTTCTTTTCTTACATTCATTGTGGGTTTACATCAATATTCGTATAGTTTGTATCGGCTATATTCGTTTGTATTTGGTGTGTAATGTGTCCCTTTGTTTGCTTTCACGTATTCTATAAGCAATATTTGGTTTATTAGTTAATTGTTACGCTTGGATTTTTTTTATAAGCTAACTCAAAAAATTACTACTCTTACTCCTAATCTACACTATAAAACTAACACCCTCAACCTTTAGATATGGAATACATTTTTTACATGTCTTGACACCGCTAAATTACAAGCCATATGATGCTAGAATACTTATTTAAAGAAATTATCGTGTTTCTTAATTCCAACCATTTTATTTTATTTATTTTATGACTTTTAAAATGTTTTATTATAGCTAAATCATATGAGCGAGTGATTTAGCTATAATAAAAGATTTTAAATGTAATCATGAAGTAAATTGGTCGGAATTCATTATTTTTTTGAGGATGAAAATAAATATGTTAGCAGTTAGATTACGAATATTCATTATGTGTTTTGAGGATGAAAATAAGTTTTGAATCATCAAATTTTATGGGAAAGTCTATCGATTTAAGTTAAGTTTTCTTTTTGCTAAAAACCAATATTTTTTTATTTGTATCCAAATATAAAAATAATCATTTACTGAATTAATCTGTGAAACTTGTTTTAAACTTGTAAATTGAATAAAACATGTTAAAATACTAAAACCTCATTGTTTATTGCTA